>NC_050573.1:340096724-340430474 GCF_011100635.1 Trichosurus vulpecula
TATGGTCCTCCAAAAAGGAAATCTAGTCCATATACCCCAAGATATCTTGTGAGGTTTCAGCGATCAAAATTTATATTCCTTTGGGTAGAGCACCTGCAGGTAAGGGTCTGATTCCCTATGTGAAGAGTGGGAGAGGAGGGAAGGAAGGAGGGAAGGTAGGAGGGAATAGAGAAGGAATAAAGGAAGTAAGGAAGCAAACAAGGTAGGAAGGAAGGAAAGAAAGAGAGAAAGAGAAAGATTAAGAGAGGAGGGAGGGATGAGCTATGTTGCCCAATTGGTATTCAGTGGGGCATCTACTACTACACACAGCTGATTATTTGTCCATTGTTCTCCAAGAGGACCATGGCATCAGAATGCTGATGTCATAACTTACAAGTAGATTGAATTTAAGTGAGGGAAGGCTGTACAAAGTCGTCAGCCTTACTCTGTCCTCCAAAGCCATCCTGGTCTAGGGGCAAGATACAGCTCAGGATGACTGGCGATGGCCTGGGAAACAGTGGCAGATCATTTTTTTAGCTAAGACACAGCAGACCACTGACAAGTGTGGGGCCAGATTGCAAGGTCTCAAAAGGTATTCATTCTTGAAATCACATGATAATTATAATTCAATATGGAATCAGGAGATGAATGGCATGTTACCAGCTGCCTAACATAGTACCTAGTACATCATCATTTAATAAATGTGTCTTGATTGATTGATTGATTTACATCTGAGCTTAGATACTTTGCAGTTGTATAAGTTTGGGCATAAATTTATGTATTGTCAATTCCACAGAAAACTAATCCCAATGGTGAGAAAAATGCCTACACTACTTATGTCATAGAATTGTTGTGGGAGAGGTAATCATAGACAGGAACAAGTAATTTAAACATAGGTCCCTTATGTTTAGTAATAAGGCATCAGAAAGTATTAGAGTAGGGGATTTCCTTATTATTATTTTACATTTTATCATTGGTTTGTGAAAGGCAGAGAAATTATAAGCAGTTACTTAAGCTACTTTAAAGGTACCTCAAATGTACCTTAAAAGGAGTCTGTGATGAGCCCATCCATATAAATACATGTATATATTCACATAGAAATTTACAAACATATATGCATGTGTATATATGTGTTAAATATATATATATACATATATATATATATATATATACACACACACACCTATATATGTCTATATACCTAAATATATACATGTTTTTATTTTGTTTCATTCATTTTCAATTACATCTGTTTGTGATCCCATTTGGGGATCTTCCTGGCAAAGATACTAATCTTTCTCCAGATTATTTGGCAGATGAAGAACTGAGGCAAAGAGGGTTAAGTGACTTGTCCAGGGTCACACAGCTAGTAAGTGTCTGGGGCCAGATTTGAACTCAAGAAGATGAATCTCTGATTCCAAGTCCAATGCTCTATTCACTGTGACACCTAGCTTCCTACATAATATGAATATATACATATTACTGTTGTGTATACATATACACATATATTTTAGAATTTGTATGTATTTTCATTGATAAATATATACACTTTGTTTTTCCATAGAATATAAACCTTTAAAGGACAGATTCTGTTTACTTATCTTTGTACACCCTTCATGCTTCAGTGGCTTTTAGTGAAGGCATATAATAAGTAAGTGCTTAATAAATCCCTGTAAAATTGAATTGAATGAAGTAGTGAAGGCAAAGATAACGTTGGAGTACAACATTTCAACTTCTACTTACAAAAACATTTAATTCCGCCCCCCCCAAAACAGAACAAAACAATCGTAGCAATATCTACATAAGAAAGAACTAATGAGCCTCTGACATAGAGTTTTGGTGTTTCTTTTTTGGAGCTGTCTCTGCATTTTATTTTTAATTAGAAAGGGGTCCTGTGTGCAAGCTCCCAAATGGGAAGACATTTACCCTTGTCTGTCTTACCAAATTGTATTTCTGGTCAATTAAGCAGACTTCAAAACTTCTCTCCATTTTAGCTGCTTGAACAATGGCTATTATTCACAGAGACACTGATAAATTTGAGAGCTTCTAAACTTTAAGCAATTTATCAGAATGTAGTGTCTTGTTATATGTGAAGTTGCCTGTTTGTTTTTTTTTTTTAATCCTGATCCAGTCTTTCTCAGATTCCTCATTTCATTCATGTTTTTTTTTCTGTCTGTTCAAAACATCAATGGGGTCATTTACATATCAAACATTATAAAACAGAAACTGGGAATGCTAAGTTGAAACAAGCAGCTTGCTGCATTTTTATTCATTTTGTATCATATACAGTAACTGGAAAGTCTATTGAAACTAGAGCTCTGCAGGAGTCTTTAATAGTTTAGAAGAAAATGTAAAAAAGATTTTAATTCTTTTGAGCATGATTATCAAGATGATATTGATGATTATGATGGTGATGAAGATGAAAATAATATTGTGTATAATATTAAAAGTGCATGGCTCTATGCACCTCACCCCACATGCCTCTGCACCCTCAAGGAAGAAAAAAAAATCCAGCTTGTTGCACCTGGGCTTTTTTCATTTGTGCTGCCACAATAAATCCAGTGTCAAACAGTCTCCAAGGTCCCTTGTTCAGATTTGATTACAGCAACAATCATTTCACAAAATGATTACTCCAGCATTCAAGCTTTTCACATCTAAATAAACCAATAGTCTCATTTTATCAAATGCTAATAAAAGGTGATTTTCATCACATCCCTGATGGTCACCATGGCTTTATATGAAATCAATCCAGTGGAGACAATTTTTTTTCTTCAGTTTCAGATGCAATAAACTTATGTTTATGAATTTTTCTCTACTGGTCTGAGTTACATTTTTGTTTTGTTTATATTTGCATGCGCTTTTCTCTTCTCATGACTAGGAACTTGTTTCTGGTGAGCAAGCTGAAAAGAAAATCTAGCTTGACAGCAAATCCTTTGCTTTCTCAAATTTCACACAAAGGAATGAATATCATGCAGGGAGTTTGCATAAACCATTTAACTGCTCATACAGTAGCAGGAGAGATTGGTAAAGGCAGCCTGTAAATGGGTCACCTCTGAGAAAATACAATGACATTAACAGAAATGAATAATCAAATAGAGATTAAAACATAAAGTTTCATAAAATATATACATCTCTAATTTGAGACCTTCAAATCCTCAACATTTCAAGTAGTTGTGATTTCATCTGTTAGGTTTTATTCTCCACCAATAAAGACTGCCATCTCTTTATGCATAGTAAGCTGATTCAAAAGTTGTTATAACCCCTAAATAATCACCTCACAGCCAACCATTCCAACAATAAAAATATGAATATAGTAGCGCTGGTTCTTAAATGACTGACACCCATTGAGTGTTTATTTATTTATTTGTTCTTTCATTCATTCATTCACTTATTTATTTGTTTGTTTATTTATAGTTTTCATCATTCATTTCTATGAGATTATGACTTCTAAATTTTCTCCTTATCCCACCCCCCTCCCCTAGATAGCATGCAATCTGATATAGGCTTTACATGTACAATCATATTAAATATATTTCCATATTAGTTATGCAAAAAATAGAACCAAATGGAAAAACCACAAGAAAGAAAAAATGAGAGGGGGGGAGAGAGAGAGAGAGAGAAGGAGGGGGGAAGAATATGCTTCCACCTGGATTCAGACTCTGTAATCCTCTGCAATCCAATATGAATAGCATTTTCCATCGTGAGTCTTTTGGAATTGTTTTAGATCATTGCATTGCTGAGAAGAGTTAAGTCTATCAAAGTCAATTATTGTGCGATGTTACTGTTACTGTGTACAATGTTCTCTTAGTTCTGCTCACTTTGCTCAACATTAGTTCATGTAAGTCTTTCCAGATTTTTCGGAAATCTGCATGCTTGTTCAGCCATTCCCCAAATGATGGACATCCCCTCAGTTCTGATTCTTTGCCACCACAAAAAGAGCTGCTATGAATATTTTTGTATGTAGGGGTCCTTTTCTTGTTTGTATGATCTTTTTGGCATGCAGACCTAGAAATGGTATTACTGGGTCAAAGGGCATGCACAGTTTTATACATAGTTCCAAATTGCTCTCCTGAATGGTTGGATCAGTTCATAACTCCACCAACAATGCATTAGTCTGCCATACTCTTTCTCACTGAGCTTTCAATGAAATTTACCCAATCCTCAAGAAATCTTCAACTGACCATAACAATATCATAAGCTAATGTTGTATAGGGCAGTTATGTGGCAGAATTGATAGAGTGCTTGGCCTAGAGTCAGGAAGACTCATCTTGAGTTCAAATCTCTCCTTAGGTACTTGTTGTGTGAGCTTAGGTAAGTTACTTAACCATATTTTCCTTAGTGTCTTCATCTGTGAAATGATCTGTAGAAGGAATTAGCAAAACACTCTAGTATCTTTGCCAAGAAAACCCCAAATGATGTCATGAAGAGCCAAACAGAATAGCTCTCCCTTTCAAAGTGAACTCCTATCAAGAATAATTACCTATACTTCTTAACACAAAATCTTCACATCATATTCATGTTTTAAATTCTTGCCTTAAAGCTTCTCACCCCATAAAAACCAAAACTGATCTGTTAAAGTTCTAAAATGCTCATTTAATATTTCAATCCAATGGCTTTTTTAAAAGCTCCAATCCTTGATTTTCTTCAAGCTTTTTCTAGTTATTCCCCCTTTTCTCCTGGCTTCTTTCCCTTCCTTTGGCTTTGCTCTCTCATGATATTCCTTCAAGTAATATGATTGATCCTTCTCAGTCTCCTTTGCTGTTGTTATTGTTGTGCTGTTGTTATTTTTGTCCTTCATTCTCAAGGAGGATCAAAATAACATCCCTACACTAAAGTCAAGTTTCAATGTGTCTGACTGTAGCTGATCAGACCAATATGAGTTCAGAATGCTCCACCACAGGTTGGGCACTAAAGTGTATATTGATAGACATTAGCAGATGTGAGAAATAAGTTATAGATAGAATCAATTAGACTTATCAATTGTTTAGAAATGGGAGGGAAAGAAGTATGAAGAGTCAAAGATAATTCTCAGTTTGTAAATTAAGATGACTGGAAGGGTATAAAACTCTTGAATGAAATAAGGAAGTTCAGAAGAACAATGAGTTTAAGAGAAACACTGTAGTATGCAACATTAACCACAAAACCTTAAGGAACATAATTCATTTTGTTAAATGCACCAGAAGACCTAGGTCATTGAGCATGTTGCAGCTGACAGCAAAAGCATTGTGATACTGCTGAAAACAAGAGCCACCAACTTGGCCTAGAAGCCATTTTACATACATCCTCAACTATGGGATATCTCATTTCTCATGTCTGCATCTCAAATGCTCTAACTTCCTTCGAATAATACTTCCTGTGTTACATTATAAATAAGAGGCCTTACCTGATACCCTAGATCATGGGAGGGAGCCTGCAGCCACAAGGTCACATGTGGATTTCTATGTCCTTGGGTGTGGCCTTTTGTCTGAGTCCAGGTTTTACAGAACAAATCCTTTTATTAAGCGGATTTTTTCTTTTGAAGCTTGGATTCAGTCAAAGGGTCACACTTGAGGCTACTACCTCTGCCCTAGATAATCATATTCTCTCCCTTTTGAAATTATTTTCATATTATTTGGTTTAATTGTATCTGTACAGGTTGTTAATACCTATAGAAAATAAACTTCTTAAGAACATAAAACATTTGATTTTTGTCTTGGTAGTTTCATTGTCTGGAGTAGGGCATAATACATATTAAGTGCATAATGCATGCTAGGTTATTTAGTTGTGGTTTGGATGTTGAGGATAGAATGTTGATGGTATATTCAGGTAGAGCTATACAATAAAGTAATTCATAATCTGAAACTAGATTTTGAGGGAGAGACAGAGGAGCGATATATAAATGTAACAGTTATCTATTTAGAGACAACACTTCCCTGAACAATTAATGAGGTCACTAACAGAGTTAGTATATTATGAAAGAATTGAATATTCTTAGGTCAGAGTCCTGGGTGAACCTCACACTTAGTCAGATACAAGATAGTAATAAAATCAACTGAAAATCATTGGAGCAAAACTGAGAAAATAGTGTCATGAAAGTAAAGTGTTAATACAGTGTCTATGACAAAGTGGTGGTTGACATTATCAAGACCCAAAGGTAAATTAAATAGATTAAGGAAATAGCAAATGCCAAGGAATTACCCAGAAAAGAGATGAGTAATCATAGAAAGGGCAGTTTCAGTATAGTGATTTGGTTAAAAACATAATGTAAGAGTTTGATAAGTAAGATTCAAGGACTTGGAGGCAATACTTATGGATGAGCTTTCAGAAATATATCTCTTAAAGGAGAAGAGATACAGCTTGAGGGGATGACAGGAAAAAGTGAAAGGTTTTTTTGTGCTTTTGTTTTTTAGGTGTTTTTGGTAAGAGGAATTGTTGTTATTACAGTTTGCATAAATGATATCTGAAGAAGTATCATGGGGAAAGCTAATGAATAATAAAAGATTGAAGAAGAAAAAAAAGGCAATGATTGAGGGGGCAGAATCTATAAAAAGACTCAAGGGAATTTGATCAAGAATCACTCTGGAGTAGAAGGGGAAACCTGACCAAGAGGAAACATCTTTTCAGCAGACTCTGGAGCAAAGAAATTGAGCTCATGAGTTTATATGTTATCCCTCCCAGTAGCATGTAAGTCTTTAAAAACAGAAATCATTTGATTTTCTTTCTATCCCTAGTGACTAACACAGTATATCTTGTGAATAGTTGGCATTAATTAGCACAGTTTTAAAGAACAGGGGGGAGGGAGGTGGAGCCAAGATGGGGGAGTCAAGCCAAGGACTCCCCTGAGCTCTCCCTCAAACCCCTCCAAATGCCTTTAAATAATGACTCTAAACAAATTCTAGAGTGGAAGAACCAATGAAAAGAGGGAGTTAAATAATTTTCTACACCAAGACTACTTAGAAAGTCAACAAGAAAGGTCTATTGCTCCAGGATGAGAGTGGGGAGCAGTCCAGCTCAGGCCACAGCAGCAGAAGGTAGGCCCCAGAAAACCAGGAGTAGGCCTTAGGGTGACTGAATCAATGGTAGAAGTGTCTTCTCAGACCTCTGAGTCCATAGATTGTAAAGGTATTAGACAATGAGTCAGAAGAAGATTTTCAGGTGTCTCTTTGCTGGCACCAGGTTCAGGACTCTGCTGCATTGTCTGTACTTGGATCTGGGTCTCAGTCTTGGGTATTAATCCTAGGGGAAAAGGAGGGCTAGCACAACAGAGCTTGTGGCCAGAAGGCAGCAAGGTCCCTAGTCACAGTGGCAAGGTGGAGAAGAGTACTTGTGGTCACTCATAGACAAGTGTATGGCCTAGGAGAGTAGTAAACACACTCTCCCTAGGTCATACCACATTAGAAAATCACAAACTTACTGGTCCCCAGAATTAGCTCTGAAACTAGCTGTATAAAAAAACCTGAAGATTGGGACATTGCTCCCCACCCTTGAGAAGCAGAGCTTTATTTTATCATAAAGTTAAAAGCCAAGAAATGGACTGAAAAATGAGCAAACAAGAGAAAAAAAATCTGATAGAAAATCGCTATAGTAAAAAGGAGATCAAAACACACATTCAACTTTGTCAAGAAGACAATGAAGTCAGAATTCCTGAATTCAAAGCTTCAAACACAAAAAAGTGAAGTGGCCTCAGGCCATAGAAGAGCTCAAAAATGATTTTGAAAATAAAGTAAGAAAGGTAGAGGAAAAATTGGGGAGAGAAACAAAAGCGATGAAAGAAATTAATAATAATAAGAGTTAATAGCTTGTAAAAGGAAGGACAAAAATTACTGAAAACATAAGGCCTTAAAAACTAGGATAGGCCAAATGCTAAAAAAAAGTCCAAAAATCCAAAGAGAAGAATGTCTTGAAAAGGAGAATTGGTTAAATGTGAAAGAAAGATAAAGAAAAACTCGCTGAGGAAAAGAACTCTTTAAAAAGTAAAATTGGTTGAATAGAAAAGGAGTTATAAAAGCTCAAAAAGGAAAAAAAAATCCTTAAAAGTTAGAATTGGGCAAGGGGAAGCCAATGACTTTATGAGACATCAAGAAACAATTAAACAAAATCAAAAGAATGGAAAAATAGAAAATGTGAAAATATTTCTTTGGAAAAAAACAACTGACCTGGAAAATAGATCTAGGAGGATTTAAAAAAAAAAAATTCGACTACCTGAAAGTCATGATTAAAAAAAGAGCCTGCACATCATTTTTCAAGAAATTATGAAGGGAAACTGCCCTGCTATTCTAGAACCAGAGGGAAAAATAGAAATGGAAAGAATCCACCTATCACCTCCTGAAAGACATCCCAAAATGAAAACACCCAGGAATATTGTAGTAAAATGCCAGACCTCACAGATCTAGTAGAAAATACTGCAAGCAACCAAAAAGAAACAATTCAACTATTATGGAGCCACAGTCAGGATAACACAAGATTTACCAGCTCCTTTATAAAGGCCTGGAGGGCTTGGAATATAATATTCTGGAGGGCAAAAGAGCTAAGATTAGAACGAAGGATTACCTAGCAAAACTGAGTATAATCCTTCCAAAGAAAAATGGACATCCAATGAATTGTTGAAATTTCAATCATTCCTGATGAAAAGACCAGAGCTGAAGGCAGAGCCAAGATGTTGGAGCAAAAACAGAGATTTACTGGAGCTCTTTCACAATTTTTTTCAAATACCTCTAAAACATGAATTTGAGCAAATTTGAGAAAGGTAGAAGACACTAGGAGACTGAATGTGGCAGATTTCCTGCCCAGGAAAATCCTTAGGGTTGACAGGATGGATCTGTGGACTGGAAGAGTGCTGGACATGTGAACTAAACTATACCAGAGTGGTAGTGGGAGCAAGCCAAGGACCGAATTGCTAACTGTGGGGGCAATTCCCATGCCTCTCAGTGCAGGACAAGAGTCTGTTGGGGCTAGCTGAGACAGAAACGCAAAGCCTACAACAGTAGCAGCAGCAGCAGCTACTCATGCAGCTATCAGCCCACAGTCTAAAGGTTGAAGCTTATCTTCTTGAACTTTTGGGAGCCATCATGACTGAGTAAAATGATGCTCATTCCTCCCTTGAAAACCAGAGAATATTGCCCTTGGAGAAACCCTGGAATAGAGGAGCCAGAAGTGGGGATAAAGTAGGCTTTAGCTCTGGAAGCTAAGGAGACCCCCTCTTGTGGTGATGGAAGGAGACCACTGCAGGAAAGGAGGTATCCCAGCAAGCCCTACCTAATAAAAAAGTGGAAGTTCCTGAGCCCCAGGGGGTGGAGCCAACAAGCACCATCACCAGGACCTCAGGCCTGCTTTTGCACAGCTGGAGAAATTAACAGACACTAGTGCAGACAATGGCTCAGACCACCTGTTCTATATAGTGCAGCTCTGGGGGAAGAGGAGACTTTCAGCATCCAGAGCGCCCCTTCCCCTTACCTCATACTGTGACCCCAGGGAAACTCAGAAATACTTTACTGTATCTAGATCCTTGGCACACACCAACCAGCTGAGTCCCAGGTGAGCTGCAGCATTATATAGCCTCTAGCTGACACAACCAGAGGCCAGGGCACACAAAGCCAGTAACCAGGCCCCTGGGTCCCAGCACAAGAAGCCTGGGACAGACCTCCCTATCCCCCAGAAGCAGAGATCCACTTTAAAAGCCAGGAAAAGAGGCAAGCACAATGAAGAAGCAATCCAGAAAAAAACAAAGAAAAGAACATTGATTCTTACTACGGAGAGAGGGAAAATCAAAATAATAATTCAGAAGCGAAAATCATTGACACTATACCCATATCTGAAACCTCAAAAGGGAATATTAAGTGGTCTCAAGGTCAAAAAGCATGCTTGGAAGAGCTCAAGGAGAGTTTTAAAAGCCAAATTAGAGACATGAAAGAAAAAAAATGGAAAAAAATTCACTGAGGAGAAAAAATCTTTGAAACATAAAATTGGCAAAATTGTTAAGGAGATACGACACCTCATTGGAGAGAATGACTCCTTGAAAAGTAAAATTGGCCAAACGGAAAAGGAGGTACAGAAGCTAAGTGAAGAAAACAATTCATCAAAAACGTGAACTGGGTAAGTAGAAGCTAATGACTTTGTGAGGCATCAAGAATCAGTCAAACAAAATCTAAAGAATGAAGAAGAAAACATAAAATATCGCATTGGAAAAACAACTGACCTTGAAAATAGATCCAGGAGAAAAAAAATCTAAGACTTATTGGTGTACCAGAAAGCCATGATGAAAAAAAGAGGTTGAATGGTATCTTTCAAAAAATCATCAAGGAAAACTGGCCCAAGGTCCTAGAAACAGATGGTAAAATATTCATTGAATGAATTCACCAGTTAGCCCTTTAAAGATATCCCGAATTGAAAACTCCAAGGAATACTATAGTCAAACTCTAGAATTATCAGGTTAAGGAGAAAATACTGCAAGCAGCCAGAAAGAAACAAATCATATATCACTGAACTACAGTCAGGATCACACAGGACTTCACAGCTTTTACATTAGAAGACCAGAGGGATTGGAATATGATATTTCAAAATGGCAAAGGAGGTTGGATTCTAACCAATGATTAACCACCCAGCAAAATTGATCATAGTTTTCTGGCAGGTAGATGGATATTCAATGAAATTAGGGAATTCCAGAACTTCCTGATGAAAAGGCCAGAGATCAATGGAAAATTTGATCTTCAAATGCAAAACTCAATAGAGACATAAAATGGTAAATATTTGTCACTGACTATAGCAATCTACTCTTTAATAAACCCCAAAATTCCAGCTTCTGGGTTAAGAATTCACTTTTTCATAAAAACTTCTGGGAAATTTTGAAAATAGTATGGCAGAAACTGGACATAGACCCATAACTTACACCATATACCAAAATAAAGTCAAAATGGGTCCATGATCTAGGTAGGGCTGATACTATAAGCACTTTGTGAGAACAAAGAATAATTTACCTGTCAGCTTTATGGAGAAGGGAAGAATTTATGACCAAAGGAGAGATAGAGAGCATTACAAAATACAAAATGAATAACTTTGATTATGTCAAATTAAAAAGTTTTTGTAAAAAAATCCAATGCAACAAAGATTAGGAGGGAAGCAGCAAATTGGGAAAGAATATTTACCACCAGTGTCTCTGATAAAGGCCTCATCTCTAAAATATACAGGGAATTGAGTCAAATTTATAGGAATATAAGTCATTCCCCATTTGAGAAATGGTCTAAGGATATGAACAGGTAATTTTAAGACGAAGAAAGTAAAGATATCTATAGTCATATGAAAAAATGCTCTAAATCACTATTGATTAGAGAAATGCAAAGCAAAACAATTCCAAGGTACTGTATCACTCCTGTCAGATTGGCCAACATGATAAATAGAGGAGAGGATGTGGTGAAATTGGAGCACTGTTACATTGTTGGTGGAATTGTGAAATGATCCAGCCATTCTGGATTGCAATTTGGAACTATTCCCAAAGCGCTATAAAGATGTGCATACCCTTTATCCCAACAATACCACTTCTAGGGCTATATCCCAAAGAGATCATACACATGAGAAGTGGACCAATATATAAAAAAAAATATTTATAGCAGCTCTTTTTGTGGTGGCAAAGAACTGGAAATCAAGGGGATGCCCATCAGTTGGGGAATGGCTAAATAAGTTGTGGTATACGAATGTATTGGAATACTATTGTGTTATAACAAATGGGAAACAGATGGACTTCGTAATAACCTGGAAAGATCTATGTGATCTGATGTTGAGTGAGGGGAGCAGAACCAGGAGAACATTATACACTATGAAAGACACATCATATCTGTGATCACTGACTTTGATGGATGTGGCTCTTCTCAGCAATACAAGGTTAAAAGATATCTCCAAAAGACTCATGATGGAAAAAGCTATCCACATTCAGAGAAAGAATTACAGAGTCTGATTGCAGATTAAGGCAAACTATTTGCTCTCTTTTTTTTTTCTTTTCCGTTTTTTTTTCTTCTTCCTCATGATCCATTCTATTGGTTATAATTCTTTGCAACTTGACTATTGTGTAAATAATTTTAATGCGAAGGAATATGTAAAACCTATATGGGATTTCATGCTGTCTTGGGAGGGAGGGGGAGGGGGGCAAGGGAGCATGAGTAAATTTGGCACTCAAAAACTTGTGGAACTGAGTGTTGAAAAACAAAATAAAAATATATTAAAAAGAAGAAAAGACAAGAGCTGAATAGAAAAATTGACTTTCAAATACAAGATGTAAAATGAGCACAAAAAGATAAAGAGAAAAGATAAATCTTAAGGGGTTCAATAAGGCTAAATAGTTTATATTCCAACATGGGAAATTTATATTGTTAATTCCTAAAATCTTCCTCATTATTAGGGCATTAAGGAGTATACATAGACAGAAGGCAGAGGTGTGAGTTGATTGTGATAGTATGAATATCTAAAAAAATAATGTGTGAAAAAGAAGAAAAAAACTGGGAGAAGGGGAAAAGGAAAGGTAGAACAGGTTTTATTATCTGACACAGAAGAGACCTGAAGGAGATTTTACATTAGAGATGAAAATGGGGGAATTGGGGAAGGGAGCACATAAACCTTACTCTCATAAGAATTGGTTCAAACAAGGAATAATAAACACACTCAGCTGGGTGTGGAAATCTATCTTATTGTACAGAAATGTAGAAAGGGAAAGGCATAAGAGAATGGTGGGGAGCTGATAGAAGGGAGAGCAATTTGGGAGAGGTAAAAGTCAGAAGCAAAACATTTTTTAGAATGGACAGGGTAAAAGAGAGAGTAGGATAAAAGGGGGGAATTGGATGAAGGAAAATACATAAGGATCATTCCTGTGGGGGACTTACAGTGACTTTCTCTGATAAAGATTTCATTTCTCAAACAAAGAAAAATGAGTCAAATTTATAGAAATAAGAACCATTTCTCAAATGATAAGAGGTCAAAGGATGTGAACAGGGAGTTTTCAGACAAAGCAATTAAAACTATAGTTATATAAAAATGCTTTAAATCACTATTGATGAGAGAAATGCAAATCAAAACAACTCTCAGTTACTATGTTACACATCAAATTGGCTAATATGACAGAAAAGGAAAATAACAAATGTTGGAGGATATGTAGTACAATTAAAACACTAATGTACTATTGATGAAGTTATATATTGATTCAACCATTCTAGGGAGGAACTTGGAAATATGCCTAAAGGGCTATAAAACCATTCCTACCCTTTAATCAAGTAATATCACTACTAGGTCTATATTCTAAAGAGATAAAAAATAAAAATTAGAAGGACCTACATGTATGGAATATTTATAGCAGCTACTTTAGTGATGGTAAAGAATTGGAAATTGAGGATATGTCCATCAATTGAGGAATGAACAAGTTGTTTTATATGTCCGCAGTGGAATACAATCATGCTTTAAGAAATGATAAGCAAGATGCTCTCCAAAAAAATAGGAGAAGATTTACATGAACTGATGCAAAGTGAAATGAGTAGAAGTAAGAGAACATTGTATACAGTAATAACAGTATTTTATAATGAAGTAATATGAAAACTTAGCTATTCTCAGCAATACAACTATACAAGACAGTTCTGTTGGATTTATGATGAAAGGTGCTGTCCATCTCCAGAGAAAGTCATGGTAGAGCCTGAATGCAGACCAAAGATATTATTTTCTTCATTTTTCTTGTGCAGTTGCTTTTGGGGGTCTGGCTTTTCTTTAACAGAATAACTTAACATGGAAATATATTTTGTATGGCTATGCATGTATAACCTATATCGAATTGCTTGCCTTCTTAAAGAGGGACAGGAATTTGGAACTCAAGATTTAAAAAAAAATCTAAAATAATTATTACATGTAATTTGGAAACATGATATAATAAACAAGATTTTAAAAAAAGAATATAACAACTGAGTAAATAAACAAAAGAACAGGCTGTCACCTCCTTGCCATGGCAAGACTTTGAAGAAATTATTTAATAAAACCATATGAGTATAGGGAAAAGAAAAATAAGCCAATATGGAAGAAAATTGGAGTCTATATGCAGATATATGATCCATCATTATAAAAGATCAAATTGGATTTCACATTTTCCTATTGTGCAAGCAATCTGAAATGTGCATGGCTCCATTAACATGACCTTTGTTTTTGATGGTTGGATGCCACAATAGAAAGTGTGATGGATTTCAAGTCAGAAATAGTTGAACTCAAAAGTCTTTTTTTTTAATATAAATTTATTTATTTAACATATTTAGGTGTCAGCATTGATTTTCACAACAGTTTGAATTACAAATTTTCTCCCCATTTCTACCCTCCCCCCAACTCCAAGATGGCGTATATTCTGGTTGCCCTGTTCCCCAGTCAGCCCTCCCCTCTATCACACCCCTCCCCTCTCATCCCCTTTTCCCTTCCTTTCTTGTAGGGCAAGATAAATTTCTACGCCCCATTGCCTGTGTATCTTATTTTTTAGTTGCATACAAATTTTTTTTTTTGTATTTGAACATCTGATTTTAAAACTTTGAGTTCCAAATTCTCTACCCTCTTCCCTTCCCACCCACCCTCCCTAAGAAGTCGAGCACTTCAACCTAGGCCACGCATGTATCATTATGTATAACCCTTCCACCATACTCATGTTGTGAAAGACTAACTTCATTTTGCTACTTCCCAACCAATCCCTTTTCATTGAATTTTCTCCCTTGACCCTGTCTCCTTTCCAAAGTGTTTGTTTTGATTACCTCCACCCCCATCTGCCCTCCACTCCATCATCCCCCCACCTTTTATTTTTTTTTTATCTTCCTCCCTCTTCTTTCCTGTGGGGTAAGATACCCAACTGAGTATGTATGGTATTCCCCCTCAGGCCAAATCTGATGAGAGCAAGGTTCACTCATTCCCCCCTCACCTGCCCTCTCCCCTCCTCCCATAGAACTGCTTCCTCTTGCCACCTTTATGCGAGATAATCCACCCCATTCTATCTCTCCCTATCTCCCTCTCTCAGTATGTTGCTCTCTCATCCCTTAATTTCATTTTATTTCTTTTAGATATCTTCCCTTTATCTTCAACTCATCCTGTGTCTGCTCTTTCTCTTTTACATATATATATATATATATATATATATATATATATATGCACACACACACATATATATATACATAACATATACATACATATACACATAGATATATGCATACATACACATTCACATATATATATATATATATATATATATATATATATATATATATATATATATATATATATATATATATATATATATATGCATATTCCCTTCGGCTACCCTAATACTGAGGTCTCATGAATCATACAGGTCATCTTTCCATGTAGGGATGTAAACAAAACAGTTCAACTATAGTAAGTCCCTTGCAATTTCTGTTTCTTGATTACCTTTTCATGCTTCTCTTGCTTCTTGGGTTGGAAAGTGAAATTTTCTATTCAGTTCTGGTCTTTTCACTGAGAAAGCTTGAAAGCCCTCTGTTTTATTGAAAATCCATATTTTGCCTTGGAACATGATACTCAGTTTTGCTGGGTAGGTGATTCTAGGTTTTAATCCTAGCTCCATTGACCTCCGGAATATCGCATTCCAAGCCCTTTGATCTCTTAATGTAGAAGCTGCCAGATCATGGGTTATTCTGATTGGGTTTCCACAATACTCAAATTGTTTCTTTCTGGCTGCTTGCAGTATTTTCTCCTTGATCTGGGAGCTCTGGAATTCAGTGACAATATTCCTAGGAGATTTCTTTTTGGGATCTATTTGAGGAGGTGATCGATGGATTCTTTCAATTTCTATTTTGCCCTGTGGCTCTAGAATATCAGGGCAGTTCTCCTTGATAATTTCTTGAAAGATGGTATCTAGGCTCTTTTTTGGATCATGGCTTTCCGGTAGTCCAATAATTTTTAAATTATCTCTCCTGGATCAATTTTCCAGGTCAGTGGTTTTTCCAATGAGATATTTGAGATTGTCTTCCATTTTTTCATTCCTTTGATTCTGTTTTATAATATCTTGATTTCTCATAAAGTCACTAGCTTCCACTTGCTCCAATCTAATTTTTAAAGTCGTATTTTCTTCAGTGGTCTTTTGGACCTCCTTTTCCATTTGGCTAATTCTGCCTTTCAAGGCATTCTTCTCCTCATTGGCTTTTTGGAGCTCTTTTGCCATTTGAGTTAATCTATTTTTTAAGGTGTTGTTTTCTTTAGTGTATTTTTTGGTATTTTTGGGGGTCTCCTTTAGCAAGACATTGACTTGTTTTTCATGGTTTTCTCGCATCCTTCTCATTTCTCTTCCCAATTTTTCCTCTACTTCTCTAACTTGCTTTTCCAAATCCTTTTTGAGCTCTTCCATGGCCTGGGACCAGTTCCTGTTTTTCTTGGAGGTTTCTGTTGTAGGCTCTATGACTTTGTTGTCTTCTTTAGGCTGTATGTTTTGGTCTTCTTTGTCACCAAAGAAAGAATCCAAATTCCGAGAATGAATCTGGGTGTGCTTTCGCTGCCTGGCCATATTCCCAACCAACTAACTTGACCCTTGAGTTTTTCAGTGGGGTATGACTGCTTGTAGACTAATGAGTTCTATGTTCCACGTTTGGGGCGAGGTGCCAGCTCTGCCACACCAGCACTACTCCTTCCCCAAGAACCCCCAGCCCAGGCTGGGCTTAGATCTTCAGCAGACTGTGCACTCCTGCTCTGATCCGCCACTTAATTCCTCCCTCCAGGTGGGCCTGGGGCGGGAAGCAGCAGCAACTGTAGCAGCCCCACCTCCGCTGCCCCCGGGGCTGGAAGCTGAACCGTGAACTCCTTCCACTCCTGCAGCTTTTCCCACTAAACTTCTCCACAGTCTTTGGTGTTTTTGAGTTGAGGAGTCTGGTAACTGCCGCAGCTCACATATTCAGGGTGCTAGGGGTCCCATCCGCCCCACTGCAAGTTTGGTTGTTCCATGCCACTCAGGCTGGGCTCTGCTCCACTCCATTCCCAGCTCCCAGCTCCCAGCTCCCAGGTCTCTTTGGGATAGACCTCACCCAGAGACCATCCAGGCTGTCCTGGGCTGGAGCCCTGCTTCCCTCTGCTGTTCTGTGTGTTCTGCCATCCTAGAATTGGTTCAGAGCCATTTTTTATAGGTTTTTGGAGGGACTCGGTACAGAGCTCACACTAGTCCCTGCTTACAAGCTGCCATCTTGGCTCCACCCCTCCAAAGGTCTTTTTTGATACTAAATATTTGTGTGACTTTGAGTCACTTAGCCTCTCTAAAGGCCAATTCCATTATCTATAAATTTGGTAAGAAAATATTAAGATATAGTTTGAAAGATTAAAAGAGATTGAATAATATGGTATACAGAGCAATACATAAGCAAAGTGCACAATGTAGAAGTTAATACAGTTCTCCCTTAAAAATTATTCTATTATAGGTTGATAGCATCATTACTGTATATAACACTTGGATGCAAAAATAGATAACATTTGCTACTGTACTAAGATAAAAGACAATTGAGACCTGTTAAATGCAGTGTACTTGCACCTGGACTAAGCATTTATTTTTTACCCTTTACACTTGTATTCATAGCATATAATATGAATACTTAATAAAAAAATATGGTTTATATGTATGAAGCTTCAGTTCTTTGACAATTTGTTTATTTTTTCGCTTGATGAATTCCCATTGATTAGTAACAATTCTAAGGTAAATTCCGTTCTGGAGCATCCAATAAAACCTTCAGATTTTACTGTTAGATTGATTGTAGGCTCTTACTGTGTTATGATTGTGGAACACTCATTCTGATATTTAAGGAATTGGTTTCTGTGATGGAACATGACAATATTTGTCTTTAATATAATTTTCTATCTATATTGAAAGTTTTGGTATAAGGTTTATAAGAAATTTGTAAGATTTTATATAAGATTTATATAAAATTTTGTAAGATTTTTTTCTTCACTGTTCCACAATAAATTTCATTTTTAAAAGTGTTAGAAAAACCTCACTTGAAGACCTGCCTCTGACCCATAGTGGCTGTGTGTTCCCAGGTAAGTTGCTTAACATCTTTGTCCTTCTGGCAATAGTCCAAAAATCTGAATTGAAGAGAAGATACTTATCTACACTAGTAAAGAAAAGTCTGAAAAATGAAAATTGCAGAAATATGTTTTAAAAATCACATAATTTATTATATGATATAACAGGGCAAAACAAATGGTAACATATTTGATTTTTTCCTACACCCCCTCACATAAACATATCTCATTTAACATTTTTACTAGTGCTGTTACTTAAAAATTGAGTTCAAGGCAATAGACATGAAATCAAATCTTTATTCTGCTCTTTACTACCCATGTGACCCTGAAAATTTTATTTATTTTCTTTATATCTCAATTTCCTCATCTGCTGCACAATCAACAATAAAGTTCATTGACCTGTGAAAAATAAAATGCTTTTGCAAAACTTAAAATCCTATGTAAGTTTAATGAATTATATCATATTGCTTTCTTCATATCTCTCTTCTTCTCTGTGTCTGTTTCTCTGTTTCTCTCTGTCCTGTTCTGTTTCATTATGTCTCTCTCTCTGTCTCTCAGTCCTTTTCTTTCTCTTTTTATCTCTCTTTGTCTCTGTCTTTATGTCATTCTTTCTCTGTTTTTTGTCTCTGTCTCTTTCACTCCATCTTTATCTCTCTCTTTCTGTTTTTTTTTTTTCTGTTTCTATGTCTCTGCTTTCATCTGCTTTCCTCTGTGTCAGTGTCAGTGTCTCTGTCTGTCATCATGTCCTACTATGAAGTATTCTGGGTCAGAGGGAAATACTGAGTTACACCTGCATCAATCTATCAATTAATAGCTATTGATCAAATATCTATTATGTGTCACATGCTGAGATAAGCACTGGGGGAATAATAACATAAAGCATGAAACAATACCTACAAGCACGTTACATTCTCGTGAAGGAGAAAACTACATACATGATATAAATAAAAATGAATCAATACAAACATAAACAGAATAATAACATATGAAGTAATTTGGGAGGGCAGGGACTAGTGGTAAGTATGGGATTGAGAATAGCCCTTCTGAAATAATTATTTGTATTTTTAAAAATATTATTCATATTATTTTTTATATTACACAAAAATCATTTTCATCTTATTCAATTGGTTTCAATTAAAATAGTTTTTGATTAGATGACTGCTTTTTTCAATTAAGTAAGAATATATGATTGTGTTATTTTCATTCTATTTTGTCATTCTGCTTTTTAGTTTATGGAATAAAATAAACATTTCCATAAAATAATATAACAAAAGTATATTGTATATGATGTATATTTACACTGTATACATAAATATATTAGGTATGGCTTGCTATCCCTTTCCATATGTAACAAAATTTTCATGTAAATCTGTATACACACACATATATCTCTCTATATGTTTCCACATATATTTCTATTCATCAGTTCTTTCCCTTGATGCAAATAGAATCTTCCTTCACATAACCTTAGTAGTTAATTTGAACATTTATAATAGACAAAATTGCTTATTCACTCAAAGTTCTTCTTAAAATAATATTGTTGTTAACTATATATACTGTTCTCTTCTTTCTGCTCATTTTGTGCTTCATTATTTTGTGCAAGTCTTTCCATGTTTTTTTTAAAATCATTGAACTCATCCTTTCTTATAGTACAATAGTACTCCATCACAATCTTATAACTCAACTTATTTTCATTTTTAAAAATTCCTAATACAACTCTAGTATTAGACATCATAATAGAGGTGATATATACAATATCACGTTCTCAAATGACTTTGATAGATTGTGCTAGGTCCATGCATTTTGAAATCATTTCATTCCATTCCACTAAAATATTTGGAGTATTCCATATGGCAACACCATTAAAATGTACTTAAGTTTTCCACACCTGGGCAATTGTGGTTAACAAATTGGCAGTCATAATCACCTTGTGCCAGGGAAATCTGTTATCTGATTTCTATACAATATTTTGAGGTTTTCATTTTTACAGAGATCTTTTCCCCAGGTCACGTGTTGCTAGGTATTAGGTAAATGTCCTATTTTTGTAGTCTGCAATATTAATTTTGTGAAGTTTTGAATGTTTTATTATTTGGTCTATATTGATCTCAATGTCTGTGCTCTGGACCAAGAAGATAATCTTTCAATAATTTCTGGTGAAATGCCCCTGTCCTGAATTACTGTAATATAACCTTCCATTTCCATAAACAAATACTAACAAGTGTACTACTTTTTTCCATTTGTTTCTTGACACATTATTGGTTAGGTTCATGTAGAAGTCAGTGATTTCATTCCATTTTGTAACATGAGACATTTTATGAACTCCCTCTGGAGACTTAAGTTAATTTTATTATTACATTTGACAAATTTATTGGAATGTATCTGTTTTCAGTTTTTACAAATGTTAAGTGAAGCAATGTCAATTTTTTTGAAAGAATCCTATAGGCTTTTGAAATATATTTCATGTGCTCTGAGAATACAGGGCAATCCTTTTTTTTCCTTTATTTAACAAGGACATATTAACCTTGCTAAGATTCCTTGGACTAATGAACCTTGAATTTTGAATAATGTAATTTGAGCTCTTGCTATGATTTTCCAAATATATTATTATCTACTCTGCAGGTGCAAAAGTATACATTATGACTGGCATTGCAAAGGTATCCGTTGTTCACCACATTCTTATTATATTAAACTTTTATTTCAGGATAACAGTAAAGCTATTAATGTAATAAACAATTACTTTCTTACTGATAAGTTTTTAGTCTACATGTGCTTTGGCTGGAAAAGGCCAAGTTATTTTTAATAATTATTTTTCTCTTTTGGATTCAAGCTTAAATCCTCAATTTTCCTTCTTTCTTGGATATATTTTCTTTAGAATCTCATACTGATCAAGTCCAAATGATGCAATGATATCACTAGAGTAATATTCAACAAGACAAAATGAATGTTTACCATGTTATACAATAGATCCATGTAACAATGTTATCGATATACCTAAAATGATTAGTGCAGATTTGGTATGATTCCGTATTTGATTTGGAAGCACTACTTAGTTTTATTTAGAAAGGATGATAATTGATCTTGCTGATGAGAAACATTAGCTTTAATTCTCTCTTTGAAATATGTCACATTTTAGATAAATTGTCCTTCACCTTATTATTTTACTGCTATAAGCAAGTGAATTGGATTTAAGTGAGGGAGGGCTGTGAAAAGTCACCAGCTTCATTTTCTCCTCTGGTGCCATCTAGGTCCAGTAGTCAGATATAGATCAGGATTCCTGGAGATGGCTCAGTATGCAGTGGGAGACTTTGGCCTTTTCAAGGTCATTAACAGGTCTCCGTTTGACTGAGGCAACACCCATTCAGTGATTAATGTTTAATAAATTTGAGGAAAGGAATGTCCTCTTTACTTAGTCAAAAATAATAGATAGATAGAAAGATAGATAGATAGATAGATAGATAGATAGATAGATAAATAAAATGTAAATGGTCCATTCTTAAATGTATCACTTGTTTTTTTTTTTTTTTGTTGTTGGTTTTGGTGGTAGTGGTGTTCTAATAATTAGTAATAATTTTTTTAAGTTTCTTTCATGGAAAATGGAGACAGGCTGAATTCTAAGAGAAATTAAAGTGCTTTGTAAGTAATCCATATGCCACTAAGAAACTTTTCAATATAGTATTCATTTCCTATATCACTCCAGTATTTAAATTTTGTAGTGGATTTAGGGTTTCAGTCACTTCCTTTTACTTCACTATAAATCTACTATGGACAACTTGTTAATCGTTTCAAATATACAACCAAGTTATCATGTATATGTGCATACACACAAATATTTCTACATATATATTTCTATTTTTCAGTTTTTTCTCTGGATGCAGATAGAATATTTCCTCATATGCTCTTTATAGTTAATTTGGTCATTTATAATAGTCAAAATAACTTATTCAATCAAAGTTCTTTTTTTAACTTTTTATTTCTCATCATCACTTTTTATTAGGTTCATTCTGTGGATGTTACATTAATGGAAACCTTTCACAGCTGACATTCATAAATATTGTGCCCTACAAACTTTAGTATGTCCTCAATTTCATTCCTTATTTCATCTACTTTTAGCATAAACAGCACTTGACTCCTGCTCCGAGTATTCTAATCTCTGATTTCCTAGAAGTGAAGAAATTGTAAAATGTATAGCTACAGCTATTTTGAATGGCCAGGGGTGGGGTAGTTTAGAAATTACTGTTTATTCTTATGATAGTGAATCTTACCCAACATTTTACTCTAAAATAATAAGTAGTTTAAATATAGTGTTTGAAAATATTCAAGCCAACTAAAAGGTTTCTTTGTAGTTTAACAATGATTCTTATTGTAAAATCTTTTACAATTTTTGCTCACTGATAGACCTTTTAAATGGAAAATTTTCTTCAGTGTTAACTAAGAGTCTCAAATTAACTTAACAAAACCATTTTAAGTTTAAACACACAGTATAATATTGCTGAAATAATTCAGGTGAATAAATTAATGAACTCAGAGCTTGATTTTATCAGATAAGAAGAATATCAAAGCTTTATTTCTTTCATGACTAAAAACTATTGAAAGACGACTGTTTATAGCAGAGCAGGACAAATTGGAAATGCTAAATTTAGTTTGGGGGTTACTTCTATCATAAATTTACATCATTTGTGCATAGGATACTCTAAAATTTATTAATTATTGTAAGACAATTAAAACATTTCTATTCTATAATTAACTCTCATTTATTGGAGTAGGCCAAGAATATTTGATATTTTAAAATTTTGACTCTTTTTTTGGCTCCCAGCTTGTGGTGGTTAAGGAGAAACTTCTTTCAGTCATCCTGAATCTGAGTTCATCTGACACAGGTAGCCACCCCACAGTGTCCAGGCCAAGCCTCCCACTTTGTTGCCACTATGCGGCCCAAGTTTGACCCTAATGAAATTAAAGTTGTGTTTTTAAGGTGCACTTTCAGTGAAGTTGGTGCCACATCAGCACTGGTCCCCAGAACTGGTCCCTTGGGATTGTCTCCCAAAAAGGTTGGTGATGACTTTGCCAATGCAACTGGTGGCTGGAAAGAGCTAAGGATAACAGTGAAACTTACCATTCAGAACAGACAGAGGTTGTGCCTTCTGCATCAGCTTTAATCATAAAAGCCCTAAAGGAACCTCCCCAGGAGAGAAATAAGCAGAAAAAAAATATTAAACACAATGGAAACATCAGTCTCAATGAGATTGTCAACATTGCTTGACAGATGAGGCACCAATCCTTGGCAAGAGATTTCTCTGGAACCATTAAAGAGATACTTAGAACAGTCCAGTCTGTGGGCTGCAACATGGATGGCAGACATCCTCATGACATCATTGATGACATCAATAGTGGTCCTGTTGAATGCCCAGCAAGTTAAAAGCTACAAAAGAGACTATTGCAATAAATTTAACATTAGACAACAACAAACGTTCTTTTTTTGGTCCAGAAAATTTTTGTGTCAGATGCTACAGAATGCATTCTGGGAAATAACTGTTAACTTGAATTTCTCTAGCCCTCTTGCTCTGCAATAAATTGCAGCTACTTTGCAGTTCATTTGGAGATGGGAGGGTAGTGTTAGAAGAGCATGGAAGTTGTTGAAGCATCTTAGCAGTAGGACTGTAAATTAAGGGAAGACTAGTTTCACTAGACAAAATTGCCCCACGTGTGAGCCAAATTTGTGATCTTTGCAGACTAATAGGAAAGTGTGTACCTGTTTGCCTTAAAAACCTTGAATGTGGGTTATTTTGGGGATGAAGATCCCCTTAATACAAACTCAGGAGAGTTCAGTTAATGGCAGTAATAGCTGGCATTCAGGAATCAAGAAATTAAAAAGTAGGTTCTAAAGGAATAATCTTTGGCTCAAAATATTTTCCACAAATAGTATGCATTTATTCTAGGGTCGTTGTACAAGGTCAAAATGCATAAAAATTTCATATTCCAAAGAAAATTGACTCCTCATGGAAAGAACGCACATAATTTAAATAACAATTGATTACTCAATGTACAACGCTTGTTGAAATTTTTAAGTATTGATTCACACTGATGTAGACTTTGGCCATCATTCAGGCTTAGGCTGAAATTAAGAGATAATTATATAAAAATATTCAGAAAGAGAGCCAAGATGTCAGAGTAGAATAAGCAGCTTCACTCTCTCAATATTCCCCTCTAAATAACTATAGTCTTAAGCTTAATTCTGAAAAAGCAGAACCACCAAAGATAGGGTAGGAGAGAGATGTTTTGAGACAATATAAGAGGGTGGAATGAGAGTCTTTGGAATAGAGTTGGGGCTGGCCCAGAGCCCATGTGGTGGTAATACCACATATAGATCATATAGGTGGCAACTGCAGCAGTAGCTGCTTCATGAGCCCTCAACCAGAGATGGTAAGGGGATCTTGAAACTTTTAAGAAAGATAGTACAAAGGACCCCCCACCCTGTACTGGCATTAGATAGAGGATATGGTACTGGTTGACAACTCCATTTCATGTACCCTTTCAGGATCACATTTCCAGGGCATAGAGGAGGACCTGCAGTCACTAGGAGTCATAAGGTCTGAAAAGCATTATCCATTGTGGTCCCAAGGGAGTAGTGGCCCTGAGGAGCAGTATTTCTTGAAGTTTCAAGGGTTCAGGAGCCCTTGCTGAGTAAGAACAAGAGCACAGACCAGGAGATCAGTGACTCCATCCCTCTGCAGATCAAGACACCAAGGAGGAACAAAAATTTCAAAAACCCAGGACAAGCTCTGAAAATAGCAGTGCAAAAGCTCATGAAGCAGGGAACAATTCCACTGCCCCAGCCCCCATAAGTAGAATTAAACTTTAATATAAATTTTAAAGTCAAGAAAAAGAAAGAAAAAAATTAGCAAACAATAAAGAGGTATTAAATCAAAAAAGCTACAAAGGAGAATGGGAAAATCAAGAGACTAATCCAGAAAGAGACAACAGTGTCAAAATACCAACTAGCACAACCTCAAAAAATAAATGTGAACTCAACACAATTCCACCAGAAAATTTTGGAAAAGGTAACAATGAATTTAAGTATAAAATAAAAGTGGTAAAGGAAAAACTGGGAACAAGAATGGGAGTAGTGCAAGACATTTAAGAAAAGACAAATAATAACTTTTTAAAAGAGGCACAAATAGTTAAGAAAATGACACTTTTGAAAATAGAACTGGCCATATAGAAAAAAATAGGTAGAATATTTCATAGGTAGAAAATAATTACTTAAAAATTATAATTTGGCAATTGGAAGCTAATGATTTTATGAGAAATCAAGAAACAATAAAGCAGTCACAAGAACAAAAAATAGAATATGTGAAATATCACCTTGCAAAAACAATGGACCTAGAAATTAATTTAAGAAGAGTTTAGCTGAAGATTACTGGACTGCTTGAAAGCCCTTATAAAAGAAAGAGCCTAGACAAAATATATATTAAAAAACAACTATAAAAAAACTGCCCTGGTGTCTTAGGAAATGATAAAACAGAAATTGAATGATTCTAACAATTACTTCCTGAAAGTTTTGCCAAAATGAAAATGCCCAGGAAAATTAGAGTCAAGTTACAGAGCACTCAGGTCAAAGTGAAAACATTTCAAGAAATGAGAAAGAAAACATTCAGGTAGGCATAGTTAGGATCATACAAAATCTTGCAAATACCACTTTAAAGGAGTAGAGAGCCTGAAATATGGTATTTTGGAAGCAAGAGAGATAAGATTAAAACCTAGATTAATCTGTCCAGCAAAACTGAGTACAATCTTTCTGGGGGAATATGGATATTTACTGAAATAGAAGACTTTCAAGCAGTCCTTATGAAAATAGCAGAGATGAAAAGAAAATTTGACTTTCAAATGTAAGACTCAAGAAAAGCACAAAAAGGTAAACAAGTTAAGCTATTACTACAAAAAAAAATTGCACAGGCACAAGAGAAAGAATCAAGCCATCAAGAGCTATAATGAAAATAGAGAAGACGAGGATTCATCTTCAGAGCAGGAGGCTAAAGGAAAGAAATGCTCTTATAGCCCAAAGAGTAATGTCAAATGGCCCCCTGACAAGACAAAATTTGTGGAAGAATTTTAAAAAGACACTAAAAAGCAAATGAGATTGATGAAAAATTGAAAAGAAAAAAATAAGAATAATCCAAGAAAAACACGAAGAATATGAAAAGAAAGTCAACCAATTAGAAAAGGAGATCTGGAATCTTAAGGAAGTAAATGAGTCTTTGAAAATCAGAATTGGGCAGCCAGAGCAGGAGAGGCTGAGGGAATAGGTTAAAAGGACAACATAAAAGGGAATTTAGGATCCAGGGAATGGGAAGATAAGGGAGGATAAGGGAAAGGGGAGTGAATAGGTCAAAGGGGTGTACAAAAGACTGCTCAGATTTAGGGGAGTGGGAGGATAAGGGAGGGATCACTGGAGGGAGAGTAGGTTAAGTAATAGTAGGGCAAAGTAGTGAATAGAAGTAAACAAGAGAAGTTAGAAGAGATAGGAAAAAAGAAATACCCACAAACATAAAAGCAAAGATTAGGAGTAGATTCTCTTAGGAAAGTATATATTTGTGTGTGTGTATATGTATATTTATGTGTATGTATGTGTCAATATACATACATACATGTATATATTAATAGCTATATATAAAAATATCCATGCTTACTGATACCTTCCTAGTGGGGAGAGAAGAGAGAGGAAGGAAGGAAAAAGAACCAAGTAAAAAGTGTACAGCAGAGAACAAAAGACAAACTACAAGGAAGCAAAGATGGACAACTTTCAACATAAGGCTCAGTGTTTAGTATGTAGGCTTTCTTGAAATGGAAAGCTATTGCTTTATACTCTGAATCCTCTCCTATGTTCTGCTATGCACATGACATTGTTTTTCTTACTTTATATTTAATTTTAATGTTTAAATTTATAGTATGTTTCTTTTTCTTTTCATGTATTTATTTTAGTGTTTGTCTAAAATTAAAAAAAAATATTTTGATGTTTATTAGGGAAATTGGTCTATAATTTTCTTTTTCTGTTTTGGCTTCTCCTTGTTTAGGTATCAGCACCATATTTGTGTCATAAAATGAATTTCATAAGACTCCCTCATAATCTATTTTTCCAAAGAGTTTATATAGTAGTAGAATCATTTTTCCTTTAAATGTTTAGTAGAATTCACTTGTAAATCTATCTGGCCCTGGAGATTTGTTCTTAGGGACTTCATTGATGGCTTTTTCAATTTCTTTTTTTTTTCTAATATGGGTTTTTAAAAATATTTTGTCTCCTCTTCCATTAATCTGGGAAATTTATATTTTTGTAAGTATTTATCATTTTCATTTAGATTGTCAGATTTATTGGCATACAGTTGGGCAAAAGAACTTCTAATTATTCTTTAATTTCATTTTCATTGGTATAGATTTCACCCTATTCATTTCTGACACTAAACATTTGATTTTCTTCTTTTTCTTCATCAAATTAACCAAAGATTTATTTATTGTACTTTTTTCATAAAACAGCTTTTAGTTCTATTTATTAGTTTGATAGTTTTCTTACTTTCAATTTTATTAATCTCTCCTTTGATTTTCAGAATTTTTAATTTAGTGTTTGATTGGGGATTTTTAATATGCTCTTTTTCTACCTTTTTAGTCTCATGCCCAGTTCATTGTTCTACTGTTTCTCTATTTTGTTCATGTAAGCATTTAGAGAGATAAAATCATTGTGAAAGTGCCATGTGACACTGAGAAAAAAGTATATTCCATTATGTCCCAATTCAGTTTTCGCCAGAAGTCTATCATATTTAATTTTCTAAAATTCTATTCCCTTCTTTAACTTCTTTCTTGTTTATTTTATGGTTAGATTTATATAGTTCTGAAAGGGTTAGGTTGAGGTCCTTACCCCACCCCTGTTATTATAGTTTTGCTGTCTATGTCTTCCTGTAACTTGCTTAACTTCTCTAAGAGTTTAGATGCCATACCACTCAGTTCCTATATATTTTGTATTGATATTATGTCACTATCTATTGTACCTTTTAACAAGATGTCATTTCCTTCCTTGTCTCATTTAATTAGGTCTATTTTGCTTTTTTTGTCTGAAATCAAGTTTGCTACCCCTCCTTTTTTTTAATTTCACCTCAAGCATAGTATATTCTGTTCCAGACTTTTACCTTTCCTCTATGTGAATCTCTCTGCTTCAAATGTTCTTCTTGTAAACAAAATACTGTAGGATTCTGGTTTTTAATCCACTCTGCTAGCCCCTTCTGTTTTATGGGAGAGTTCATCCAACTCACATTCACAGTTATGATTACTAATTGTGTATTTCCCTCCATCCTATTTGCCCCCTTGTTTACATTTTGTTTTTTCTCTCCTTTCAATCTGTCCCTCATCACCAGCATTTTGCTTCTGATCACCTCCACCCTCAATCTGCCCTCCTATCAGCTCTCACTTGCTTTTCTTTTGCCTTTCCCCTCATAATCAAAGGAGAGATTAATAAAATTGAAAGTAAGAAAACTATCGAAGTAATAAATAAAACTAAAAGCTGGTTTTCTTTCTATATAGGTTAAGATAGATTTATATCCCCAAGTGAGTGTGTATGTTATTCCCTCTTTGAGCCAAATACTATAAGAATAAGTTTCAATCAATGTTTACTTCCTCTCTTCTTTCTCTCTACTATTATAGTTCTTTCATGCATCTCCCTGTGATATACTTTATGCCATTCTGCCTCTCTTTTTTCCTCTTTTCTCAGTACAATCCTTGTTGACCTCATAATTTAAAAAAAATCATCACATGAAATTTGACTTATACTCATATTTTCTGTCTATGTATACATCTTTTAACTGCCCTAAAAGAGAGAATTTTTTTAAGATTTACAAGTATCATCTTCCCATGTAGGGATGTAAACAGTTTAACCTTATTGAATACCATGTTGTTGTTTTCTTTCTTGTTTACCTTTCTATGTTTCTCTTCAGTCATATTTGGAGATCAAATTTTCTGTTCACATCTGGTCTTTCCATTGAATATCTATCATTTCCCTTGGAAGATTATGCTCAGTTTTGCTGGATCATTGATTCTTCGTATCAATGCAATTCCCTTTGCCTTCTGGAATATAATTTTCTAAGTCCTTCGAGCCTTTAATATAGAAGCTGCTAAATCCAATGTAATCTTGACTGTGGCTCTTGATATTTGAATTATTTCTTTTGGTTCTTCATGTTATTTTCTCCTTGACCTGGGAGCTCTAGAATTTGGCTATAATATTACTTGAAAATTTTCATTTAGGAATTTCTTCTAAGAAGTGAACTGTGGAGTTTTGCTTGATTATTTTTTGAAAGATCCTGTCCAGGTTTTTCTTTTATCATGACTTTTAGGTAGTCCAATAGTTCTTCAATTATCTCTCTTAGATCTATTTTCCAGGTCACTTGTTTCCCGATGAAGTATTTTACATTTTATTCCTTTTTAATTCTTTTTATTTTGTTTGAATGATTATTCATGTATGAAAGAGTTATTAATGTCCCCTTGCCCCATTCTGACTTTTAAGGAATTATTTTCTTCAGTGATCTTTTGTATCATCTAATTATTTTTGGCTAATTCTACTTTTTATAGTATTTTATTTTTTCCCAAATTATATGTCAAGAAAAATTTTAGCGTTCCTTTTTACAAGATTTTGAGTTCCAAATTTTTGTCCCTCCATGTCTCCTCTCCCCTTTTCTGAGAATGGTAGGCAGGTTAATATAATTTATACATATGCTATCATGTAAAAATATTACCATATTAGTCACAATTGTGAAAGAAGAAACAGACTTTTTAAAAAAAATGTGAGAAAGAATAAAGTAAGGGACGAATATGCTTTGCTCTACCTTCAGAGTTCATTAGTTCTTTATCTGAATATGGTTAGCATTTTCCATCATGAGTTCTTACTACTTGTCTTGGATCATGGTGTTGTTTGGAATATCTGATTCATTCATAGGTGGTCACACAATGTTGCAGATACTGTGTACAATGCTTTCTTGGTTCAGTTCATTTCATTTTGAATCAGTTCATACAAGTGTTTCCAGGTTTTTCTGAAGTTGGTCTGTTGATCATTTCTTATAGCACAATAGTATTCCATCATATTCATATGCTTGTTCAACCATTCCCCAATTGATGGGCATTCCCTCAATTTACAGTTCTTTGCCACCATAAAAAGAGCTGCTATAAACATTTCTGTATATGTGGATTCTTTTCCCATTTTTATGATTTCTTTGGGATACGGCCCTAGAGGTGGTATTGCTGGGTCAAAGGGTATGTGCATTTTTATAGTCCTTTGGGAAATTGCTCTCCAGAAAGGTTGCATCAGCTTGCAACTCCACCAACACTGTATTAGTGTTCCAATTTGCCCACACACTATCCAAAATTTACCATTTTCCTATTCTGTCATGTTAACCAATCTGATAGGTGTGATGTGGTACCTCAGACTTGTTTTGCCTTGCATCTCTCTAATCAATAGATTTAGAGCATTTTTTAATATAACTATAGATAGCTTCAATTTCTTCCTCTGAAAACTGACTGTCGGTATCCTTTGACTATTTGTCAATTGGGGAATGACTTGTATTCTTGTAAATTTGACTCAGTACTCTTTATATTTTACAAATGAGCCCCTTCTCAGAGATACTATTTGTTAAAATTCCCAATTTTCTGCTGCCCTCCTAATCTTGGTTGCATTGGCTTTGTATATGCAAAAACTTTTCAATTTTTAATGTAATCAAAATTATCCATTTTGCATTTCATAATGATCTCTCTTTCTCTTTTTTGGTCATAAATTCCTGCATTCCGCATAAATCTGAAAAACCATTCCTTGCTCTCCTAAATTGTTTATAGTATCAGCCTTTATATCTAATTCATGTACCCATTTAGATTTTATTTTGGTACACAGTGTCAGATGTTGGTCTATGCCCAGTTTCTGCAATGCTTTTATTCAGTTTTCCCAACAGTTGCTGTCAAATAATGATTTCTTATCCCAGAAGTTGGAGTCTTTGGGTTTATTAAACAGTAGATTATCACAATTATTGACTACTGTGTCTTTTGTACCTAACCTCGTCCACTAATCTACCCCTCTATTTCTTACTCAGAACCAAATACTTTTGATGATTGCTGCTTTGTAATACAATTAATATCTGGTATGGCTAGGCCACCTTGCCTAGCATTTCTTTTCATTAATTCCCTTGTCATTCTGGACCTTTTTTTCTTCCAGATGAATTTTTTTATTCTTTTTTCTAGCCCTATAAAATAATTTTTGGTAGTTTGATTGGTATGACATTTAAAAAGTAAATTACTTTAGGTAGAATTGTCATTTTTATTATATTAGTCCAGCCTACCCATGAGCAACTGATTTTTTCTAATTATTTACCTCTGACTTAATTTGTATGAAAAATGTTTTGTAATTGTGATCAGATCATTCTTGAGTTTATTTTAGCAGATAGACTCCCAAATATTTTATAATGGCTACAGCGACTTTAAATGGAATTTCTCTTTCTATCTCTTGCTGTTGATCTATGTTATATATAATATAATATATGTATATAATATATATTATATATAGCAATATAGGTTTATTTTATGTAGTGCAACTTTGATAAAATTGTTTATCATTTCAAGTAGGTTTTGCTTGTTCTCTAGGATTCTCTAAGTATACTATCATAACATCTTCATAGAGCTTTGATTCTTCCCTACCTATTCTAATTCTTTCAATTTCTTTCTTCTCTTATTGCTAAAGCTAACATTTCTGGTGCAATATTCAATAACAGTGGTGACAATGGACATCCTTGTTTAACCTCCGATCTTATTGGAAGTACTTCTAGCTAATCCCCATTACATATAATGCTTGCTGTTGGTTTTAAATAGATGTTACCCATCATTTTAATGAAGATTCAATTTATTCTTATACCCTCTAGTTTTCTTAATAGGAATGGGTGTTGTATTTTCTCAAAAGCTATTTCTGCATCTACTAAGATAATCACATCATTTCTGTTAGCTTTGCTATTCATTTGGTCAATTATGCTGATAGCTTTCCTAATATTGAACCAGCCCTGCATTCCCAATATGATTCCTACCTGGTCACAGTGTATTATCCTCAAGATAAGTTTCTTTAATCTCTTTGCTAATGTTTTATTTAAAATATTCATTAGAAAAATTGGTCTGTAATTTTCTTTCTCTCTCTTGGCTCTTCCAGGTTTAGCTATCAGAACCATGTTTATATCATAGAAATAATTTGGTTGGACTCCTTCTTTGCCTACTTTCCCAAATAGTTGTTCTTTAAATGTTTGATAGAATTCACTTGCAAATCCATCTGGCACTGGAGATTTTTTCTTGGGGAGCTCTTAGATGGCCTGTTTAGCTTCTTTTTCTGAAATGGGTTCATCTAACTATTTTATTTCCTCTTCTGTTAATCCACGCAATTTGTAATTTCGTAAATATTCATCCATTTCACTAAGATCATCATAATTTTCTGGTATACAGTTGTACAAAATAGCTCCTAATTATTGTTTTGATTTCCTCTTCATTGGTGGTGAATTCACCCTTTTCATTTTTCATGCTGGTAATTTGGTTTTCTTCTTACTTTTTAAAATGAGATTAACCAAATGTTTATCTATCTTGCTGTTTTTTTTTTTTTTTACAAAACCAGCTCTTAGATTTACTTATTTATTCAATAGTTTTCTTAATTTCAATTTTATTATTTCATGTTTTGTATTTCAAGATTTCTAATTCGGTATTGTTTGAGGATTTTCGATTTGTTCTTTTTCTAGCTCTTTTAGTTGCACAACCAATTTATTAATCTCTTCTTTCTCTATTTTATTCATGTAAGCATTTAGAGATAAAATTTCCCTTAAGAACCACTTTTTCTGCATCCTATAAGTTTTGGTATGTTGTTTCATTATTGGGATTTTCTTGGACAAAGTGATTGATTTTTTCTATGATTCATTGTTTGAACCATTCATGCTTTAGGATTAGATTATTTGATTTCCAATTAATTTTTGTGCATCTTTCATGGCCCTTTATTACATGTACTTTTTATTGGATCAAGGTCTTCAAAGAATGCATTTAATATTTCTGCCTTTCTGCATTGGATTGTGAGGTTTTTATGCCCTAAAACATGGTCAATTTTTGTGTAGGTGCCATGTACTGTTGTGGAAAAGTTATATTCCTTTCTACCCCGTTCAATTTTCTCCAGAGGTAAGCCATATCTAACTTTTCTAAAATTCTATTCATCTCCTTACCTTCTTTCTTTTTTTATTTTGTTATGAGATTTACCTCATTCTGTGAGGTTGGGAAGTTAAGGTCCCCCACTAGTATAGTTTTGTTATTTGTTTCTTTCCCGCAACTCACTTAACATCTCTAATAATTTGGATACTATGCCACTCAGAGGATATATGTTTAGCACTAATATTACTTCATTGTTTATGTTACCTTTTACCAGAATGTAGTTTCCTTCCTTATCTCTTTTACTTAGATCTGTTTTTGCTTTTGCCTTGTCTGAGTTCAGGATTGCTACCCTTGCTTTTTTTTTTTAACTTTAGCTAAAGCATAATATATTCTGCTCCAGCCTTTTACCTTTACTTTGTGTGTATCTTCCTGCTTCAAATGTCTTTCTTGTAAACAACATATTGTAAGATTATGGTTTTTATTGCATTCTGCTATCCACTTTCATTTTATGGGAGCATTCATCCCACTCATATTCATAGTTATGATTACTATCTTTGTCTTTCTCTCCATCCTGTTTTTTTTTTAGTTTATATTTTCCTCTCTCCTTTCTCTCTTTCTCTCCTCATTAGAGTTTTGTTTTTGATTACCACCTCCTTCAGTTTGCCCTCTCTTCTATTAGCTTCCTCTCTTTTCTTCCCCTTCACCCTTACTACTTATTCCTTCCCTTCTATCCACACTCTTCCTTTTCTTTCCTCTTTCCCCTCCTCTTTCCTATAGGGTAAGTTAGATTTCTATATATAACTCATTATGATATTCCCTGCGGAAGCCAAGGATCATCTTACTCCCATCTTTCCCTCAATTTTAATAGTTTTAATGCCTTTTCATGTGATGTAATTTACCCTTGTATGCCTCCTCCTTTCCTCTTCTCCTAGTGCAATCCCTTTTCACCACTTAGATTTTTTATCGTCACATCAAAGTAAACTTATATCCACACACTCCGTCTATGTATACCCATTTCAAATGGTGTAATAGCAATGCTTGTCTCAAGAAATACAAGTCTTATTTTCCCTTGTAGGGATGTAAACAGTTTGATTTATTAAAAGCATAATTTGTTTTTTCTTTCCAGTTTACCTTTTCATGCCTCTATTGAGTCTTGCATTGGTGATCAAATTTTGTGTTGAGCTCTGGTTTTTCATCATGAAGTTTTGAAAGTTCCAAATTTCACTGAATTTCCATCTTTTTCCCCCTGAAAGATTATGCTCAGTTTCACTGGGTGGTTGATCCTTGGTTGTAATCCAAGCTCCTTTAACTTATAGAATATCATATTCCATACACCCCAATCTTTAAATGTAGAAGCTTCAAAGTCCTCTGTAATCCTGATTGTGGTTTCATGATAGTTAAATTATTTCTTTTTGGGTGCTTGCAGCATTTTTTCTTTTACTTGGTAATTTTAGAATTTGGCTATGATGTTCCTTTTGTTTCAATTTGGTATCTCTTTCATGATCTGATAAGTGTATTGTTTCAATGACTTTTTTTACTGTCTGGGTCTAAGATCTCAGGTAAAATTTCTTTGATGATTTCCTTAAATATGCTCTCCAGGCTCTTTTTTTCATCATGGTTTTCAGGTAGACCAATAATTTTTAAATTGTTTGTCCTGAATCTATTTTCTAGGTCATTTGTTTTACGAATGAGGTATTTTATATTTTCTTCTATTTTTTAATTCTTTTGTTTCTTTTTGACTAATTCTTAATATCTTGTAGAGTTATTAGTTACTACTTGCCCAATTCTAATTTGAAGGGAATTGTTTTCTTCTATTAGATTTTAAATCTCCTTTTCCATTTGGCCCATTTTGCTTTTTAAGGAGATTTTCAGTGAGTTTTTGAGCCTCTTTTTCCATTTGACCAATTCTACTTTTTAAGGATTTGCTTTCTACAAATAATTTTTGTCCTTCCTTTTCCAAGCTATTGACTCTCTCTTGCATATCTTTCATTTCTTTTCACATGTTTTCTTCTACCTCTCTTATTTGCCTTTTAAAATCCTTCTTGAGCTCTTCCTAGAAGGCATCTTGGGCTTGGGATCAGTTCATATTCCCCTTTGAGGTTTCAGATGTGGATATATTGACAATGTTGTCCTTTTTTGAATTCCTGCCTTGATCTTCCCTCTTCCTGTAATAACAATCTTTGGTCATTGTCCATTTCTACATTTTGCTCAAAGTGTTTGCTTAATTCCTGGTTTTTAGACCTCAGCTCTCCTGCTTGAGTGCAGTGGGCACTGGACCAAGTTTTTTGGGTTTGGTGCCCAGAATCTGGTTACTGGCTTTGTGTGCTGGGCCCTCAGATGCTAGTAGCTTACCTGGTGCTGAGCTGGAGTCAGCAACACTGGAGCTCTTGGGGTGGGGAATCTGGCCCCTGAGGGACACCTGCTCACCTGGGCCTTGTCCTGGCTCCTGCTCACCCAGACTTTGCACTCAAGTATTTGGATGCTGGAGGATATCTGCCTGTTGCCTGGAGCTGTGCCTCCTGGAGTTGTGCCTCTTGGAGTTGTGGTAAGGAATCAGGAGATTTGCTTGCTGGGGAATGTCAGCACATGTGTTTGTTTTCTGAGCTGGTATGTGCCAGTTCACCTGTCTGTGCTGAGACACCTGGGAGGGTCTTGGTGTTAGCACTTGCCTGCTCCACCACCCTAGGGCTCAAGATCTCCCCCTGGTTTGCTGAGGTGGGGCTTGCTCCTGACTTTCTGGGACACTTCCTCTCCTGGGCTGCTTGCCTTCTCTTAGAGTTACAGGGGGCTTTCTTCTTATTTCCCTAAGCTGCCTGAGCTACAAGACTGTTGCATCCCATCTTTCTGTTGGCTCAGCTCTTCCAGGGTTTTTCCTGTGGTGATATTTTATAGTCTTTCAGAGGTGTTGCAATAAGCTGGCTAGCAGCTGCTGTGGGGCCATAAAACCAACAACAACCAGCACACAGAATGCTGCAAGCCCTGGTTCTTTTGATTTGCTTTACTAAGGAAAGCAACATTAAGGGGTTAATAATCTTACTTTATTCCAGCATACAAATATCATTCACTCATCTCAGGGGGAAAAGCCAGCACCCTAAACTTCAGAGGAAATACAAACAAATCAGAAACATATATTTATGAATAGACCAAATACAATTCATAGTTACCAAGGAACCATCAACATCTGAGTTCAGCCCGGAGCTCAACAAATCTGGCTCAGAGTCACGTGCCACTCCTGCTGTGGCTCAGATCTATGAAAAAAGAAATCCAACCCCTGGTTTTATGTATCTTGTTCAGGGTCAAAAGTAAGTCACACATGTGACTCACCCACGTGACCTAAAATTGTCACAAAAATGCAACTTAAACCCACACCGTGTAAAAGCCTCTGATGTCACAAACATGTCACTCAAACCCATGTAAACTAGGCTTTCCCTTGAGGCAAGGAGCCATCAAAGACTCTTAATTTAGTCAAGGAAACAAAGGCCAAACTCTTCAAGAGCACTTGGTTGAATAAGTGCTAAAAGCACATCTTGATTCCCAATACAAGAGGTCAATAGGGAAGGGTGAGGGTGACTTACTTCTTTCTCTGCCATCTTGGCTCCCTAAAGCGGAAGTCAAGTCTTAGTTGTCTTTTCAAGTTAAGAAGCATTTAAGCTCCTATCATGCTCCAGGCACACACAGAAAAGAAGTAAGCAGTCCTAGCTCTCTTGGCACTCACATCTATATAAATCACATTTGACTGGTTTCAAACTTTTCAGAACTGTCTGTGAGTTATTGACCTGTGTCTTTGTTTGTTTGTTTGCTTGCTTGTTTAGTGAAGAAAGAATCATATAAGGCTCTCCCAATGCAAAAATCACATTCTTAGGGATATCAATTAAAGTCTCTTTGGAATAAGAAAGTACTTTTTAAGTGCTTAGGGAATAAGAGGAAAGGAATGCAAGGGATTAGAAAAAGATTGCAAAAATGATAATGAACTAATGTTAAATTTTACCTTTCTTGTAGTTTTATTTAGGGTAGGCCATTGTCTGAAAAAAATCAAAAAAATATATTTTACCATACTTTTACATAATTTGAATATAATAGTTCATATTTATATGAATATATCATATTTATTATTTTGAGGTAGTATCTCATGGAACTTGACAACCACTCTTTGAGGCTGGTAGTTCGAGTGCGATGGACATTTTATGGACTTAGAGAGATTAAATTATTTGCTCAAGGTCGCATAAATTAGTAAGTGTCTATGGCAAGTTTAAAACCAGGTCTCCATACTCCAGTACTCTTTCCACTCCATTCATGCCTCATGTTAGTGATATTTGAATTAGTACTTAATAAAAAATTGTTATTGTTTGTTGTCATTGTTCTTTGTCTCCTCCATTTGCTCTGCCATACTCCTGGACTTTTGATATGCAGACAATTACAATATAAATCCTCATACATACTTTAAGTCATAACCATATATCCATGCATTTGTATATGAATATCATTTACATGTATAGCATCAATGTCTGTCTATCTATGTCTATCTCATCTATATTTTGCCTATATCTATATCAATAGTTGCTTTATTGTATATTAATATCTAAATTTATATTTGTCTCTTTATGTATATCTAACTCCATATTTATTACTTTTCTTTATCTGTATTCATATATATCTATAGCTATATCAATGTCTGTCTCTATCTCTAACATCTTTATGTCCAACCCTATTATCTCTATGTGTAACTCCATATTAGTTATATTATGTCTATATCTATATCCTCTATCTCTATATCTATATGAATGGATCAATGTATCCTTATACAATACTTGAGCATACTTCAACACAGCAAAATCCAAAGGTTTAATTTCTACCCCCACCATCACATATGCATCTTTTGGTTTAAATAGCTACTTTATTTCATAAACTCTTTAAAAAGAAATTCTAAAAATACTGACTTTATAAAAGTATTTAAAATTATTATAAGTTGTAAATTATCAGGGTCTAAATTAGTTGGGTTCTACAATACCTTTTCTATTTATGGAACATACTAAATCCTTAAGGCAAGACAGCTACATAAATTCAGATATATTCTTAAATCGGTTTCACAGTGACCTGATGACTAGTGAGCTATCATTCTCTAGTCACATTAGTAGAGAAGAAGGGAAAGTTCTAGTGAATTATTTCCACTTAGAAATTTTGCCTACTGTCCCTGGATGTAGTAAGGAAGAGGTCCCATTTGACATATGTGCAGGTCAACACTACCATTCAAATAGAATATCACTGAGTTACAGAAGACTTATTACTGAAGTTTGTTGCAATTCTTTTTAATAAGAAAGGAATCCGAACATCTGAAAAGAATATCTTATTTTTCAAATGTTCAGCCTATAAGTTGTCAGTGAAACTTCATTACATTTTCCATGTTGGAAAGTATATTTATACTGGAAGTCTATGAACTTGACTAGTGGTCCTGACTCTGCTGGTAAATGTGTAGCTTAACAAAACTAGGTATATCTCTCTGGACTGCATTTGTTTGTATAAAACATGAGACGTAGATAAGATGATATAAAAGGGATGGATGTGAATTTTGGAAAAAATAGTTTTACACCAGAATAAAGAAGCCTAAGAGACCAAAGAAATAGAGTGATGTAGTTGTGTAAATAAAGACCCTTTGGCTGCTGCCTCATCCAACTCCTTATGGCAAAAAGAGGATGATCTTGTGTAATTCTATCTTGAAAGAGGCCACCATCATCTTAGAAATTTATTGCTAACCTGAATGTTCTATGTCTAATCACCAAGAAATGCTTTTTTCCTCATAGGTATGAATCTGTCTTTTAGCAACTTGTATAACCCAAAGGTTCATATGCTTCCTTCATTTCCATTATGCTCCAGAGTGCCTTTGATTTGCTGCATATTCTTATGATGTCTAAAAGCTGTAAATAGTCAATTTCTACTCTAAAAAGTTGAAGCTGCTAATAGCCCAATCAGTCTTCCTAAGTTCACTATTTTTGATTGACTTTCACTCTGGTTACTGACTTTTTTATCCCCAGTCTAGCAGAGTCCATGGTAGGGTAGATTGTCCCTGCACCCTCATGGCACCCTGTCTGATAATCTCTTGCAACAATGATCTCTAATGTTCTTTCTTCTCTTCAATATATTATTAAGAAGGCACAATTTCAAAGACATGCTCCACTTCTTTGATTAGTACCAAGTTACAAATATTTGTAATTAAAAGTAGAATACTGAAGTAGCGGAATTTGTACTTTCCTTAAGATCATGATTTTTAGGGGTAAATATGTCCCTAAACATGCAAGATTTAAAGTTATGGCTCAGTGCCTATATCTGTAAAATGTTTATTGTTTTTTCATGAGCATTAAAAATAAATATAATAAAATGTAAAGTAGTAGCACTTATATTGCCAAAAAGACTTTCTAAAAATTAGAAGAAAGAAAAGAACTACTTGGCAAGTATTCCATTGATGTACCTGTCACAGTAGTCAGGTTGTTATTCATCTACCCAGTATGAATGCCAGATCACATAGGTAAAACATATACTTTTCCTAAAGCAATATACAACTGAAGAAAAGTCACATGGTGCTATGTTCAAAGTAAAAACTGTTCTTGGTGAAGTACTTAAATCTTTATTCTGACAGCATTCTCCACAAGGCCAGAATGGTGATTATATACCCAGCACTGCCAATCAAAAAGGCACTTTTGGAAAGGAGTACATTTTTTTTTCAAAAAAGATTTTCAGTTGCTTTTAGAAATTGTCAAAAACAAAACTTGCCTGATAGCAAGAGGACTAAGTCAACATTTTAACATATTTTGAAAGAAGTATGTATTTGAGAGAGAGAAAGTTAGAGAAAGAGATTTAATACTTTGTATATGTCAAATTGTTCAAGATCTATCAAAGTAGATTACTTCTTATTAAAAGTCAAAACAAATTACTATATATCTTATTATTTTTTCTATCCTATTACTGATTTCTACAATACTCAGAAAATGTATCTGTAATCAGTATAAAATATTTATCATATTTGCCCTTCTTATAACTGCGTTGGATACCATTGAGTTATACTTCTTATTTAATTGATAAATAATTATAATAATTCTAATTGTACTAATAATAACATTTGTATAGTGTTTTAAAGTTGGCAAAAAGCATTACAATATTGAAGGTAAGGGATATTATTATCCGCATGTTAAAAATGATAAAACTGAAACTGAAAGAGTTTAAAAGACTGTTTCAGGTCCCACAGCTATTGTCTGGAAATAGATTTGAACATAGACCTTCCTGATTTTAGGTTCAAAACTCTATCCACTGTACTGCCTAACTCCCTCCATAACTTCAAAAGCAAAATTTACTAATATGACCACTTTGGAACATAGAAGACATACTAAAAATGTAAATAAAATACTTTTTATTTAAAATGCTTTTTCCTCTTCATCCGCATCTGACATTTCTAATACATATTATAAATAACTATACTAGGTGTTTTGTAATGATGAAAAGGATATGGTATGGTCTTTTACTCATCAAACAATAGAGGTATATAGAATGTATAAAGATAATGGTGATAACAAAAAATGTCTCATGCTAACTTAATGTATTCTCCTGCCAATAGCCAAAGGCATATGCTCAAGGTAAGCAGAATATATATAACAACTCAAGTGCATAATATGTAAAGGAAGGCCATGTTCATGATACTGGGTAGATTTCTTTCACATATTGCCATTAGAATATTCCACTAACTACATGCAGGATAGAATTAGTAGGCATGGAAAGTAGGAAGAAACCAGTTCTCTTCCTTTTCCTCATCAGCAACACATTAATTCCAGTCACCATTATCAGATAGGAGTAATGTAATGGTAGGAATTAGTAACCCACATCTAGAACATTCAAATGATTTTCAGTCCTTAAGGTAATACGGAATTAATTCCTCAACTTTTAGTGGACTTGACTTCAATTCCTGGCAAAACTGTATAATACTTATACATTTTGTATTGGTTCTACTTGAACAGGTGGAAAGAGAAATCATCATTAGGAGTCAGCATGTATTCATCAAGAACAAATTATCAGGCTAATAATCTTTCTTTTTATGGCATAGTTCCTAGACTGATATACAAAAGAACTGATAGGGAAAGTATATTGGGAGCAGATAATCTCTTTCTTTAAATGAAGAAAAATACAAAATTTCTTTTAGTCCTGTGTGTTCTCCTTTTGAATCCACAGTGATGAAAACTATATAAGGATGCTGGAAATGGGAACATATCATTGTGAAATTTAGAATTGTTAGGTCATATTATTGTAAATATTATTAATCTATATGTCATATATTTTTCCAGTGACTAATCAATCAAATAAACTCTATTGAGGAAAACAGCCACCATCAAAATACTAGCAGCTAAGATGGAAACATTCATTGCTTGAGTTGAGGAGAGGCGTGAAAGGTAAAAAAGGACAAATTTTGTGACTAAAGACAAGATGCTCAGAAACAAATTAACTCATTCCTTCTTGATTCCAATGTGAAGATAGGCACAGGATTTGTTCTTTAAAATTGGATTCCATCAAAAGGCCACATTTAAAGGTCTAGAAGACCATACGTGGCCTCAAGGTTGTAGGTTCCCCACCCCAGCCTAAACATTTTACTTTGTGACCTCACTGGAATCTCCTGACCCAACAATCTGTAAAGGATAATAATTATAGGTAAACCAAGGTATAATAGACAAATATGTGTTGGGAGTAAGAAGCCTTTATTATCTTTTTTTATAAGGCAATTGGGGTTGTAGTATGATACATTATGGATGATTTGCTTGAACAAAATTATATAAAAGACTATGAAAAATATGTTCTTAGACTAGGAATTGAATTGGTCAGGTAGTGAGATCCTGATATAACATTTGAAAATCCATGTTCTGCACTTATACACTTTCACAGAATAGTAAAATACATATAGCTTCTGCTGCACAAGTAGCTTATACTTTATGAAAGATTTGTGGGAGGATGTAGCCAAGAATCTCAGAAAATTAGCATATACAGATGGCTATCTATAGTAGTAAGGCTAGATTCATGATCTTGAGGATGACCATGAACATGCCTGAATGGTTTGGAATTGCAAAGTATAAGAAATTCTCTAAGTAGAAGGCAAAGGAAGTGTAACATTTATGTGGACACAAGAGAATCCAATCCCAGGACCAGTAATTCCAATTCCATACAGTAGCAATTATATCCCAAAACAAGTAAGCCCACCTCAATGTAGCAAAAAGGAAATTATAACAACATATTATAGCAAGGAGACAAGCCATACTGCAACCTCCCCCACCCCACACCTCCACTGTGCTAGGGCCTTCCTATAAACAATCGCTCAGGAATCCTACGTTTCAGCTTAGCCCTCTCTCCTGAAGCTCTGCTTACTCCAAGTTCCTTGATATCTGCAATTTTCTCTTCTTCTGTAGTCTCTGCTGTGCAGTCTCTCTGGATGCAGGCTCTACCACAATGTCTCCTGCCTCAATGTCCTCTCCATGACTGCTTCTGAATCCTGCCAGTCTCAGTGCTGCTTCTTCCAGCTCTGCTGTTTTCAATTCTGGACTCTCTTTTTATATAGTCCTAGCTGGCATCTGATTGACTAGAACTGAGTGTACATACCATTGGTTCTGGTCTTGGCAACTCCCCTTAGGGCACTGAGGGCTTCATGCTAGCAAAAGGGTGTTGGTCTGAGGCTTCATGCCTAGTTAGTGAAAGGGTGTGGGCCTGCTTCTAATCAGGCCTCCCTTTCTTGGCCCCACCTGAGGGCTATTCAATGGGCAGGAAAGATCTTTCACTTACTGACTGGCCTTACATTGTCAAATTGCATCAGCTCAGAGAGTACATATGTTGATGAAATCATGGATCTTTCACTTTTACTTACTTTCCTAACCTGTAAATTTTTCATGCTAAGTAAAAAGAAAAGAAGAAAAATTACAGTAAAACTAATCAGAGGACTAGGAAAAGATTTGTGTGTTACTTATAAGTTTCATGAATGTCAGTAAGCTTTACCCAAATCATTTGAAAAAAAGGCATAGGGAATTAAAATGACAAAATACTATAAGCTAATCAGGAGGAAAGAAGCAAAATCATGATTTTAAAGAAAGAATTGATAGGAAAAAGAAATCTTTGCCCTTTTCATTCATATACATATTACCCCAGAAGCATAAGAGAAATATCTACACAAAATGCAATAACATTTAGAGGCAGCTACAGCAAGTTATTGCATCACATAGAAAATAAGAAAGATTCTGTAGTTTCTTGAAACACATTAAGTCAGAAGAGGAGGCAAAGTAATTAAATCTTTTATTGTTCACAGAGAACACATTTCAGGATCCACTGGTGGTATTTCATATAGCCTCCCACTGTAAATTTGAAAAAAAAAGTGGCCAGACTGACACATTTTTTTAAGTGCAATAAATAGCTTAAAAATTCCATGATTATACTTAGAATCCATATACATAGTGGGAAAGTTTGTGTATAATACAGTAATAATTTACTGAAATATCTGAAGCCTATCAATGGTATAATTCAGAAACTATGTTGATAGATCAGGTAACTAGAAATATGTTTCTTAAATTTATGTTTATAAATATTATAGTAAGCAATTCTATTTTTTTTTACATTTTATATTTGATCTTTGGAATATTTGAAATAAGGTCATCATTTCCAACACTCAGACAGCCATTTCCTTCCTTGCTAGATAACAAGAAATATAATAATCACCCAGTATCTCCGTTACTTTTTATATCTTAATTTAATGGGTCTCAAAATGTGAGCTTACTATTCTCAAGCAAATTTTAAAGAAAAGTAATAAGATTGTCCCTCATATGGAACATGGTGGGGGTGCATTGTTTGGCTCAGAAGGAGGAAGAATAGAAAATTCTATACTCTTCTCCACCTCACATTTCTTCAGGGGAAACTTTAATTCCTACTGAAAGGGAAACCAGGAAATAAAGGGCAGAAGTTTATACATTCTGCTCTCTGCTGCAATCATATGTATCTGCTCTGAAAAATATTATTAGACTAAGGGATATACTTTGCATGTTCAATCTCAACTTCTGATCACTATTTATTAATGGAGAACGGAGGACTCCCCCATGTAGATCCAAGATTTGGCTTCCTTCACAGTGAATACCAGTTTCATAGTGAACAACACTTAGCAAATAAAGAAACCCTTTATCCAAGTTGATGGCTACTCCCATTCACATCAGAATACTAGGTAAGAAATGAAGCAAAGGATAGAACATCATGATTTACTATGAGAGAGAGAGAGAGAGAGAGAGAGAGAGAGAGAGAGAGAGAGAGAGAGGGAGAGAGAAAGAGAGTCTTTAGAAAATTGTCCTTCCAAGGTTCCTTACAAAATTGTGTTAGTTTACAAATAAAAAATATGAACCAATTTGTTGGAAGAAAACAATATCAATTGGCAGTCATTCCTTGCCACCAAAATTATAAGCAAATCTAAAACAATGGGCCTTATTGGATTTAAGGCTGGAGCTTCTAGTGGGCATTCATTAAAAGCCTGAGAAGTTGTTTCTTATTTTGAGGAGTTGGGGGGAGGAACACTATGGTCCAGTAGCACCATTCAGAAAACAATGGACAGAGAAATAAAATTGTTCCAGCATTTAGAAAAAGAAAACTAGCACAAACCCACAATGTTTATTTGAGTTTACTAAGCTTGTATTATGGGACCCATTAAAATAACATATCAAAATGGATATAGGATGGTTATTATTATTTTTCTTGCTGTTATCACTGCATAATGAGTGACTAGAGATTATATTAATATTGATGGATGCTCAACTTGTAGCAAAGCTGTCCCTCACATGTAAAATAGCCATATCAGTATATGGCTTAAAGAGAAGCATAATAGTCATCTTTAACCTCTTATCTTCCCACCTTTCTCCAAAGGAGACTTTAATTCCTGTCAGAAGAACCAGACATTGAGAGCCTGAAGGATGGTCACTCTGCTCTCTGCTAGAATTATATCTATCTGCATGCTTAAATATTATTGGCTTAAGAGAAACAGTTTTCAGGATCAGGCTAAACTTTTGATAACTGTTTTTAATAGGTAAAAGAAGACCCCAAGCTCTATATGCAAGACTTAGTTTCCTTCCCAACAAATATTAATTCCCTATTGAACAAGCACATATCAGACAATAAAGAAACCATCTGACTCAAGTTGATAGCAAAAGAGAAATCAGAAAAATATGTATAGTAGAATATATACCAGACAATACATTGTGAACAAGCTCTCCCATTGGGAGTGAGATGACAGCTCAAACAAGAAAGATTTTCAGACCATGTACAGTATCCAGCCTGTAGTACAGTAAGCTGAGGATAAGGACATGATGGAAACTGTTAACTCTTATCACCTAGCTTCTTCCCAAACAAACTGAAGCAGGGTTGGCAACATCCATTTTCTGTCCAGAAGCTTGAAACCAGAAGCACCTAAAGCAACTAATCAGTCCAAAAAGGCTCAAAAGGCCTTTATCTCCCTCTCTGACTAGACCCTTCCTCTTTTCTCCCCTTCTTGGTCCCCTTCCCTCCCTCTTCTTACCTCTCCCTCCCCCTTATTCCTTCCTCCCCCTCTCTTCCCAGGATCCTTCCTTCCATTCTTTCTCCTTCCTCCCTAACCTGGTTTACACAATATCATGGTGGAGACAGCATAGGAGGCCACAGAGGCTACTGAGGCAGACATTACCGGGCTGTGCTAGAACACGTTCTCCAAAATGGCCCTGTACCTCATGGGCGAGCAGATAGCCACCAGTGAAGACTATAAACTCCCTGAAAACATTAATAAACTGACTAGCTTGAAAAATCTGGAAATGAAAGATATTGCAGTAATCATAAGTAGAAACATAAAGGACTTAAATCACAGCACTTCAGCCTTATCTGGATCAGATCACTTTAATTGAGGAGCAAGTAGCAGCTCTTGAGTAGGCAGCTTACACGCTGGATACATAGTCAAAGAAACTAGATGCAAAGTACAAGATTTTAGAGAGGGTACCAAAGAATTATTTAGCACAAAGACTTTAACTATAAGAATATTTATAAGAGCTGAACTAAGTGGGATGGAACTTATCACTATGCTTCAATTCCTAAAAAAAGGATTCATGCTGCTGATCTAAGGAGAATCTCAAGCCCCATCTCTGGTTGGATGTTGTAACTCTGGCCACCCCTCCCCAGTATTTTCCTAAATCTATACCCCTAGAACCTCATCTTATCGTTTGCTATGTTGTGTGCCCCAGACCAAGGCTCAGAAAGCAGAGGAGATGTCCATCTAGAGCAGATAAAGATGAGACACTCTCATCTCCCTGTCTCCTCCCTTTTGTCCTTTCCCCTGCCACACCCACACCCCTTCATAACCTGTTCTTGAACTTAAATAATAAATGGTGATATATCACCCTCACAAAAAGGCTTGAAGGATTCAAAATACCCCGAAAAATTCAAGAGACCGAATCTCCCTTCTCTCCAACACAACTTCACATCTCACAAATGTGTGGGACATTTATCTGTACAAATGATGAGCAAGTCTTCCACCAATGTGTGGTCTTTGAAATTCAGGCTGCAAAGTAATTACATAAAACAAAAATCTTCCTGTTTTTTATTGTAAAATAAAGCATGTACCTGTGATTTTATAGCTTTAATATAATGAACAGGAAAATATATAATCATTTTGTTTCAAGTTTCAAAGGTCAGAGCAAGGATACTTTCTTTCTTTACACTGGTCCCAATCACAAATCCTCAGGGCTTTCTCATCCTGTATGATTCTTAGCCATACAAAGGGGATTTTCCCAGCATAGTCAAAATTGCCTTTTATGTTTTTGATGCTTCTTAAACATAAGTACAATCCTCAGGAAGCTTACCCATGAGAGCTTGCTTTCACTATATCATTTGCCCATGTACTTTCTAATCATAAATTCCTGAAATATGTTTTTTTCTGTTATTTATTTTGCACAAGTTATTGCTACACCTTAGTTAGATATGTTTTCTATACATAAAAACATCTTGGAATAAGTGAAAATTTGAGTTCTTTTTGAGTCAAACTTTGAGGAAGACTACATGTACAACTAAAGGCACATGCAAAATAGATAAAATATATGCAGGGTCATTTTGATTCACATGGGTAAAAGAGAATCATCATGTAAAATTGCAAAGAATGAGGATTTAATTATCTAAGGTGGTTGATACGGTGTTGCAGAGCTCCAAAGAAAGATATCTGCCACTGATAGAAGATTAACATAAAAAGATAAGGCATATTTGTGAACTTACTTAGAAAAATAGTTGGATAATATGTCATTAAAAGTAATAATTAACCAACTGCCTGTAGAAAATGGCCTCCACAACCAAATCTTGTGGTCTCACTCACATAATAATACAAAACCTAAAAATATTAATTTTCTTTAAACCAATCATGACATTACATGATTAACTATGTAATCCATGTTTGTAGCAGCTGGATGATGTAGCCAATAGAATATTGGGGCTGTAAGCTAGAAGACCCAAATTCAAATATGGCCTCAGACATTACCACCTTGTGACCCTGGGCAAGTCATTTAACCCTGTTTGCCTCACTTTACTCATATTTAAAATGAGATGGTGAAGGAAATAACAAACCAATACCAATAGAGTACTTTTATCAAGAAAACCAAAAATGGGGTCAGGAAGAATTGGACATGACTGAACAACTACAAGAAATGCATATTTTAAAATAGCTGCTTCATTGTGAAATAAAGCCACAGGGTATGCAAAAATCCTATCTCCAGAGTGTGTAGCCATGGAAACCATTGAGTCCACAGATTCTCTTCTAACCTCAGTATCAGTAGTATTTACAAGTGAAACATTTACCTTCCCATTTATTTCAAACGGTAGTATTTTTCAATAATTCCTAGCCTATTTGACAACCCATCAGTCCACTTCTCCATTCAGGAAATTCAAGTATGTTACAAAATCTGAAAGTCAGCATTGTAAAGTCATCATAGGCACTGATTTTGTACTATATTTCTTCTCAGAGGCATTTCCTTTCTGGATAATTTAAGCACTTTCAAACCTTCTTCAGAGATTTAGAAGAACTCCTTTAACCACTCACCAATATGGGTGTTCTTTCCAACTATGCAGACATCAATTTCTCTATGTTCTTATAAAAAAATTAATGACTTGTATTAGGGGTAAAAAATCATCAAAAGACCAGCCTTCTGGCATAAGCCTCTCAAAGGGGACATATATAAAGCTTCTGGGTGTGTAGTCAAATCATATCTGTAACTGTTGGAATCCACAAAGGTAGGTGTTCTGTCATAGCTTTTCCTTAGGAACTACTGGCTACTTTCACACTATGGTAGGTAATACAAGTATGAATTTGTGGATCAACATAAATTAAATTATTTTGAAAATGACCATAATCTCAATTTTTAAATTTTTTAAGGAAATAAAAAATAAAGATAAATTACTATTCATATGGCATCTTGCTTTTGATTATTTGGTTGCTAGTTTTCATAATTGTCATTTTTATTTTATAAAATGATTAAAATGTCTCATTTTATGGCATTAGCTAGAGTTGTAAGTGACTGGATAAATGTTAAAAGAACTGGACACATCCTCCAAAAATCAATGAGAGATGGTTGTGTATTAATATGTTACAGTAAGAATTACAGTAAGAATAGAGGCTTATTAATTGAGAAACCTGTTTTTCCCCAAAAGGAAATAATATTTATGCTATTTTGAGAAATCACAATGGCTTCTTAATGTTTTACAAAGAATAAAGTGTGCTTAATATTGCTTGATTATTATCTCTACAACAGTTGAAAATTGCAAATCCAGTACTTGAACCTATTACTTGTTAGGGAAGTTGAATATATTATACTTAGCACATGCTATTTTTTTATTATGTTGTGGACAAAAAGTGTTTTTGGTGAGGTTATTTACCCTCCTCCATAACTTAGGCACAATAGTCCATTTGAATACTTGGGATGGAGATAGCATAGTGGATAAAGCACTGGGCCTCGAGGCAGGAAGACTTGAATTAAAATCTAGCTTCAGACACTTACTAGCTGTATGACCCTGAGAAAATCACTTAACCCTGTTTGCCTCAGTTTCCTGTTTCTAAGAGAGATAGAGAGAGAGAGACAGAGAGACAGAGATAGAGACTGAGCAAGAAAGAGAGACAAAAATGGAGGAAAGAGGTTTCCTACTCAATTATCATTTTTAAAGCATAATATGCATGTTGCTCACTTATGATATGCATTTCTATGTTGGTTTTCCAAGTGTACTTTATAAGATATATGTTTGTGTACACATGCATGCACACACACAGATAGATAGATAGATAGATAGATAGATAGATAGATAGATAGATAGATGAGGGTGGATATAATTCTATTTAGTACACCCCTCAAATGTTGGATAGACAATAAAGTAGTGAGTATTGCAATAATTTTTCTCCTCCAATTAAAAAAGGAATATTTGTCCAAGTGCAGGAGTTAGGTTCAAAACAAACATAAAAAAGGGAGGAGTGTTACCCCAAGCTTACATCTGGAGGCTTAACTTCCTTCCCAACAAATGAGTTTCACAAAAGAACATGAAAAATAATATATAGTGAATAGACCTATTTATCCAATTAAAAGCACCAAATAAATGGAGAAACTACACAGATTAGAAAATCCCAGAAAAATTACAGAATGATTGAGCTTTTGTTTCTTCATTTTTATTTAGAAGTGAAATGAGATCACAGATCTACCATGAAAAAGATTCCCATCTTACTCTGGGAGAATTAATCCATAGGATATAGGTAGGCAACAAGAAAAGAAGGGAATAGTAAGAAAGCTTCCTACAGATTTCAATAGCTTCCAAATCCTCCCTTCCTCACCTCTTCATACCCTTACACTCTCTGGAGTCAGTTCTTAGTAGAATCTATCATGACATGTATCCTCTCTAAAAGAAAAGAAATAAACTCTCCTCTGAAAAGCTCTTACACAAACTCCTACACTGACAGAGTCACAGAGTCATGCCAGCATTATCTCCACCAATTAAGAGAATGTCATGCAAAAGATGTCAGGTTGGCATGCCCTGGTTATACAATCTTAAAAATAGAATTGGTATGCTCAATGATTAAACAGTTTTTAAGCATCTGCTTTGTTCAAGGCACTGTGCTAAAGCCCAGTACACATACCATATCTAAACACAAAAGAAAAAAAAAACATGTTTCAATGCAGCACTTCTACAGAAAATAGCTAGGAAGTTCCATGGATAGATTGCTGGTCTGGAGTCAAGAAGATCTGAATGCAAATATGGACTAAGACACTCTTTAGCTGCATGACCATGGGGAAGTCATTTGACCTCTGTTTTCCTTAATCCATTGGAGAACAAAACAGCAATCCATTCCAATATCTTTGCTAAGAAAATTCCATGTAGGGTTATGAAGAATTGGACATGACTGAACAACTTCCATAGTGTAAGATTTTTTTTTTATTCCTGAAATGTCTAAGCTTAATTATTCTGATTTGTGGCTAGTTTTTACTTTTCTTTTTTTTTTCTCCTGAAAAAAAAAATCATGCTTTTTTTTCACATACTTCATCTAGTGCTGAATCCCTTGAGTTTTTACATGATTCAAGTATGCAGTTAATTCCTCATGTCACTTTCAAACATAGGTTTGTAGGTTTAGAGTTGGAAGGACACTTAGAGAATATCTAATTGTGTCCTAATTTTAAATATGAAGAAAACTAAGCTAAGAAAGGTTAAGTGATTTCACCAGGTCACATGAGAATGACAGAAGCAAGATCTCCATCTAGGTCTTTTGACTCTAATGATACTGCCTTTCCACAATATAACATCTTTTCCTTATCAGTTGCAGGGTTATATGTGTTATAACTCTCTTTTTTTCTTTTTTTTATCTCAATCCCTCTTTCTTTCCATCTTTTACTTTTTATTTATTTTTGCCCAGACTTATTATCCCATTGGCATGGGAAATTTTTTTAGTATAATAATCTTTTCATTTACTTTAAATATTTTTTTTAAATTTGAGTTCCAGATTTTTTCCTTCTTTTATCCTCTCCCACAGTCATTGAGAAGGCAGACAATTTAATATCAATTATAAATATGAAGTCATGCAAAACAAATTTCCATATTAGTCATGTTAGAAAATGCAATAAAAATAAAGAAAATGAAAAAAAAGCTTGCTTCACTTTGCACTGGGAGTTCATCAGTTCTCCCTCTGGAGGAAGATAGCATTTTTCATCATGTATCTACTGGATTTGTTTTGGATCTGCTGACTGCAATTACAAAATTGCTTTTGTTGTGTCCAATGATCTCCTGGTTCTGCTCATTTCACTTCACATTATTTCATATAAACTTTCGTTATGGGAAAGTTTTAATTTGAAAACTCCCTCCACCGATGTAGATTGATAGTTCATCTCTCCCACTGATGCCTTGCTAGAGGTTATTAAGAGGCTGAGAAACTTGTCAAGGGATACAGAGGCAATATGTATCAAATAGAATACATAACCCCCAAATACTGCAGATACTTATACAATCTTTGTAAGCACTATACCATATAGCTTCTCAGTTACTTGACAGAAATTTTACAGTAGTTAGAATAAGAAAAGTTGAGAAATATAGGAATATTTCATATCTAATTACTCATTGCTATATGCTATGTAATATTTTGAGGTTTTGCATCATAATAAGTAACATTCCATCAAAATAACAGGATAGAATCAAGGAACCTCCATGTCAACTATTCCTTACTTCTTTAAAATTCCTTGCATTTGAAATGCAAAAAAGAGAATGAAAGTACATGGCTTTACTATGAGCAAATGATATATTTATACAATTGGTCATGATTTTGATTTCATTACACAGGAAACAAGTACTGGGTCAAAAGAAACATCAAGAATCAATGAAAATAATTAAATTTTGTCTATGCCAAATGATACGGTAGGGTCATTTCATATACCAATGTTAACTGTTACTGGTATAATCAGCTGATTTCTTATAAATAGTATTGGCTTAAAAGTTTCAGTGCATACAGAATTTAATTTTCACACCATGATTGTTGCAATACAATTAAATGATCATATTAGAATGTTTTTAAATTAACCGGTTAATTATAGCTCACAATGGAAGATTATCAATAAGAGAGGCCAGAGAAAAGTGAAGTCATAATTAATAATTAAATTTCTATTTATTATGTTGAATTCCATACTTTAATATTTTTTAGTTTTCAATATTGATTTCCACAAGATTTGAGTTACAAATTTTCTCCCTGTTTCTACCCTCCCCTCCAAAATGGCATATATTCTGATGGCCCCATTCCCCAGTCAGCCCTGCCTTCTGTCACCCCACTCCACCTCCGCCCCATTTCTTTTCCCCTTACTTTCTTTATAGGGCAAGATTGATTTCTATGCCACATTGCCTGTATATCTTATTTTCCAGTTGCATTCAAAAATAACTTTTTTTTGAGCATCTGCTTTTAAAATTTTGAGTTCCAAATTCTCTCCCCTCTTCCATCCCCACCCACTCAGCCTAAGAAGGCAAGCACTCCAACATAGGCCACACATGTATCACTATGCAAAACACTCCCATAAATAGTCATGTTGTGAAAGACTAACTATATTTACCTCCATCCTATCCTGATTGTGTTTCCACAATACTCAAATTGTTTCTTTCTGGTGGCTTGCAGTATTTTCTCCTTAACCTGGGAATTGTGGAATTTGGTGACAATATTCCTAGAAATTTTCTTTTTGGGATCTTTTTCAAGAGGTGTTCTGTGGATTCTTTCATCTTCTATTTTACCCTCTAGCTCTATAATATCAGGGCAATTTCCCCTGATAATTCCTTGAATAATGATGTCTAGGCATTTTTTTGATCATGGCTTTCAGGTAGTCCAATAATATTTGAATTCTCTCTCTTGGATCTATTCTCCAGGTCAGTGGTTTTTCCAATGCGATATTTCACATTGTCTTCCATTTTTTTTTCATTCCTTTGGTTCTGTTTTATAATATCTTGATTTCTCATAAAGTCACTTACTGCCACTTGCCCCATTCTAATTTTAAAGGCATTGTTTTTTTTCTTGTCAGTGATCTTCTGGATCTGCTTTTCCATTTGGCTATTTTTGCCATTTAAGACACTCTTCTCCTCATTGCCTTTTTGGAGCTCTTTTGCCATTTAAGTTAGTCTATTTTCAAGGTGTTATTTTCTTCAGTATTTTTTGGGTCTCCTTTAGCAAGTCATTGACTTGTTTTTCATGATTTTCTTGCTTCACTCTCATTTCTCTTCCCAATTATTCTTCTACTTCTCTTATTTGCTTTTCCAAATCCTTTTTGAGCTCTACCATGGCCTGAGCCCAATTCATATTTTTCTTGGAGGCTTTTGATGTAGGCTCTTTGACTTTGTTGGCTTCTTCTGGCTGTATGTTTTGATCTTCTTTGTCAACAAAAAAAGATCCCAAAGTCTGAGTCTCAATCTGAGTCCATTGTTGCTTCCTGTTCATGTTCCCAGCCAACTACTTGACCCTTGAGCTTTTTGTTAGTGTATGACTGCTTGTGGAGTAGAGAGTACTTTTTTCCCAGACTTCAGGGGCTGTGCTGCTATTTTTCAGAGCTACTTCTACACAGCAAACTCTGCCACACCAGCACTTCTCCTTCCCCAAGAATTGCCAACCTGAACAGGGACCCAAATCCAAAGGCTCTGCATTCCTGCTCTGATCTGCCACTTAATTCCTCCCACAGGGTGGGCCTGGGGCCAGAAGCAACATCAGCTGGAACTCTGGAAGCAGCCCCATAGCTTCACCACTTCCATGCCCTTGGGGCAAGGGCCCACCATACACTCCTTTCACTCCATTCCAGCAGTTTTTCCACTAACCTTCTCTGTTGTCTTTGGTGATTGTGGGTTGAGAAGTCTGGTAACTGCCTCAGCTCAATGATTCAGGGCCCTACCACCTGTTCTGCCCATCTCCAGTTCTGGTTGGTCCTGGCACAGGCCATGCCAGGCTGTGCTCCGCTCCACTCCCAGCTCCATGTAATAGACCATTCCCAGCAACCATCCAAGCATTCCTGGGCAGAAGACCTGCTTCCCTCTGCTATTTTGTGGGTTGTGCAGCTCTAGAATTTCTAAATTTCTATTTAAATAAAGAAAATAATAATATTTAAAGGAAGTTCAAACAAAGTTCCAAGTGACCTGCTTATTTTTTGTCTTTCTAATTCATTTCTTTTTTCCTGGTGGGCTAATTCTAGCAGCAGTCTCTGTGAACAGGAGGAAAATATTAAGTTCTCCTCTCTGTTTTGTAGATTAGTTCCTCACCAGGAAGTAAGTCTCCCTATGGTTCTTTCCCTGGATTCATTTTATGTTTCCAGTAATTTCACTATTTTCTTATTCTGTATGACCAAGTCTTTTCTGATTCCGCAAATACACTGCAACTGTATGTTCAATGCTACATGCTTCTCCACTTTATTATCTGCCTGATATTTCAATTCTTTTAGAACTAGAGCTTCTGTTTTGCTTTTCCCTGTTTAGTTCTCCCTATGGTATGTTCTATAGACTCTGTCTATTGACACAGCTGCTGCTCATTGCCCACTTTGGGGATCTCCCTGATGCTAGTGGACCTTTCCTGAATCTCTTGTTAGAGTGATAACAGCATCCCTTCTTGGACCACTTCAACCATCACCAAAACCACTATCACCAAAAACAACAACAATAACTAACATTTATACATTATTGTGTGCCAAGCATTGAGCTAAATGCTTTATGATTATAATCTTTTTGATGTGCACAACAATTCTGATTATTATCCCCAGTTTACAGATAAGGAAACTGAAACCAACAGAAGTCAAATGACTTCACCAGGGTCAAACAGATACTAAGTATAGGAGGCCAGATTATTTTTTTTTCCTTTTCTGTAGTATACATTTTATTTCTTGGCATTTCCAACATTACAGAATCAGGCTTCACTGAAAGAATCTTTCTTTTGATGTTCAGATCAATGTCTGAAATGCCAATATTTGATATCATGAACAAAACTACACACATAAAAAAAATGATTCAGATTGAGTAAGAATACCTGAACAACAAAAACAAGTTAAACAAAAAGAGTCTCTCCTATTATAGGTGGACACTGGAGTGGATTTAATTAGGTTTTCCTTTTGAAGACTCCCAAATCTGAAACAGCTTAAAATTTATTTGAAATGAATAAAAACTTTTTGTATTAAGCTACTGGTCTACATCTCCATTTTCTGTTTTCAATTGTTTTGGTGCAGGTTCTTGTTTTTCAGGTTCTTCTCTTGTTCTTTTAAGGGACCCTCCAGCATCGTCATTTTCCTGTTCATCATTATTATCAAATTTTGTTTTCGTGCCCTGAAATTGTATTTTTCCTTTATTGGGTGTACACTGGACAGCTTTACCACTTCCTATTCGTTTTTCTTTAAATTTACTACTTTTAACTTCATATTATTTAGGGATTCCTTTTGGTCTTCCATGATTTTTTCAAAGCTTCCTTCTCTGTCTCTCTTTTTAATATCTCTCAAGTTACATCTTTGTTTCTTAATTTTAAGTTTCCATTATTTGTTTCAGTGGCTTTGTCCAGTGCTTCTTTTGTCTTTTGTTTAAATAGGATTAGTCCCTATTTTTCTCCTCTGAGGAAGTCAATCACTTTTTTCTCCAAGATTAGAGAAAAGTGTGTGACAATGTTCTCTACAGGTTTGATCTAAACCACTGGAAAATTTCAGCAAATCTTCTCATCCAGGGATTTCAGTTCAGCATCTTCTCCTTGCTTCTGTTTTTCTTTTTGCTCTTGTTTAGCTTTTGCTTTAGCTTCTACTTTACTTCCTTTCTTCATTCTTTTTTTTTTCTTGCAAATTAATCTTCCTTAAAGAATATCAGCAGCTCTGTATCTTTGTATTTTTGTCCAAAACTTGTTGGTCAATTCAACATTATCAAATATAGCAAATAGTAATCCCTTAAATGCTTTAGGTAATATTTTCCTCTTTTGAATATTTTCTACTTGACCATTACCTTCTAACCATTCTTTTATAGCATCAAGGGCTGCATCTATTGGAAAGCCTTTGACATAGATGGATATGATATTTACTTCATTTTTTAGCTCATCTGTTACTTCTGGGAGGTGTCATTTGGAGATCTTCTGATTTTCGTTTTATCCTTACTAACTTCCATGAGTTCTGCCTCAGATTTCTTTAGAGGACTTCTTATCACATCAAAGTCTTTGTTACTTTGTTTAATCTGTTGAATTTGATCATTATCTCCAAAGGTACCCAGTCATCATCTGTTTTGATCTGTTTCTCTAAAAATTTATTTTATGGAAGATTAAAGTCACCAAAATAGTAGGCAATTTGTTGGCAAATTTTGGAGTCTAGAGTAGTCATTTTTTATGGTCACCATTCTCAGCCACTGTGGAGCCTATTCTGTGAGGTTCCAGCAGGGTCTGTGTGACTTAGCGATCCTCACCACCCACAACCTCATTCCTTGATTCCCTGTGGCAGTAGGGCTACCTGAGATAGTCCTCCTTTAAAGGCCAGAGCTGGGCCCTGTCCCAGAAGCCCCCATGACTGGAGGTTGGGCCTAGACCTGGAGGCCAGATTTGAACTCAAGTCCTTCTGACTTCAGAGCTGGCACTCTATCCAAATGGGCCACATAGATGTCTTTCATTTTCTACTGGTCTGACTAGAGGATTCCTGTTCTTTTCTCTTTTTTTCAATATAATAGTGATTTTATTTAATATTTTAGTTTTCAACATTGATTTCCACAAGATTTTGAGTTACAAATTTTCTCCCCATTTCTACCCTCCCTCCTATTTCCAAGATGGCATATATTCTGATTGCCTTATTCCCCAGTCAGCCCTCTCCACTTTCACCCAACTCCCCGCCTCCATCCACTTTCCCATTACTTTCTTGTATGGCGGGATAGATTTCTATGCCCCATTTCCTATATATCTTGTTTCCCAGCTTCATGAAAAAAAAAACAACTTTTTTATTTTTTTAAGCATCTGATTTTAAAATTTTGAGTTCCAAATTGTTTCCCCTCCTCCCTTCCCACCCACCCTCCCTAGGAAAGCAAGCTATTCTATATAGATAACCCATGTAGCATTATGTAAAACATTTCCACAATGCTCATGTTGTGAAAGGCTAACTATGTTAACTATATATTCTCCACACTGATATTTTGAACTATCTTAAACTTTGAGAAAGTAGACTGAGAAAAGGAAGCTGGAAATTTGGGAGCTGAGTAGCAACAATGGGAAAGAGGTATCCCTAACCACACCATTGATTTTAATGAGTTGTATTGGAGTGAGGAGGAGGATGTCACACAAAAGAGACCAAATATCATCTGAAACATGAGAATAGATGTGGCACAGAAGACAAAGTGTGAGATGGACAGTCAGAATAGACTTCTATAGTTATCTTGGAATAGAAAATCGAGCCTGAATTTACCAGCTGTAGTTATATTCCAAAAGACTAATGAAAGTTTTAGTTTACTCTTTCCTCAATTTTCTCTCCTTGACCTTGACTAGATACACTAATAAAAATATGTTTCCCTTTATTTGCCTAAATATTTCTTATATCCTGGGTTCGCCTAAAATATAAATAAGCCAGATATTAATTGAACGTACAAAAATATAAATTAGGGCACCCCTTTCTGAACGTTAGGGATTTTCCCAAATGTTGGCTCTGATCTGTAGTGATTGTATTAATAACTTTTTTATGTTATTAATTAAGAAAATACAGTGGGTTTTTTTTTAAATCATGAGTATGGAAATGTAGAACTGAGGGTCATTATATAGCCCCTAGGATAAAAGCAAGCAAATCACTTTAATATAGTGTGACTGATTAAATCTCCTCCCTCTGATGTAAGAAAGGAAAAATGGACACGGCAAAGACGATTGACTGACTTAAAATTCTAGCCTTTCCCAAAAGAAGGGAGAAGAAAAGATAAAATATGTTCCACATCACCACCCACTAATTTCATTTCTCAATGACAATTTTGCCTTTGTTTCTTCCTCTGTTGACATTTTCCCAAATGTTATCCATCGAGCCACCCTACCATTCAGACTACACTACTTACATAAATATTTTCTTAATCAAACTCCACTCTTTTACTTATCTTGTAACTTAAGTTTCAGTTCATGAAGAATAAAATACAGGTTGTAATAATAATAATTAATGAATAAAGTTGTTTGAGGATAAAATTAAATAATGTTTGTAAAGTTCTTTTCAAACCTTAAAGTGTCATATGACAGCTTTATGCAAATTGTAAATTATATATTATATTTCTCTTCAATTATATGAAGATTGGTATTGTAGAAGTAAACTGATTTATATAATAACAAAGGATATAACCAAAACTTCTAAATTAAAAAAAAAGTTTATTAAGTTAATGCATGTAAGTAGTCTAATAAAAGGTTCCAATGGAATGTTATAATCTTAAGGGTAGGAATTCTTTTATTATTGGTAGCTCCAGGAAATGGTTCAGTGTCATGCACCAAAAAAGAACATTTTTTTTAAAAATTAGGAATAAAATTGAACTGAATCTTAGGGTTAACTAGGTGTGTACAATGTAGGTACATAATAAATTCCAGTTTATTGAGTAGGTTTAGTTTTCTGACTCTCCCTTTGGTTAGTTTTTAAGTTGCATGTTGGTTTTATATCAATTTTCTGATCTATCTATTTTTATATCCCATATACTTTGTCTTTAATTCTCCTGCATGATGAATTTTGGAACATATTTGCTTCCATTTGATAAGACTTCAAACATATTTTTAAATTATTTTAACAGATTTTTGTACTGTATAATTATTCCACCTCTATTTTTTAAAGTGTCATATCTGTGATTTACTTGCATCAAGATTTTGGTGAGGCCCTCACCCACCCTCTCATAATTATAGAATAGTTCCTCTGGTAAAATATCATCTGTTTTCTTTTTCCCCCACAGTCTGCTTAATGATGCTGCTTCCAGGAATTCATTATGATGAAAAGTGGAAACTGCCTGCATATTTACTGTGTCAACTGTGGCTGTGCTTCTAGTCCCTGGTTTCTTCTATAAAACTAAATTGTTCAATCTATTTTTTTCAACAACTGAATGACTAATTTGGATCACAATATGGCCTCTGCTACTTTGTAGCAATCAATCACTTATGTTGCAGATAAACAATCATTTGTCAAAATGTTAAATGGGGGACATATAGACATGGCCACTTTCTGGATTGCATAGCTCTGCATGAAGTAGGTGCTTAATTCAATCTTGTTGTATTCTTGTGGGACTGTATTGATGCCTTCAGTTGCTTTCCATTAGCTGCACATCTTCTCTGAATTTATGTTCTTTATTGGGATTTCATGTCCTGATCATGATACTGAAAATTTACAGAAAAGTCTGCAAATGCTTTCATTTTTATATGGTGATTGGAAGATGTAAAACTCTCTTCCAACAATAATGAAAAGCAAATCAAAGTGTGGTAATGTAGAACAAAAGGCAAAATAAAACCCAACTGATCATATTGCCTGACCCAGTTGGAATGTGAGCTCTGTCTGCCACAGATGGTTTTATGGTTCCTAAAACATTCTACATTAGCAATCCCTGCATAAATGGAATGTTATTTCAGTAGACTATTTCTCAGCTTGTTCCAGGCTTCCATTTGCACTTAGAATTAAACCTTAAATTCTGAAGTATTCTCATTAACTGGTGACTTGGTTAAGTCTGTCTAATATACCAAACTAATTCCAGAGATGTTTAACCCTTAAATAAACAACCAAAAAGCTGGTTTGTTGAATGGCTGTATGTTTGGAAAACATTTTGTCTTCTGTACCTCACTTTCTGGTACAAGTCAATGCTGTGAGAGTGTTGTTTGAAGAGCTAGCGTTTGTGGATAGGTTTCAATGGTATTTTGATTTAAAGTTAGTAGTTATTCACCATAAATTTCATTCATTTTCACTACTTAGCTAGACATATAACATATTAACTTTTCAGCCATAATTAAATTTCACTATTCTCATACTGTTTTGTCAGTGGAAGGCAGATTGTATGATATAATGGAAAGAACTTGACATAGAATTAGAAGACCTGGGATAATTGGTATGCTGTAAATGATTTTCAGTTTTCCAGGAAAATCAGGGACACATGACATACTTTTAAGTTTTATTTGCCTTGTTAATAATTTATCCATCACTTTCTTAAATAGAGATAATAATATGACAGTAAATTAAATTCTGACATGTAACACATGATCATTTCCAAAGTATAAATAAAAGTTCATGATGAAAATTAACTATCGTCTCTTGTGAGCTGTTAAGAACTGGTTTCATCACAGCTCTTCCTAGAATGCAATCCTGACTATGACATTTAGTAGTCATATAACCCTTGAGTAACTGACAATTTTTTGAGACGCAGTTTTCTTCCCTATATGTACTCTACTTACAATGCCTATTTAAGGTGCTGTTGTGGGAAATAAATTGTGTAAGAACAAGAGTTGTCATTGTTTAGATCTCAAAGCTTGGGGCCTGCACCATTTCCAATTAAGGAACCATAAATTTGAATTGCTACTCCAACAACTTATTTAATGAATTCTACAATCTCAAATCAATTAAGCCTGTTTTTTTTTACCCTTGTGAACTCTGGTTCAGATACCTATTGTAATTTTCCCTATTGAACTACCTCATTAAGCTTCATTTAAGTCTACATTTACTTTTGAGAGTACTGTATTCAGGACTCATAATTTTCTAGCTATTTCCTCAGATCCTGTGTTTCTTTGAAATTATAATATTCATGGTCTGTGAATGAGCATCCCTAGTGCTTCCTCTCCCACCATCTTATTTTCCCTACCCTCCTCCAAGAAAACAATAAAAAAGATGATTTTAATATTTCAATGGCTTATAATTTCCTTAAAAAAGTTGTTTCTTCCAGTGCTGCAGATGGCAATTCATTGATATCTTCTCATGGTTAATGAATACTATCACTACCATTACATAAACCATCCATAGAATATCTGCCAAAAATACTAGAGACCTTCACTCTTGAATTTGAATATTTAATGTATATCATTTCAACTTATAACTTTCCCTCACTATGTGCCTAGCCATACAACTTTCCCTATTCATATATGTCCTGAATTATATCTCATACTTGTTCCAATCACTATTGCTGCTGTGTTCTAGGCTACTTGTACGCATGCCACCCTTAGGTTCATCTGCTTTTTGGATTTTTCTGTGATTTTTCTGTTCCATGATTTAGTCATACAGTATCACTAGTAGAATAGTAATGTCAAAGAGATGAGTTTTCTCAGCAAGGGGAACCTCAGATGATTGAAAATCATTTAGTTTACCAAAATAGAACTCAATTTCTTTCCCATGATACCCACCTATTTTTTGAATCTCTCCTATGTTGGTCAAGAGAACTCCACTCTCTTTGATTCACAATCTCAAAGTTATCTTTGATTCCTCACTCTCCCTAATGCCACACATCCAAATATTTTCCAAGTCTTCCCAATTCTAGCACCACAGCAAATCTTGAATCAGTTTTGTTATCGCATATCAAGCACCTAAGTTCAGAATGTCACGCCCTCTCAAATGGATTATTAGTTTCTAGATTGTCTTCTTTTCCTCCACTTCCTCATTTTTCCCCCAAGCCATTCTTTACCTGGCTGCCAAAGAGATCATTGTAAAGGATAGGTCTGTCCATCCTACCAATCCCTGATCAATAAGCTTCATTAGCTCTCTTTTCCTTCTAGAATGAACAACAGCAACAGCAACAGCAACAATAAAACATTTATTCTAGAATTTAAAATCATACACAACATATTCCCAACCTACTTTTCCAAACTTATTATATCTCACTAACTTTGAATATCCTATGATTCATCTAAATATGCAATAATTGCTAGTCCTCATAAATGATAATCTAATTCCAGTTTTCATGCCAAGAATTCATTTCCTTACCATCTCTGATTCTTAGAATCCTTATTTTCCTTCAAAGCTCATATTATGTGTCACTTCCTGTATAAGGTCTTTTAAATTTCCAAACTACTACTTCCTCTCTAAATTTGCTTTGCATTTAGTTTCATATCTGTGTATGGATATTACAATATCATACATTGTACTATATTATGCATCGCATGATATCCCATGATACAATATTGTAAGATGTGATATGGATAATTTTCATTTCTTGGAATAATTATGAGTCCATTGGCGATAGAAACAATTTTATGTGTAACTTTGAGTCAGCAAAGCCCAAAAGAGTAGTGCCTGGAAAACAAAATGTGCTTAATAAAATACTTTCATTGAAGTTATAATCTAAATCATGTCTCTTCAATCATCCAGGTTTTATAATGCATTGTCTACATAGGAACAGTTGAAAAATTTCACCACCTATGTGGAATCCTTCACCATTTGGATTTTGCACAGGAAATCCTCCATGACATGGATGAACACCTTTGATATATAATTGAAATAGTTTTTCATTTCTCTCTTGTTATTTGTAAAGAAAAATTTTAAAGTATATTTATACTTATGGATACACGTATCAAGTAATATAATTTTTGCTTTGCTATTTAGTACCTGTGCAACCTTGGAAATTTCATTTAATTTTTCTAAGATGGGATTTCCTCATCTGTAAAATGGGAAGGTTTGACATCTTGAATACTAATGTTCTTTCCAGCTTTAAATGTATGATGCTATGAATATTTTATGTTCTTAATATATGTTTTATTCTAGATAAATTCTTGGAGAATATGTTTATGTTAAAGTTTATTCCACTGAATACAATGTTGTTGCTCTTGTTCTTCTTGTATTTATCAACAAACAACTCTTTTAATCATATTATTATAATAGATATGTTCTCATATAGTGGATTGCCTGCAAAAATGTTTCATCACCATTGATATCCTTTTTTAAAAAAAAAATGATTTATTTATTTTTAGTTTTCAACATTCATTTCCTCCAAGATTTTGAGTTTCGAATTATCTCCCCATCTCTCCCCTACTCCCCACCCCAAGATGGCATGCATTCTGATTACCCCTTCCCCCAGTCTGCCCCCCCTTATCTCCTTCCTCCTTACTTTCTTGTAGGGCAAGATAGATTTCTATACCCTACTGTCTGTACATCTCATTTCCCAGTAGCATGTAAAAATAATTTTTAACATTTGTTTTTAAAACTGTGAGTTCCAGATTCCTTCCCTTCTTTCCCCACCCATGTTCATTGAGAAGTCAAAAAGTTCAATATAGATTATACATGTGCAGTTTGGCAAAACTTTTCCATAATAGTCATATTGTGAAAGAATAGCTATATTTCCCTCCATCCTATCCCACCCCCATTTTTTCTGTTTTCTCCTTTGACCCCTTTCCTTTTCAAAAGTGTTTGCTTCTGACTACCCCTCCCCAATCCACACCCCTTTCTTTCATTCTTCCCCTTATTCCTTCACCAACCCCCCACTTTCCTGTAGGGCAATGTACCCAGTTGAATGTGTATGTTATTCCCTCCGTAAGTCAAATCCAATGAGAATAAGGTTGATTCATTCCCTTTCACCTCTCCCCCTCCATTGTAACAGCTTCTTCTCACCTCTTTTATGTGAGATAATTTACCCTATTCTATCTCTCGCTTTCTCCTCACAATATATTCCTCACTCAATCCTTAATTTTATTTTTAGATATCATCCCTTCATATTCAACTCACCCCATGCCCTCTGTCTATACATACATACACATATATACATACACATGCATACACACACACGCACATACATAAACACACATGTTGGCCTGCAACCAATTCATATTTTTCTTGGAGGATTTCAATGTAGGACTTTTGACTTTGTTGTCTTCTTCTGGTTGTATATTTTGATCTTCTTTTTACCAAAGTAATATTCTATAGTCTGATTTTTTACACCATTTGCTCATTTTTTCCAGCCAATTAATTGACCTTTGTTCTATTTGTCAAGGTAGGACTCTTCTTCTGAAAGAAGAAGAAAAAGAAAAAGAAAAAAAACTTCTGTCCTAAGTTTTTTTTCAGGGATTTTGCACAGCTGTGGTCAGAGCTACTTCTAGGCACCTATAAATTTGCAGTTCTTCTAAGGTGGTGTGATCAAAGGAGAGGTGTTTACTCCTCTCCTGTCTTGTGCTCTGGTCTGTGAGTGACCTCAAGAACTCTTCTCTGCCCTGGAACCCTGAGGAGGATTGGCTCTCCACAGCCACCACAAGTTCTGCCATGCCAATGCTCCTCCTCACTCCAAGACTGCAACTCTGAACCAAGCAGGGCAAAGTCAGAGAATCCTGCCTCAGTGCCTGCAAAGAGATCGCTGCAATACCCCTCTGATCAGCCACTTGATCCTCCCACAGTCTGTGGGCCTGGATCTTTGGAAGCAGTCGCTGCTGCTGCTCATGCCACTGCTTCTACCTCCACCTCCCTGAGGCTGGGGCCAGAGCATACTCTTCTCTCACCCAGGTACAACAGATTTTCCCCGCTGACCTTCCACTTTGTCTTTGGAATTCATGGGTTGAGAAGTCTGGAAACTGCCACAGCTGCCAGTGATTCAATTCACTGAGGACTTCTATGGCTTGGTCTGTGCTAGCTCTGCTCCTAATTTGGTGTGATAGACTCTTCCTGTCAGCCTTCCAGGTTGTCTTGGCCTAGAGATTTGTTTCTGTCATTTTGTGGGTACTGTAGCTCTAGAATTTGTTTAAAGTCATTTTTTGCAGCTATTTTGAGGGATTTGGGGGATAGCTCAAGGAAGTCCCTGCTTTTACTCCACTCCCCTGGCCATCAATATTCTTAATATTTTTCATAAATCATTTAATATTTTATTTATTTAATATTTTATAGAAATGAAAATGTAACATATAAGTTGGCATTTAATAATAATTTCTTACTTGACTCAACTTCATTCCTTGATTTCTTCCTTCTTTTCCTCCTTCAGTCTTTCCTTCCTCTTCCCTCTCTTCCTTCATTCTTCTTTCCCTCTTTTCCTCCCTTCATTCATTTCTTTTTCCTTCTTTTTTCTTTCTTCTTTACTTTTCTCCTTTTTTTCTTCCTTCCTTCCTTTCTTTCCTTTGAAATCATCCTCTATTTAACGTATCTTGAAAAGTGACCCTCTCATACTTTTAAAGTTTCAGCTTTAGGACTTGCTAGTTGTTACTCTGACTCTTCTGAATAAAAAAAAACAGTAGGCCAAAACCACTGAAGTTATGCTGTGCTTTCCTGTAAATGTAGGAAGTATATGATGCTTGTGTCATGGAGAAAGGTGAGAAACACTATTTTCACTGAATTAAAATGCAAAAGACACATATGAGAGATATGATGTACACACAAAAATTTGATGGAATAACTATTTCTGGGGAATGAATAAAATTAAAGTATCCTGGACATTATTGACTAAAAGAATCCTAGTAGTTAGCTTAATTCACAAGTCAAATTTATTTTGGTTATAATGGATGAAAATATATCTACTTGGGAGTCCCTATGTGTTCCCATACTAATAAGATGAGCATTACTTCAGCCAAAATGAAAGAAGTATTTGATTTGATTAATCAATCAAGATTGGATACTTCAAAAAATGCTAACAGCATATTCATATTACTACATATTATATACCATTTAAAGAATGCTGCTCTGAGTTTTCTGGATAGAGTAATTGGACAGATTGGTAAGAAATGATTGAATGTCTCCTAGAGTATCTATGGAGACTCACTCTATTTGACCTATAAATTAAGAATTGTTTTCATTCTACAACTTCACTCCCAATGATTTACCTTGAATATTTCCAAATTTGAATTTATTTTTCTAAATATATTTTTCTGACTACAGTATGTAGAGGCAATTTTAATTTAGTGCAATGTCATATCCCAACATAGGCCAGGCCTAAAGCTGGACACTAAAGTATTTTCATTGAATTGAATTCATTTAAATTCCCAATTATTTCTAGGCTCATTGTATGCTCAATCACTGTAGTCTTCTAAGAAAAGCTATCTAATTATACCTTGTTTTATTTGTCTATTATATTTGTACAATAATTTTGTTTTGTAAACTTGAATATGCAAGTATAGGAATTTACTCTTATCTATATTTTCATGAGTGCCAGTACAATTTTCTGCTCAAAATAAGTGATTAATAATAGACTTTAGCATTATATTTTCTGGATTATTTTTAGTGTATAAAAATGACATATTTTTGAATCCTGAGTACATTAGAAATAAAATATAATCCCACTTTGAAATCAGAAAATCAAGTAAGTCCTGCACAGGTACTGTCATTCTAGTAAGGACAAATACACACCACGCCACCAGCCAAATTTACTAAACTCTTTATTTGACACCTCCATGAAGGTGATTCTTCAATCCCTATTCTCCAGAGATTTTTTTTGTTTTATTCCCATATTTTACCTAGTATAACATTTTAAAATTAACTAGTATATAACTAATGTACTCTACATTAAACTGGTGTTAAACATTCATTTATGTCAATGCTATTATACAATAGGGGCTATGTCTCATACTTATGTTATATATCTAGTTTTCAGGTATAGTTATTATATGGGTATCTTGATATTGTCCCATTTGTATTTGCCTTTTTCCAAACAAAGTACAATTACTGATAAAGTTAAGATATTCATTTTAAGCTTTTGTGGCTTTGAAAATGTGCTATATACATTTTGCTTGTACATTTTCTAGGAGTAATGGGTATATCACTATAAGTATAGTTATCAAGCACATTATCCATCATGAAATCTGACCCAAAACATTCCACAGTATGTTCTGGACCATAATAAAATGAATTTGGGAAATGTTTATCAAAGCAAATACAAATGCAATTAAAAAGAAAACATTTAAAAACTAAGTCAAAATGTGGCCTGTAGGAAGCCTTATGTACAGATTAGTGATCCATTTGAGTTTGAATCTTCCTGAACTAGACTGATTCTCTGGAGTTTGTGACTATGAGCAACAAAAACTGAGTTACTGCTGATATTTTACTACTTGTAAGACAATACCTTTAATTTTTATTTGAGCCCAGGAAGCTTCAAACTCAATTTCCTGTGGGATCTTCCAAATGAATATGTCTGGCAGTATATAAGATCTCAGCATAAGAGTCATTTTTCAGCATATTGCTGGAAGCTTCCAAGGCAAGAACAGGAAACATTCTGTGGTTTTCCAAAAAAACAGTAAATAGTAAGAGTTAGCTTTGGTGAATCCTAAGAAGCCATCTTTTCATTGTAACAAAGAGAGTATTCATTCTTTTCCCAAAGGCACTGTTTGAAGATTGCTAACTGTTGTAGAGAATATAAATGTTATTCCACCTACTGGGCCAGTGGCAACTTTAGCAATCATTTAGAAAGTTGCTCTCTTCACTTGTTATTTCCTTCCTACCCATGTCTTTTTCAACTTTAGTTTAGGTTTTATTAAAATTATTTTCCTCATTAATTAGTGTGATGTAATTGATTTTTTTAAATTTTGAATTGCAAATTCATTCCTTCCCTCTTTCCCCTTCCCTAACCATAGAGAAAACAAGCAATACGAAACCTATTATACATGGGATGTTTGCAAAATATAATTCCATATTAGCCAGTTTGAAAAAAGTTAGAATATAAGGTGGAAAAAATAATCTTCAATATGCACTCAGTGTTCATCATTTCTATTGCTAGAGGTAAATACTATTTTCTACCATGATTCCTTTAGCACTGTTTTGAGAGTGTTCTTGGCAATCAAGTAGATTTTCTGGTTTTATTAGAGAAGTTTAAAATTTAAGGTCACATATCCTAAAATATCCTCACATATAAGCATTGAAAATGAACAAAATTAGAATGATCTTAAAGACGAGGTTTGGAATTCCATAGGAGAATGTAATTTAACAAAGTTATTGAAAATGCATATAAAGTTGGTGTGGGATGATAGAGAAGTGTGGGATGGATTTAGATGAAGGGAGAAATGTTTTGTGTTGGCTTCAAGCAAATAAAGGAAGAACTTATTTTACCCAATTCCATTTATTCTCAATTTATAAAATGAATTCAGTCAAAGCAAAAGGTAAATGGTGGCATCTGCTTGTTTGAACTTATGAATCATGCTGTATGCTCCATTGTTTTATCTTACTAGACAATCCTTTGTCAAGAAGAAACCCAATTATGATGAAGTTCAGGTAAACAAGCGATGTAGCTTGGACAGAAATAAATGCAAGAAAAGGGCTCCAAGAAATCTAGATAGAAAATGAATTGATGAAAGAGAGAAATGCCAAGGCCAATAAGCTAATTCATAGATTTTCAGATTGTCTATTTAAAAATACCAAAGTGATAAGGCAGGACTAGTGTAATATTTTGAAGAGTTATTACTTTTTATCTCAACATTAAAAAATCATTTCTTTTCTATCAGAAACTCTGCTGGTGGAGCACTTTGTCTAGAAACACTCAACTGCTTAAAAACAAAACAAAAAAAGCATTTATCTGTGGAGAGAGGGCCAGGTGAGATCCACAATTCTTTTTTGTTGCCATTGTTGGGTTGCTTTGTTTTCCTTTGCAAGAAGAAGCTCATCTGATGACTTAACCAGGACTACATGAAAAGCAAGGGATTGGACATTTGTGTTTACTTTAAGCCTGCAATAATGATAAGTCATCATGTTACTCTTACTAAAATGAATTGCCTGATATTTGGCTTGTTTCATTACTTTTGGCAGTATAAAGTTTTTAATTAGCTCAGGCACTTGCAGCAATCAGAGGGAGTGCTAAAACAACAGAGAAAGATATGAGCTAATAAGCTTTTTTATGTCACTTAGTCCTAAAGATATTCCAACACTGCATTGCTTTTCTAGGTGGTAGAAATGCAAACTTTAACACCTTCCTAATTGTAAGAGATAGGAATTAATCTTATGTAACATATATTTAGCCAGTTTTACAAAGCAATGCTCTGATTTAAGCTCCATTTTAATGCCACACTAATTTCAGGCACAACTATCTTTTTAATTGCTGGTGCTAAAAATTAATACATATTTATGAAGAGTATGCCTTTCCATCAACTGATAGCCCAGCTTCTACTTAGTATGGGTTCCATGAGATAGCAAACTTCCCTTTCAACAGTCAGGATATCAACAAAACCAATTTGAAATATGATTCCTGGGAACACTTCATGGAAAAAAAATATGATTTGGAATTAAATCAAGTTTCCTTATTATCTATATATCTTTCTGTTTATCTTTCTATCTCTTTTGTTCTTCCTGCCAGTCTACCTGTCTCTCCACCTATCTATAATATTTATTAGAAAGGCAGTTTGGTATAATGGACAGAAAGCTAGACTAGGCTACGAGAAGACCTATGTTTAAATTCTTCCCCTGATCACTGATGTCTGTCCGGTGGACAATCATTCATTCAATAAGAATTTATTAATCACCTACTCCTACTGTATATAGGCACTGTGTGAAGCATTGAGAATACAAACACGTGTGTGTGTGTGTGTGTGTGTGTGCATGTGTGTGCGTGTGTGTGTGAGGGAGAGGGGGGGAGGGAGCGAGGGAGGGAGAGAGCCTACTATTGAGGAACTCACAAGTCATTTAACTTCCTAGTGCCCCACCTGCCCAACTGCATTTAATCTTCAAAAATAATTGTGTCAAGCTCAAATAGATTCCTCCCAGCTGTATATTGATTTAAAAAAAAAATATATATATATATATATATATAAACAATGGTTGTGTTGTAATATATATATATATATATTTGGTTAGTTGGTTAAGTAATTCCCAATGATATTTTAATCGGATTAAAGCCTCACTGGGAAGTGTTGCCACTTTGAACCAAAAAGAAGGAGAAGTAATTCACTAAACTTTAAAATAATGAATGCCAAGCTTATGGAACTTCTTGTAGAAAACATGAGACTGAAAGAATAAAAATGATAAAAAGAGCCACAGTAATCCCCCACAGAGTTGTATTGTGGGTAGAAAAACTTTGCAGAATGAATTAACTTTATTGTTTCCTCAATACAAAATGAGTATAACAAACATAATACTATAGCATATTTTTGGAGTACATGAATGGAAAGCTGAAGCAATTTATGAATATCCTATCCCTTACACACACGCTTTTATGTTTTCTGTTATTACCTAAAAAAAAAAAAAAGAAACTAGAATCAGAAGACCTAGGCATCAATTCTGCCTCTGCCATGTATGACCATGTCATTGAACCTCTCATGACTTTAGTTTCCCTATCTATAAAAGGGGATGGAAGGATTGGAATAAATGACCTCTAAATTCTTCTTAGTTCTCCATTTATCATTCTAAGAACTTTGAATCCTTTTCATCTATGTTTGTTGTATTCATCATAGGTTATTTCTGGCTAGCATGAAAAAGTTTCCTTTCTATCCTATGCCACTCAAATGTTCACATAGATCCTTTCACTATCTTCCCACAAACCCTAGGGATTTTTCCTTTAATTCTTTCCTCCTTTACCAATAAATTCAATGCAGTATATAGTTGTGGCTAGAGCAATGGAACAGCAAACAGAAGACATAGAAATACACCCTTTGAGAGGAATATCCTTATTGTGCTATTCACTCACAACCCTGTGTGCACAAGTCATATAACTTCCAAAGGTCTTGGTTTCATCATAAATAAAACATAATGACTGTATCATCTCCAAGGACTTTTCTTGCTCTATATTGATATTCCTATGAAATATATGTAATTCCTATGTGCCTACTTTTTTTTAGCACTCTTTACTACCATAATTTGGGGTTTCTTTGCACTTTCAACAGAATTAGTTTGCTCAGCTAATTTTTTTAACCAAGAATGTACTCTAAAGTATGGACGCAGAATTCCCAGTGACTACCTCAATGTGCAAAGTTGTTAAGTTTTTACTATTTAATGTATCTATGTCTTCAACTCACATAATCCAATGGCAGGAAGAAAGGCTTTAATGAAGCATTGTTTTATATTCCATACTACTTTTTTTTCTCTCCTGAATGAAGAATATCCATTTTCTATTCTATCACATATAATTTAATCAATACACTATAGGGTTGGCTTAGCAATGCTTGTACTTTGGAAAGCATATAGTCAATGGACTGGGCCTGGAATTGAATAGAAGGAAGTGAGTGATATATTGCATTGGGGAAATTGGTGAGGGATTTTTCTACACCCAAATTTATCAATGAAATGCACATCTATCTTTTTATTATTATTATTATTATTCTGGTGATACATGTCTTAGAATCAGAAAATACCAAAATTCTTTGAAGAATTAAAATTTTAGGAAACCAATGACATTATAGAGACTTATGTTAAGTTTTAGTAGGCTAAAGTATCTTACACATGAAGAGTTACATAGAAAAAGTAATGTAAATATATATTATCCAAGAAATCTATGACATAAAAGGAGGTTAGTAATCCATTGTAATGTTAAGCAGGGTGGGACATTTTTACTGCTTTCTCTTTGAGAATGCTAAAGTAATCAAGTACCTTTGATTAAGTCTTACTAGGTGCTGAAGCCCCAGGCCCACACCCTTATGATGATCAGGTTTGAAGACTTTGGGCCCTAAGAAGGGTATATAAACTCAGAGGTTAGCATTTTGTTTGGGGCTCTCACTCACTGGAAAATTGTTGGTGTGGAGACTCTGGGTAAGCACTAAGGAGACCCTTGCCTTTGAAAAAAACCCAGATTTTGGTGCTTCTCTTTTTGGTAACTATATATGTGATATCTTGATCTGACAAAGCCTGTCTGTTGAATTGTGCTATTTGCTCTGTTGATATCGTCACTGTTTCTAATTTCTGTTTGTATTTGCTCTGAAGTTCAAGGTGCTGGCATTTACCCTGAGCTCAGTGAATGATATATGTATGTTTGATTAAAGTGAGATTGTTAGCCCCTTAAAGTTACTTTCCTTAGAAAAGCAGTTCAAAGAATCTGTGCTGGCAGCCCTTATGTATGCTAGTTTTGTTGTTCTTACACAGCCACAGTAGCTGTTGGCCATATTGTTGTTACATCCATGAAGCAAGAAGGAAAGAAAACCAACGCATATTTTATTTCCCCATTGATCCTGGGGATCCCTCAGCATGGGATAAAACCCCCTACAAAGTGATGTGGAAGGGCAGGAATAAATGTTCTAAAGGAAGATGAGGTGTGAAAGGATTTCAATTTCTACTGTTGGAGGAAGCAATCATATATGTAAGAACACAGATGGATTGAGAAAAAAATTGATTGAGCCAGACTAAAAAGTTCTAGTCTTATTTGACCCTTTATACTTCAAAAATCTGAAATTCTATTAATGCGGTGTTTCCCTCTACCAGTGAGCATCACATTTCTTCCCCTCAGTAGATGATCTTCATTGGTTACTCTCGTTGTAAATGAAAATCTTTGCTAACCAAACTTCTGGTGAAGTTTTGCTCTATTTAGGGAAGCTGGTATTCACATTACATCTTTGTGTTCAATCAGATGACTCACTTTTTTCCTGTTGGGTAAGATCTGAAAGAGCTTGCAATATACATCCAGAGCCTTCAATGATGCAAGTTTATCTCTACACCATGAATAAATGACAGAGGAGGACTTTGGTGGAGGAGCTAGGTTTATAAATTAAGTCTTAATACATTTTAAATAATTTAATCAGTAGTAGCAATACCCAAGACATTGTGGTCAAAGGGGATTAGAAGTTGTTAATGTCGGAGGCATAGAGCAGCAAATAGCTTGAGTTAGAGCAATATAATGTAGACATTCTCATAAATAGAGGGAATACTGGTTTTGTTCATCACAATGACCAGATGAGACAGCTATCATGGAACATTTTGATGACCTCTATATTCACTGTAGAGACTAAATTAGTGATGATACTGATAATTATGATGATGTTGTAGAGAAGAAAGGATATTTCCCATATTGGAATTTATAGAGAAATTTGAGACTCCGAGGTTGAATGCAGTTGAGCATTAATATTTTGGTAGATATCAGCTTTAAATATTGGCACACTTCTAATGAACCAACTAAATAATGTGTACTATATTATGGAGAAATTGTCAATCACCCTTTTTAGTACTTATGATGACCATAATCTGGCCAGCATTAACAGAACTTCAACTTATTGGCAAAATTAGTTGCAATGGAGAATTAGATTTTTCTTACAAAGAACTTGACAAGATTCATATTTTGATTCTTAGCAACTTCAGTGCAAAAGAGAGAGAGAGAGAGAGAGAGAGAGAGAGAGAGAGAGAGAGAGAGAGAGAGAGAGAGAGAGAGTGAGAGAACAGATAGGGATAGAGGAAGCTAATCTAAAAGATTTGGTTCAAGATCAAGAAATGGAAAGAGAGAAGGAGCTAAGATGGCAAAAAAGGGAGGTAATAGCCTGAAATTGCTCAAATTCCCCTCCAAAAAACTTTAAATGGCTCCTCAAAACAAATTCTGGAGTGGCAGAGCCAACAAAGGAATGGAGTGAAATAATTTTCCAGCACAAGACAATTTGGAAGGACAGCACAAAAGGTATATCTCACTCATGTAAAAAGGGAATATGGCCCAGAGCAGGTTGTGTCCAGGCAAGGCAGGAGGAGGCCCTTACCCCAATACAACTCAACAATTGAGGCCCTGTGGCCCCAGCACAACAGACCAATAAAGCAGTAGGCTAGCTATGAGGCTTCCAGAACCCAGTGGCCAGGCATGGCAGGTTAAGCAGGCCCAGCAGACCCCAGTGCAGGAGGTGATTTACCAGACCTGAACACCCCAACACAACAAGCCAGTGTCCAGACCCATGGTTCCTGGAGCAAGGAGATTGGAATGGTGTTAACCATACCCCAAGAACACAGCTAAACTATAAAAGTCACAAAATAAGCTTGGAAATGAGTAAACAACAACAACAGACTTTGACCATAGAACACTACAATGGCAACAGAGAAGATCAAAACACAAACCCAGAAAAGGAAAACAATGTAAAATCTTTACATGTGAAGCCTCTAAGAGAAATATATACATTAGTGTTAGGCCCCAAAAGAACTGGAAGAACTCAAAAGAATTTTAAAAGTCAAATTAGTGGAATGGAAGACCAATTTGGGAAAGAAATGAGAGTTATGCAAGAAAATCATGAAAAAAGAGTCAAAAACTTGGTAAAGGAAGCACAAAAAATGAAGAAAAAAAGATATACAAAAATTCACTTAAGAAAACAACTCATTCAAAAGCAGAATTGGCCAAATGCTAAGAGACATAGAATATGTGAAGAAAATTATTCTTTAAGAATTGGAATTGAGTAAGTATAAGCTAAGGACTCTGTGAAACATCAAGAATCAATCAAACAAAATGAAAATAATAAAAAAAGAAGAAGAAAAGAGAAGAAAATGTGAAATGACTCTTTGGAAACACGACTGACTAGGAAAATAGATCCAATAGAGACAACATAAAAATTATGGGACTACCTGTAAACATGATAAAAAAAATGCATCTAGAAATTATCTTTCTTTTCTTTGTCCAATAATTCTTTTTTTAAATAGTATTTTATTTTTTCCCAATTACATGTCATAATAATATTTAGCATTTATTTTTACAAAATATACAGTTACAGTTTTTTCTTCCCTTCCTGCCTCCCCTCCACTCTTCTGGAAACACTAGGTTTCATAAAGCTTATATATGTGGTATTGCATAAAAAAAATTCACCTTAGTCACATTGTTAAAGAAGAAAGGTAACAAAAGGTAAAAAAAAAAAAAATGAAAAGGAATAAAGTAAGTGAAAAAAATGTACTTCTATCTGCATTCAGAGTCCATTAGTTCTTTATCTGGAAGTGGATAGAATTTTCCTTTGTGAATTCTTTGTACTTATTTTAGATCATTGTGTTGCTGAGAAGAGTAGAGTCATGCATAGTTGATCATCTCACAATGTTGCTGATACTATATACAATGTTTTCCTGGTTCTGCTCATTTCACTTTGAATCATTTTGAACAAGTCTTTCCAGATTTTCTTCTGAAATTGACTGTTCATCATTTCTTATTGCACAGTAGTATTCTATTATATTCACATAGTATAGCTTGCTCAGCCATTTCGCAATAGATAGGCATCTCCTCAATTTCCAATATTTTGCCACCACAAAAAGGGCCAGTATAAATATTTTTGCACATATAGGTCCTTTTCCCTTTTTCATTATCTCTTTGAGATACAGACCTAGTAGTGGTATTGCTGGATCAAAGAGTATGCACAGCTTGGCTGCCCTTTGGGCGTAGCTCTAAATCGATCTCCAGAATGGTTGGGTCAGTTTGCAACTCCAGCAATATTGCATTAGTGTCCCAATTTTAGCACTTCCTCTCCAACATATAGTGTATGATTCTTGTGATATATTGCTATTATTGCCTTGATAGTTTTTCATTCAAAATTTTTGCTTTGATATTCATTAGGGAAATTGGTCTATAATTTTCTTTCTCTGTTTTAACTCTAACTGGTTTAGGTATTAGTACTACATTTGTGCCATAAAAGGAGATTGGTAGGACTCTTTCTTAGTATATTTCCCAAACAGTTTCTATGGTATTGAATTAATTGTTCTTTAAATATTTGGTAGAATAGCTTGTGAACCCATTTGGCACTGAGGATATTTTCTTAGCGAGTACATTAATTGTTTATTGAATTTTTTTCTAAAATAGCATTATTTAAGGCATTCTATTTCTTGATCTGTTAATCTGGGTATTTTTTTTGTAAATATCCATCTATTTCATTCAGATTGTTGAATTTATTGGCACATAATTGAGCAAAATATTTCCTAATGATTGTTTTAATTTCTTCTTCATTGGTGGTAATTTAACCCTTTTCATTTTTGATACTGGATATTTGGTATTCTTTTGTTTTTAAATCAAATTAACAAAGGGCTAATCCATTTTAGTGTTTTTTTCCCCATAAAACCAGGTCCTAGATTTATTTATGAGCTCAATAGTGGATTTTTCTTTTAAATTTTCATTGTTATTAATCTCACCTTTGATGTACAGGATTTCCAGTTTGGTATTCAATTGGGAATTTTTAATTTGGACTTTTTCTACTTTTCTTTTTGCTGTTGTTGTCACATGTCCAGTTCATTGATGTGTTCTTTTTTCCATTTTGTTGACATAACAATTTAGAGAGAGAGATTATACCCTAAGCACAGCTTTGGGTGCATCCCTTAAATTTTGGTATGTTCTCTCATTGTTGTTTCTATGATCTGATTTTTGATTCATTATTCTTTTTTATTATTTATTTATTTAATATTTTTAGTTTTCAGCATTGATTTTCACAAGAGATATAATTACAAATTTTCTCCCTATTTTTACCCTCCCCCCCCATTCCAAGATGGCAAGTATTCTCGTTGCCCCGTTCTGCAGTCAGGCCTCCCTTCTGTAACCCCTCCCCCCCATCCCCATTTCCTTTACTTTGTTGCAGGGCAAGATAGATTGGTAAGCCCCATTGCCTGTATATCTTATTTCCTAGTTGCATGCAAAAACTCTTTTTGGAACATCTGCTTTCAAAACTTTGAGCTCCAAAATCTCTCCCCTCTTCCCTCCCAACCCACTCTCCCTAAGAAGGCAAGCAATTCCACATATGCCACAATCTTATCATTATGTAAAACCTTTCCACAATACTCATGTTGTGAAAGACTAACTATACTTTGCTCCTTCCTATCCTATCCCCAATTTTCAATTTTCTCCCTTGACCCTGTCCCTTTTCAAAAGTGTTTATTTTTGATTACCTCCTCCCCCTATCTGCCCTCCTTTCCATTGTCCCTCCTTTTTATCTCCTTCTTCTTTCTTTCCTATGGGGTATGATACACAATTGATTGTGTATGTTATTCCATTCTTAAGTCAATTCTGATGAGAGCAAGATTTACTCATTCCCCCTCACCTGCCCCGTCTTCCATTCCTACAGAACTGCTTTTTCTTGCCACATTTATGCTAGAGAATTTACCCCATTCTATCTCTCCCTTTCACCCTCTCTCAATATATTCCACTCTCATCCCTTAATTTGATTTTTTTAGATATCATCCATTCATATTCAACACACCCTGTGCCCTCTGTCTCTCTACATATGTATATTCCCTTTGGCTACCCTAATACTGAGGTCTCATGAATTATACAGATCATCTTTCCATGTAGGAATGTGAAAAAAACAGTTTAACTTTACTAAGTCCCTTGTGATTTCTCTTTCTTGTTTACTTTTTCATGTTTCTCTTGATTCTTGTGTTTGAAAGTCAAATTTTCTAGTCAGCTCTAGTCTTTTCACAGAGAAAGCTTGAAAGTTCTCTATTTTATTGAAAATCCATACTTTGAGCTGGGGGCAGAGCCAAAATGGCAGCTGGTAAGCAGGGACTAGTGTGAGCTCTGTACCGAGTCCTTCCAAAAACCTATAAAAAGTGGTTCTGAACCAATTCTAGAATGGCAGAACCCACACAACAGCAGAGGGAAGCAGGGCTCCAGCCCAGGACAGCCTGGATGGTCTCTGGGTGAGGTCTATCCCACAAGGAGCTGGGAGCTGAGAGCTGGGAACAGAGTGGAGCAGAGCCCAGCCTGAGTGGAGTGGAACAACCAAACTTGGAGTCGGGCGGAGGGGACCCCTAGCGCCCTGAATATGTGAGCTGCGGCAGATACCAGACTCCTCAAACCACAGTGGAAAACTGTGGGGAAAACTGCAGGAGTGGAAAGAGTTCGAGGTTCGGCTTCCAGCCCCGGGGGCAGTGGAGGTGGGGCAGCTACAGTTGCTGCTGCTTCCGGCCCCAGGCCCACCTGGTGGGAGGAATCAAGTGGCGGATCAGAGCAGGAGTGCATAGCCTGCTGAAGATCTAAGCCCAGCCCAGGCTGGGGGTTCTTGGGGAAGGAGGAGTGCTGGTGTGACAGAGCTGGCACCTCCCCCCTAAACGTGGAACATAGAACTCGTTAGTCTACAAGCAGTAATACCCCACTGAAAAACTCAAGGGTCAAGTTAGTTGGTTGGGAATACAGCCAGGCAGCAAAAGCACACCCAGATTCAGTCTCAGACTTTGGATTTTTTCTTTGGTGACAAAGAAGACCAAAACATACAACCTAAAGAAGACAACAAAGTCATAGAGCCTACAGCAAAAGCCTCCAAGAAAAACATAAACTGGTCCCAGGCCATGGAAGAGCTCAAAAAGGATTTGGAAAAGCAAGTTAGAGAAGTAGAGGAAAAATTGGGAAGAGAAATGAGAAGGATGCGAGAAAACCATGAAAAACAAGTCAAGGGCTTGCTAAAGGAGACCCAAAAAATACCGAAAAAAACACTGAAGAAAACAACACCTTAAAAAAATAGATTAACTCAAATGGCAAAAGAGCTCCAAAAAGCCAATGAGGAGAAGAATGCATTGAAAGGCAGAATTAGCCAAATGGAAAAGGAGGTCCAAAAGACCACTGAAGAAAATACTACTTTAAAAATGAGATTGGAGCAAGTGGAAGCTAGTGACTTTATGAGAAATCAAGATATTATAAAACAGAACCAAAGGAATGAAAAAATGGAAGACAATGTGAAATATCTCATTGGGAAAACCACTGACCTGGAAAATAGATCCAGGAGAGATAATTTAAAAATTATTGGACTACCTGAAAGCCATGATCAAAAAAAGAGCCTAGATACCATCTTTCAAGAAATTATCAAGGAGAACTGCCGTAATATTCTAGAGCCACAGGGCAAAATAGAAATTGAAAGAATCCATCTATCACCTCCTCAAATAGATCCCAAAAAAAAATCTCCTAGGAATATTGTCACCAAATTCCAGAGCTCCCAGATCAAGGAGAAAATACTGCAAGCATCCAGAAAGAAACAATTTGAGTACTGTGGAAACCCAATCAGAATAACCCAAGACCTGGCAGCTTCTACTTTAAGAGATCGAAGGGCTTGGAATGTGATATTCCGGAGGTCAATGGAGCTAGGATTAAAACCAAGAATCACCTACCCAGCAAAACTGAATATCATGCTCCAAGGCAAAATATGGATTTTCAATAAAATAGAGGACTTTCAAGCTTTCTCCGTGAAAAGACCAGAACTGAATAGAAAATTTGACTTTCAAACACAATATTCGAGAGAAGCATGAAGAGGTAATCAAGAAACAGAAATTGCAAGGGACTTACTAAAGTTGAACTGTTTTCTTTACATTTCTACATGGAAACATGACATGTATGATTCATGAGATCTCAGTATTAGGGTAGCTGAAGGGAATATGCATATACATATACATATATATATGCATATATATATGTTCATTTATATATATAAGTGAATGTGTATGTATGCATATATCTATGTGTATATGTATGTATGTACTTGTATGTATATATATATATGTGTGTGTATATGTATATATATATATGTGTGTGTGTGTGAGTGTGTGTGTGTGTGTGTGTGTGTGTGTGTAAAAGAGAGAGAGCAGACACAAGGTGAGTTGAAGATGAAGGGAAGATATCTAAAAGAAATAAAATGAAATTAAGGGATGAGAGAGCAACATACTGAGAGAGGGAGATAGGGAGAGATAGAATGGGGTGGATTATCTCGCATAAAGGTGGCAAGAGGAAGCAGTTCTGTGGGAGGAGGGGAGAGGGCAGGTGAGGGGGGAATGGGTGAACCTTGCTCTCATCAGATTTGGCCTGAGGAGGGATTACCATACATACTCAGTTGGGTATCTTACCCCACAGGAAAGAAGAGGGAGGAAGATAAAAAAAAAACAATAAAAGGGGGGGGGATGAGGGAGGGGAGGGCAGATGGGGGTGGAGGTAATCAAAACAAACACTTTGGAAAGGAGACAGGGTCAAGGGAGAAAATTCAATAAAGCGGGATGGGTTGGGAAGGAGCAAAATGAAGTTAGTCTTTCACAACATGTGTATGGTGGAAGGGTTATACATAATGATCCACATGTGGCCTAGGTTGAATTGCTCAACTTCTTAGGGCAGATAGGTGTGGAAGGGAAGAGGGGAGAGAATTTGGAACTCAAAGTTTTAAAAACAGATGTTCAAAAACAAAAAAAAAAGTTTTTGCATGCAACTAAAAAATAAGATACACAGGCAATGGGGCATAGAAATGTATCTTGCCCTACAAGAAAGGAAGGGAAAAGGTGATGAGAGGGGAGGGGGGTGATAGAGGGGAGGGCTGACTGGGGAACAGGGCAACCAGAATATATGCCATCTTGGAGTGGGGGGGAGGGTAGAAATGGGGAGAAAATTTGTAATTCAAACTGTTGTAAAAATCAATGCTGAAAACTAAATATGTTAAATAAATAAATTTAAATTAAAAAAAAATAAATTACAAATGTCCAAAAATGGAAAAAAAAAGAAAAAAGAAAAAAACATTTAAATGCAGCCTTAGCCTGCAGTAGCTTTTTTGGCTGTCATTTCATCCCACTGATTCATCATATTGAACATTAAATTCATTTTTAGAAGTTGAAAAAAAAAAGAAAATCCATATTTTGCCTTGGAGCATGATACTCAGTTTTGCTGGGTAAGTGATTCTTGGTTTTAATCCTAGCTCCATCAACCTACAGAATATCGTATTCCAAACCCTTTGATCTCTTAATGTAGAATCTGCTAGGTATTGAGTTATCCTGATTGTGTTTCCACAATGCTCAAATCATTTCTTTCTGGCTGCTTGCAGCATTTTCTCCTTGATCTGGGAACTCTGGAATTTGGTGACAACATTCCAAGGAGGTTTCTTTTTGGGATCTTTGTGAGGAGGTGATCAGTGGATTCTTTCAATTTCTATTTTACCCTCTGGCTCTAGAATATCAGGGCAGTTCTCCTAGATAATTTCTTGAAAGATGATATCTAGGCTCTTTTTTTGATCATGGCTTTCAGGTAGTCCAATAATTTTTAAATGATCTCTCCTGCATCTATTTTCCATGTCGGTGGTTTTTCCAATGAGATATTTCACATTGTCTTTCATTTTTTTTTCATTCCTTTGGCTCTGTTTTATAATATCTTGATATCTCATAAAGTCACTAGCTTCCACTTGCTCCAATCTCATTTGTAAGGTAATATTCTTATTATTTTTCTCCTTGATCTGTTTTCCAAGTCAATTGTTCATATTAGTAAAAACCTTACACGTTCTTATTTTTTAACCTTTTGACTTTGTTTTTATATTTCTGGTTTTTTCATGGATTTGTTGGCTTCTATTTGGTCTTTTTAAATTTTCAACAAGTTTGTTGCTTGAGCAAGATTTTGTACCTCTTATTTGGGTATGAGCAACAGTAGAATACTGAAGGATTAAGGTGTTATCAGCTTTCCAGAAGGTTCTGTTGGCTCACAGTGACAGAAGACTTGCCTTTGGTCTGCTATCACTACCTTGGCTATTTCTCTGTGGGTTGGTCTAGATGCTGGAAGTAAGACTGCTTTATACCTAAGTTTTGAGCCATACTATTATTCCTGTTACTGGCTTTTGATGTTATTCCATTTCAATACATCATGCATGGCCTCAAGACTCAGGAACACTACACTCCTAAGCAGGCCTACTTCAGTTCTTCCTTTATTTTGTGACTCAGGACTAGGTAGTGCATAAGTAAGCTTCCAATTTTCACCTTCATCACAATGGCCCAGTATGGTTTTGGGGGTGCTCTAGTTCACATCTGAGGCCTCTTATTGCTTGAATCCACAACCTCTTCCTGAACCCTGGAATGCTCCTTACACTGTTTCTTCCTTGATCCATAGTATACTGTGCACAAATCTCCCTAATTCTCACTATGCTGAGCTGGGTTGGACCAATGACTCACTGTGGCTTTTTCTGGATTTCCCCACTGAAATTAGGTCTAAATCATTTTCTCGTTCTCTTTGAACAATTTTGCAGAGCATGACTTGGAACTACTTCTGTCTTTCACTATACTACATTGGCTCTCCTATTTTAAAAATACAAAGTTTCCACCAAACTTAGAGATGTCAAGTGGACTGATTACCAAAGATCACAGTAAGTAGTCACAAAACTGGGACTCAAACCAAATCTTCTGATTACTAGTTCTCCATTCGTTCCACATTTCTATGGTAACATATGTATTAGTTAGTAGATTCTTGGCTATCAATTGAGCCAAAGCAAATTAAAGTTAGTCAAATTAATGCTATTATTCAGTAATTTAAAGAAGGGGGGAAGAATGGAGAAGAAAGCTTGCAAATGTGTCAAAAGCTTTATGTTTTCAAGAAAAGCTAAATCCAGTCTAAGTGATATTTTGCCTGAAAAGTATATATGAAGCACCAATTCTGTATGATAAAGGTGGTCTCTACCCACACAAAGACACAGAGAAATTGTAAAGATTCCCTTGTTCATCTCCTTCCTGCTATATAACTAGACTATCATTTGTTTTTGATAGTCTCATCAAACATCGCTATGAGTTAAGGTGAGGAATCATTGGGCACTCTGGAAATTAGTGGAAAAGATCAGATCAACCACAGTACAGGAATTTTTAGCAACTAAGTATTGAATATATCAGGGCTTATGGGGTAAAATTCTTAGCCCCACCTCCTAATTTGGTCCTTTTAATGACTCATATTTCCTGATAATTGATAAGAGGCATTCATAACAATTAAAATAGCTTGGTGGTGTTTAGTTAGAGAGGGTCCATTCTCCAAAGTGTTATTAAGGGCTTAGATTTTATTTCACCTATTTTCAATTATTTTTGCACTGTCTTCACTGCCATGTTATAAATCATTCATCATCATTACATAAAAGCCCAAGGTAAAGACTTTTCTGTTTCACTAATAGGAATTCCAGACCCTATTGACTGGTTATTATAATGCCTATCTTTGGTTCCTGGAACTTCACATTTCATCATGATCCTTGCCCCAGTTGGCCTTGGCATGAGTTTCTCTCCGTTCTACAGGACTTCATTTTGTTTCTGCTGATGATTGCAGAACCTGAAACAGCTCTTACTTCATCTTTTTTCTGATTCTATATGATCTTTATATATCCTGATATTTACACATTAATATATGAGTATGACATTTGATATCACAAATAATGATGACTCATAAAATTGTCTGTTCTGCCCTCTTGATCCATGTAGTCTCCTGTCCTATCTGTTCCCAAATTGATGAAAAGACATGGCCAAAAGATTTTGAAACCTTTTGCAGAAGTGCATTAGATGTAAGCTACACTTTTAAAACCATTACAATTACAATGAAAGAAAAAAAAGTCAACAGATTTGAAAATGTTATATCATAATGAAACTTAATTATCTAATCACCTTGCTGAATAAGTATAGTTTGTTGTTTTAAATTGTAGATGCATTTATATGTTTAGAGCATAATCCCAGTCGGGCAGATGATAAATGTTCAAGTTGTATTTATTTTATACAAACTTCATTAAGGATGCCATTCCTTTCTGTAAAATTAAGGCTTTCTAATCCCATCAAATAGACCTAGTGATAGCCTGACAATCAACAAAATAAAAAAGAATATTAACAGAGGCCTGTGACCCTTGATTTAGTCTCTCAGCTACACAAAGCTTCTTTCTCATGCAATTTTATCCTTTAAGTAAATATTCTATTTAAATATTTATTTAAAATCTGATTTAATTTTTTTAAGTTTTGATTTAAATATTACTTATTTAATATTTAACGTCAATACTATTTAGTTATTGAAGCAATGTCTTCTCCATCATCATTTCCCAATACCCTTGGGTCTATCAGACAACCATCATTTTTCTCATGGAAATAGTAAATATTTAGTGTTCAAGCATGGGGCAGGGCCACCAAGGGCATCTACATCATAGTTCGTGCATTCAGACAAAAACTTTAGGGCTATTTCATCTCTGTGATAATGTTAAATCCTGCTTTTGGGACCAACATAGAAAAACTCATAGGTATTCCACTTTATCATTTAACTTTCTGGTTTCTAGGTCATATGACATAATATGTATTTAGTCTACTCAGTCATTTAGAGAAAAAAAAAATTCAAGTCATCATTGGTATTATGCCACTGGCCACTTACAACTCTCCCCCCAGTATCTTTCTGCTAATCTCTGGGCCCCTTTCAGTTTTACTCCTTTGGGAATTCAATTTAACAAACATTTATTAAAAACCAATTATGTGCAAGGTACTGCGCTGAATTGTAGGGGTGAGGGTGGAAGAAATAAGCCTTTGTTTAGTGCCTACTGCATGTCAGGCTTTACATATATGTCATATAAGTAGGTATAAAACTGTGAAAGGATAAATAGTTCCTACCTTAAAGGAGCTTACTCTATTGATGCTTCAGGACTCCTCTGAAGTTGAAAAATTCTTAACCATATGATATGTTTGGGATAATATTAGTGTTGAAAAAATGGGAGCAAATTTCACTTCAATACTTATTTTTCCTTCTAAAAATTCAACATACATTCTTTTATATAAAATAAAGGAATACTATAATGAAATTTTTAAAAAATTTTTCAGATGACGAAAAATAGCAAAATTCTCCTAAGTTGTTCATTCTCAATTCAATCTATATAAACATAGTTTCAAATCAGGGGAACAAGTTAGCAACAAAATCTGTATGCTACCATCAAGAAAAGGATAAACTATATTCATCTGCTTCCCAATAACTTGAAGATTTTTGGAACCATTTTTATTTTAAAAAATAAGTGATTTCCAAATGACTTAGAAATCAGCTTTTACTTGCCACTATTATGATGTCTTAACACAAAGATATGATATTGCTGATAAGGAATTGTTGCATCTCAGGTTCTTAATATTCTGATATCATAATCACTTTGATTTTGTTCATTTCACTCCTTCAGCTAACTGTGAAGGCAAGAGGCATCAGGAGATTAAAAACTGGCTTTTTTAATATTGTAGATTATTTTAATTTCACATTTTGTTATCATTGGAAAGGTCAACTTTCATAAAACATGAAATAAAAGTGCTAGCAAGTGGTATTGTAATCTCAACTTATTTCTTCATTTTCGTAAAATTAATATTCACTCTTTCTCCCTTCACTTACCCAGACAAAGGCACTTTCAGGGGCAACACTGGAGTTAACCTTATGGCTAAAATGTAAATGAATTCCATAAAAACAAAGCAAGATGGGATAAGTACAGAAACAAATGAAAAGTTTATTTCTCTGGAGCTTTAAAAGAAAAAGCATATCATTGGTTGTGAACAAAAGCCTGGTGATTATTTTGTATATACCAGCTCATTTTCAACAATGGCATTATTTTCACCAAATGATACCTCTTGAAGAAAAAACTATTAGGACTTTGTTAACTATTCAAGCTGTCTTCATTATACCTTACATGTTTTGCACATTAAATACTTTTTGTGATTTTGTTATTATAGATGTGGTTCTATTAGCTGCTTTTCAGACTATTTTTATGTCAAACTTGATGGTCAGACTGAACTTTACTAATGCAATAAAATATTATACACTATCTTGAAGAGACAATTACATTCTAACTGAACCACAAAATAAGTCACTTGTACAAGTTATTGGATCAGAATTACTATGGCTTACTGGCTTCTGAACTATTTGAGTACTCCTTACCTTTTATACTTTCTACTTCTTTTAGGAAGCAGTAGATGACTGAAAAAAAAAATCCTGGATGGATAAAGATGTATGCAGGCATTTCTAGAATGCTACAAAATTTATCCCTTATTGAAGATACCCTCTCTGTTGAATAAGTTCTATAGTTTTGTTTACAAGCACACACATAATGTTTTTTTAAAGTTTCACTTAATATGTAAATTAAGCATTCATTGATGGAATCCAGATCCACAATAACTGAAAAAGCAATACTTGTTTTTGAAAACATAATGAAGAATTTCTTCCTCTCATTGGTAATGAGATGAGGGGCTACAACAACAAAATTTAGGTAATATCAGAAATAGACATATCAGCTGTGTTAAGTGCCTTTCTTTTTTACAAATGAGGTTTCAGTGGCAGGAAGGAAGGCAGGTAAGAAGGAGATATATCCAGAAATGTCCATAATGTAACACCAAAAGCCATCGATATAATGTATTTAAACAACAAACTAGGGGCAGCTAGGTGACACAATGGATTGACTGCTGGGCCTGAAATAAGTAAGACTCAACTTCCTGAGTTTAAATCTAGCCTCAGACACTTCCTAGTTGTTTGACCCTAGGAAAGTCACTTAATTCTGTTTGCCTCAATTTCCTTATTTATAAAATGAGCTTGAGAAGGAAATGGCAAAACACTCCAGGATCTTTACCAAGAATAAAGTCACAAAGAAAATGACTCAATGACAAAAACAACAAAACTAATTGGCTAAATTTGTCAAACAACCTGTTTTCATTTGGTAAAAACTTTACTAACTACTTAATGCATAACTACTTCCAAAATATCTATTTCTTTTAAAAATCCTCCTTAAAAATAGATACTACGCATAGACAGAGCCTACTTGGCCGTGACAAAGTTTAAAAAAAGTCAATATGGTAATATTTTCTTCATGATATCTTGTTGTTAAATAAGTCTTATAGAAGCTTAAATGTAAATCATTAATATCAACGTTCATTAAGGCAGATATGTAATATATTTATTTAAAGATAGTCTTTTATTTTTTCTCTTCGACTTTGTTGCCTCTCTCCTAAGTGGCATAATATGTTTTCTAATATTTTGCATTCTTCCCTCTTCTCTTTTACTTCAACCACCCTAGTCCCTTATCAAAAATGGATTACATTGTATTACCCTCTAATGACCTTTCAGTGTACCCATTTATAACTACATTGTCTGATAAATTAATTTGTGTTAATATGGATGATAGCCAGAATTGAGTAGTGGTTAGGGAACCAGCTTTGTATTCATGAACACTTAGATTCAAGTTCTTCCTCTGACACATATTGACTTTAAGACTTTGGACTAGTCACTTAATCTCTCTGTGCATGCACTTAAGACTAGAATTCATAAAAATACTGTTGTTCTGCAATAATAGAAGAAATTTCCTTAACATAAATTCACAGTGCATATGAAATCATTGGTTAGGACCTCTCTATACACTATGTGAAGCACTCAAAAAAGTGGAAATTGATTGATTACTTCACTGGCTTTTGGGATAAAGGCCTTATCCTAAATGACTAATGCTAATATTTTAATTTATAAAACAAATATTTCAACACTTCAAATTATTCCATGTAGTTATTGACCACTCTACTTCTTCACAGGGAAAGCCCAGACTAGTGTTTATTGCTTTAGTTTACTGAGACTGTCAAAAGCATCAGTCAGCCTTATTATGACACGCCCCCCCCCAGACTGCCCTGGGCATGCAAAGAAAAGTAAAAGAGAATCCCTACTCTCAAGAAAGGAGCTCATAAACTAATGGGGGACAAAACATGCAAATGAATATGTGCAAACAACCACCATACAGGACAAATATGAAATAATCAACAGAGAGGCACAAGTGTTAAAAAAGATTTTGGAAAGCCTTGCTGCAAAAATTATGATTTTATCTTCTTGAAGGAAGCAAAAGTGTCTATAACAGGCAGACATCAGGATATAGAGCATCCTATTATGGGGGGCAGCCAAAAAAAAATACCAGAGCTAAGAAAAGGACTGCCTTGTTCAGGGAACTGGAAAGAAGTCAGTGTCACTGGATCAAAGAATATAAGGGAACAAGGTATCTGAAAACTGGGAGGGAGAGTAGATTATTGAAGATATTTGAATGCAAAGCAGATTTTCTATCTGGTCCTGGAGGTGATAGGGAACCACTAGAGTTTATTGAGTAAATGGATGACATGGTACAATTTGCACTTTAGGAAAACCTATTTGCCAGCTGAATGGAGGCTGTATTGAGAACATACTTGTGGCAGGCAAATCTATCAGTAAATTATTGCAATAGTCCAGGCATAAGAAGATGAAGAGAAATTGACAGGCATGTGGAAAAGATTGGAGATGGGTAATAAAAGATCATGAAGAATCAAGGATGACACTGAGGAGCCTGGGTAAATCAAGAGGATGATGGTATCCTTAACAGTAATAGAAAAATTAGGAAGAGGGTAAGGTTTGTGGAGAAAGAAAGTAAGTTTAATTTTGAATATGTTGAGTTTAAGTTGTCTACTGGATAGCCAGTTCAAAATGACTAATAGTAAGTTAGAAGTGAAACTGGAAGTCAGGGAGCCAAGATGGTAGCTGAAAAGAAGGGATTTGCATAAGCTCCCCCCCCCACCAAGTTCTCTCCAAAAACTATAAAAATGGAACAAAGTACTCTCTACTCTACAAACACTCATACGCTGAAGAAAAACTCAAGGGTCAAGTAGTTGGCTGGGAACATGGCCAGGCAGCAAAAATGGACTCAGATTCAGACTTGGACTTTGGAATCTTTCTTTGGTGACAAAGAAGACCAAAAAATACAGCCAGAAGAAGTCAACAAAGTCAAAGAGCCTACATCAGACGCCTCCAAGAAAAACATGAACTGGTCTCAGGCCATGGAAGAACTGAAAAAGGATTTGGAAAAGCAAGTTAGAGAAGTAGAGGGAAAATTGGGAAGAGAAATGAGAATGATGGGAGAAAACCATGAAAAACAAGTCAATGACTTGTTAAAGGATACCCAAAAAAATACTGAAAAAATACTGAAGAAAACCACACCTTAAAAAATAGACTAAGTCAAATGGCAAAAGAGCTCCAAAAAGCCAATAAGGAAAAGCATGCCTTGAAAGGCAGAATTAGCCAAATGGAAAAGGAGTTCTAAAAGACCATTGAAGAAAATACTACCTTAAAAATTAGATTGGAGCAAGTGGAAGCTAGCAGCTTTATGAGAAATCAAGATATTATAAGACAGAGCCAAAAGAACGAAAAAATGGAAGACAATGTGAAATATCTCCTTGGAAAAACCGCTGACCTGGAAAATAGATCCAGGAGAGATAATCTAAAAATTATTGGACCACATGAAAGTCATCACCAAAAAAAGAGCTGAGATAGCATCTTTCAAGAAATTATCAAGGAGTACTTCCCTGATATTCTAGAGCCAGAGGGTAAAATAGAAATTGAAAGAATCCACCGATCACCTCCTCAAAAAAATCCCAAAAAGACAACTCCTAGGAATATTGTCACCAAATTCCAGAGCTCCCAGATCAAGGAGAAAATACCTCAAGCAGCCAGAAAGAAACAATTTGAGTATTGTGGAAACATAATCAGAATAATACAAGATCTAGCAGCATCTTCATTAAGGAATCAAAGGGCTTGGAATAAGACATTCCAGAGGTCAGTGGAGCTAGGACTAAAACCAAGAATCAATTACCCAGCAAAACTGAGTATCATGCTCCAAGGCAAAATATGGATTTTCAATAAAATAGAGGACTTTCAAGCTATCTCAGGGAAAAGACCAGAGCCAAATAGAAAATTTTTCTTTCAAACACAAGAATCAAGAGAAGCATGAAAAGGTAAACAAGAAAGAGAAATCACAAGGCACTTACTAAAGTTGAACTGTTTTGTTTACATTCATACATGGAAAGATGATGTGCAAGATTCATGAGACTCAGTATTAGGGTAGCTGAAGGGAATACATACATATACATACATACATACATACATACATACATACATACATATATCTATATCTATATCTATATATACACACACACATATATATGTATATATATGTGTGTGTGTATGTATGTATGTGCATGTGTGTATATATATATATATATATATAGACAGAGGGCACAGCGTGAGTTCAATGTGAAGGGATGATATCTTAAAAAAATAAAATCAAATTAAAGGATGAGAGAGAAATATGTTGAGAGGGAGAAAGGGAGAGATAGAATGGGATAAAATATCTCACATAAAAGTGGAAAGGAAAAGAAGTTCTGTTTGAAGGGAAGAGGGGGCAGGTGAGGGGGAATGAGTGAATCTTGTTCTCATCGGATTTGACCCTAGGAGGGAATAACATACACACTCATTTGGGTATCTTACACCACAGGAAAGAAGGTGGAAGAAGATAAAAAAGGGGGAAGGATAGAAGGCAGGGCAGGTAAGGGGAGGAGGTAATCAAAAACAAACACTTTTGAAAAGGGACAGGATCAAGGGAGAAAATTCAATAAATGGGGATAGGTTAGGAAGGAGTAAAATATAGTTAGTCTTTCACAACAAAAGTATTGTGGAAGGGTTTTACATAATGATGCGTATATGGCCTATGTTGAATTGCTTTCCTTCTTATGGAGGTTGGGTGGGGAGGGAAGAAGGGAGAGAATTTGGAACTCAAAGTTTTAAGAAAAGATGTTCAAAAAAAAGTTTTTTGCATGCAACTAGGAAGTAAGATACACAGGCAATGGGGCATAGACATTTATCTTGCCTTACAAGGGACGGGAGTGGGGTGACAGAAGGGAGGGTTGAGTGGGGAAGGGGGAACCAGAATATATGCCATATTGGTGTCAGTGGAAGGGTAGAAATGGGGAGAAAATTTGTAATTCAAACTCTTGAAAATCCATGCTGAAAACTAAATATATTAAATAAATTAAATAAATATTAAAAAAAGAAGTGAAACTACATGTGAGCCTTGAGGCTGTGGCTGGATAAGTAGGTTTGAGAATCATCACCATAAAGACAACATCCATGGGAACTAATGAGATCACCAAATGAAATAATATAGAGGGAGAAAAGAAGAAAAGAGTATGGGGACACTCATTGTTAGCTGCCATGATGTGGATGAAGATTCAGCAAAGTGGTCTGAAAGGTAAGAGACAATAGTGTCATGAATACCCAAACTGAAGAGAGTAACAATAAGAAGATAATGATTGATCTTGTCAAAGGCTGCACAGAAGTCAAGATCGAGGAGGATCAATAAAAAGCCATTGAATGTGAAAATTAATAAACCATGAGCGACTTTTGAGAGGACAGTTTCAGTTGGTTGACAAGATCAAAAGCAATAGTAAAGAGTTAAGAAAGTGAGAAGAGAGGACATGGAGGCAATGCAGATGACTTTCTCAACAAAGTAAATAAGAGTAGCGATGACAGCGGAGATGGAAAGATCAAGTGTGGGACTTTTGAGGATGTAAAGGCATGGGTATATTTGTAGGCAACAGGGAATGTGTTTAGTAGGGAGAGACTGAAGATGTGAGTAGTGTAGATGATAGAGGTAGCAATCTACTAGAGAAAACAAGATAGAATGGAATCATTCATGTAAATAGAGGGGTTTATCTTTCAAGAAGAAAATCTACCTTTTCTTATGAAAGAGGGTTGATGGTAGAGATAGTGCATCTGAGTGGTATGACATAAGTAGAAGAGAAGACAAAGCTCTTGGTGAATGTACTGAAGGTTTTTAGTAATACATGAGGCAGGGTTCCAGCTAAGATATGAGGACGAGGGAACCATGGGAGGTTTGAATAGAAATTAAAATATTTAAAAAATGTTTTGTAGAGTAGGATAATAAAATTTTTAACTAGGTATATAAGGGTTGCCTAATAGTAGTGAGGGCCCTTTTTATTTTTTTTAAGAATAATTAGTGGTGAACCAATAATCCATACATGCACCCCTTCATTGCTTAAGACTAGAATTCCATTTTTTGGTTCATTCTTGCGCCACTTCCTCTGCCTTCTCATACCAAACCCTGATCTTCATCCATACTGTGATCTCAAATTGCCCAAATCTGCAATTCTCTCCCAGGTCATCAGCCTTATAATAACTTCTTTCTCCTCTTATGCCCATCTTAATCCTCTGTTCAGTCATTTAAATTCTATGGTGTCCTCTTCTCTTGAGTTCTTAGCCTCCTTATCATACCGCTGATGGTGCTCTGCCAAGCCCCACCCTCTGATATTGTTCCTACAGTTGTGTTGCTGAAAAAAACAAGCAGAAAATTATGCGACTTTTCCGACTGGGTGTATTAAAGAAGAAAATTCAACTGGGCTCATCTGTCTTTAGTCCTGAAAAATATGCTTTTCACTATTCAATTCTTTGTACATTGTTATTGCTTGCCACTGAGCCTATTAATGCTATTTTTATGTAATTAAAAGCAATGGATGTGATCTCATTCTTGGTATCTCATATTTATTGAAAGTCAGTTAGAGAAAATGTGAATTTAATACCTTTCTGGCCTTGCTTTAACTGACCAAGAGAAAAGGATGTTGTACAAAGTGATTTCTAAGATGCCTTCCACATCTAAATCATAGAATCCTATAAATTTTAGCCCTCCTACTGGGGTGGGAATGGGAAACATGCAGACTTTCATTGCAATTATCTAGATATTTCTGCCAAAAGTAAGTTTTTTAACCTGAATTATTAAATTAATTGCTTCAATCCTTATTTCATCAGAGTAATACAACTGAAAGATCCAACAGCATTTTGTCTTTGATTTAGTATCCTACTGTCTCTGTTATCTTCCTTTTCCTTCCCATTCAAATGTAGATGACTGTAGTAGTTATGTAACCTATTTGAAGTTCTGCCATGTAGTGTAAAAGACACTGGAATGGGAATTAAGAAATGGTACTTCCAGTCCTAGCTCTGCCATTTACAATTTATTTAATCTGTAGCACCAATATGGTCCCAATGCCAAAATAGTTTGTGGGGAAAACAAAACACTAGATTATAAATCTGCATTCTAGCCTCACATCTACCATTTATTTGTGTAACCCTGAACAGTCATTCAATCTCACTGGGCTTCAGTTTCTAAATCTCAACATTGTATAAACAATACCAGAATCAGTAATTTTGTAGAATTCTTGTGAAGGGCAACTCAAATAATAAATGTAAAGTTTTTATAACCATAAATCATCTTTATTACCATAATCATAATCATCATTATCTTCATCTTCATTATTAATATATTGCTATTATAAAGAGTTTTACTATATTATATCTTAGGTCACATCCAGTTATAAAATCACATTAATCTCTTATATACATACCTCTATTCCAGAAACTATGATTCTATTTTGTTTAAAAAAAAGATTATTTTACAACTTATTTGTGAAATAATTTCAATAACTGATATTTGCATACTTTTGTACTTCCAAAGTACGTTTATAAAACTTTTTTTTTAAATTGTAATCTCATAAAAAGCCTGGGATTTAAAGGAATAATAACCCTAAATCTACAGACATGTAGTTTGCAGGAAAATTTCTACAATATCTGTACTTTAAATTAAGTAACAACAATAAATATGTTCAGGAGGCAGAGCCAAGATGGCAGCTGGAAAACAGGGTTTGGCCTAAGCTCTCCCCAAAATTCCTCCAGACACCCGTTAAAATAGCTCTGAACAAATTCTAGAGCTACAGAACCCATGGAATAGGAGAGGGAAGCAGGTCTCCATCCCAGGATGTCCTGGATGGTCACTGTGAAGGGTCTATAGCACCATACTGGGAGTGGAGTGCAGCCCAGTTTGGGTTGCACCAGAACAGAGAAGGGCAGAGGAGATCAGGTGAGCAAGCCTCAGAACCATGAATCAGTGATCTGTAGCAGTTAGCAGACTTCCTAACCCAGAAACTCCAAAGAACACGGAGCAGGTCAGTGGGAAGATTGCTGGATCTGGGTGAGAGAAGTATAAAGTCCTGCCCCAGCCTTGGGGCACAGAGGTGGTGCAGCAGAAACAGCAGCAGCAGCAGCAATGGCAGTGGCAGCAGCAGCAGGAAGCTCTGGCAGCTGTTTCCAGAGCAATAGCATCAGCTGCTTCTCTGAGACCCTGGCCCACAGAGTGGGAGGAATCAAGCAGCTTATGGAGCAGGAATGCAGGGAGCACATTGCTGGCACAAAGGAAGGGTTCTCTTGCTTTGCCTTTCTTAGATCTGGGTCATGGTCCTGGTTCTTGTGGGAGGAGGAGTGCTGCTGTGGCAGAGCTTGGGGTGACTCTGAAGAGGGAGTCCTCCTGGTAGCTACACAGCAGAAAGGAGTGCTTGCACTCACAGACCAGAGCACAAGGCAGGAGAGGAATATCATTCCACCTCAGAATGGAAGTAGCTCTGAAAACAGCAGCACAAGGCTTCTGAAGCTTGGGACAAAGCACTCTAAAAGGAGTCATACCCTGACAAAAAGCTCAAGAGTCAAGTAGTGGGTTGGGAACATAAGCAAGCTGCATAAAAGGACTCAAACTCAGAGTACAGAGTCTTTTTTTGGTGACAAGATCAAAACATACAGCCAGAAGAAGTCACCAAAATAAAAGAGCCTATATCAAAAGTCTCCAAGAAAAAATATGAATTGCTGTCAGGCTATGGAACAACTCAAAAAAGGATTTGGAAAATCAAGTAAGAGAATTAAAGGAAAAATTGGGAAAAGAAATGAGAGTGATGAAAGAAAATCATGAAAAACAAGTCAATGGCTTACTAAGGAGATCCAAAAAAATACTGAAGAAAATAACATCATAAAAAATAGACTAATCCAAATGGTAAAAGAGATCCAAAAAGCCAATGAGGAGAAGAATGCCTTAAAAGGCAGAACTAGCCAAATGGAAACTGAAGTCCAAAAGACCACTGAAGAAAATATTACCTTAAAAATTAGAATGGAGTAAGTGGAAGCAAATGACTTTATGATAAATCAAGAAATTATAAAAGAGAACCAAAAGAATGACAAAATGGAAGACAGTGTGAAATATCTCCTTGGAAAAACCAATGACCTGGAGAATAGATCCAGGAGAGATAATTCAAAAATTATTGGACTACCTGAAAGCCACATTCAAAAAAAGAGCCTAGACATCATCCTTCAAGACATTATCAAGGAAAACTGCCCTGATATTCTAGAGCCAGAGGGTGAAATAGAAATTGGAAGAATCCACAGATCACCTCTTGAAAAAGATCCCAAAAAGAAAACTCCTAGGAATATTGTCACCAAATTCCAGAGTTCCCAGGTCAAGGAGAAAATATTGCAAGCAGCCAGAAATAAATAATTGGAGTATTGTGGAAACATAATCAGGATAATACAAGATCTAGCAGCTTGTACATTAAGGTACTGAAGGGCTTGAAATATGGTATTCTGGAGGCCAAAGGAGCTAGGATTTAAAAAACAGTATCACCTTCCCAGCAAAACTAAGGATAATACTCCAGGGCAAAATATGTATTTTCAGTGAAATAGAGGACTTTCAAGCATTCTTGATGAAAAGGCTAGAGCTGAGTAGAAAATTTGACTTTCAGATACAAGAATCATCAGAAGCATGAAAAGGTAAAGAGGAAAGAGAAATCATAAGAGACTTAATAAAATTGAACCATTTTGTTTACATTCCTACATGGAAAGAGGGTATTTGTAACTCATGAAACATTTCTCAGTATTAGGGTAGTTGAAGGGAATATATATATATATATATATATATAGATATATATATATAGATATATAGATATATATATATAGATATATATATATATATAGATATATAGATAGATAGATAGATAGATAGATATAGATAGATATAGATATATAGATATAGATATATAGATATAGATATAGATATAGATATATAGATATAGATATAGACAGAGGGTACAGGGTGAGTTGAATATGCATGGATGTTATCTAAAAAAAATTAAGGGGTGAGAGAGGAATATATTGGGAGAAGGAGAAAGCAAGAGATAGAATGCGGTAAATTACCTCACATAAAAGTGGCAACAAAAAGCAGCACTAGTGGAAGGGAAGAGGGGGCAGGTGAAATAGAATGAGTGAATCTTGCTCTCATAGGATTTTACTTAAGGAGAGGAAAACATACACACTCAATTGCATATCTTACCCTACAGGAAAATATGGGGGAAAGGGATAAGGGCTGGGGTGGGGTTGGGGGGGGGAGATAGAAGGGAGGGCAGATAGGGGGAGGAGATAATCAAAAGCAAACACTTTTGAAAAGGCACAGGGTAAAAGGAGAAAACTGAATAAAGGGGGGCAGGATAGGAGGGAGGGAAATGTAGTCAATCTTTCACAACATGACTATTATGGGAGGGTTTTGCATAATGATGCATGTGTGGCCTAAGTTGAATTGCTTGCCTTCTCAAGGAGCGTGTGTGGGGAGGGAAGAAGGGAGAGAATTTGGAACTCAAAGTTCTAAAAACAAATGCTCAAAAAAGTTGTTTTATATGCAACTGGGAAAAAAGACGTACAGGCAATTGGGTATAGAAATCTATCTTGCCCTACACCAAAGTAAGGTGAAAGGGGATACGGTAGGGGGGAGTGGAGTGACAGAAGGGAGGGTAGACTGGGGAAACGGCAATCAGAATATATACCATCTTGGGGTGGGAGGAGAGTAGAAATAGGGAGAAAATTTGTAACTCAAAATCTTGTGGAAATCAATGTTGAAAACTAAAAATATTAAATAATAAAAGAAAAAAATTAAAAGAGAAAATAACCCCCGCCAAAACACTATTTTCACAAAATCTCTAAAAAGAAAATAGATTAAGGTGCTATTGTACTCAGATAAGGAAATACAGGTGTTTTAAGGAAAGGATTTTCAAATGAAATGCAAATTACCTTCCTTATTCATTAAATTATAAGAAATAATTAGTTGAGATAGAATTTGAAGGGGAATAAGTGTTTTTAGAAAGACAGCTTTAATGAAGGCAGCTATAATCAGTATGATCCAAAGAATAGCATTTTGTTTGTTGTTGCTATTTTCTATTTCTGCTGAAGAGCCCATGATGTAGAAGTACCTTGTCCCTTAATTGTCTATATTTGAACTCACACCCAAGGAAAATCTCCAAGTTATTGTTATGTTTAAGCATTGTCTCCTTTGGCCCTAGGATACAATGTTACTACATTATGGAGACAATGAATATGTTTGTAGCAATCCCTGGCTACCTAGCAGTGTCTGGTAAAGAAATTCACCAACTGGAAAAATACATAATGCCTGTCACTACTATGTAATGTCATGTCCCCTTCATCATAAAAATTACCCTAAAGTCTGCAAGATGAAAGAAGACACTGTTTGCAGCTACTGCTTTTTTGTGTGATCATTGCTGCACATCATGCAAATCTGCAAGCTTTTTATGTCACATGAAATTATGATCAATTTCACCACCTCTACTATCACAGCATTTCCTGTCATTTAGGAAGCTGGCTTTTTGCTACAGTTATGTGGATTTTCCTGCCAAAAGTTGGCACTATTGTGCATTACTGGAGTAAGTCCTTCAATTCCTATTTCTCCTAAGTGACAGAAATTGATAAGTCTAATGGGGTTTGTCCTAAAGTATAACCCTTTATCACATTTTCCTCCTGCTTCCATTCTTGCACAGGGTTCTCAAGTACCTAAGGCATCTATTATCAATTTTTCAAGTTAAACCTACAGAGATTTACAGCCAAGGAAATATCTAAATCCACAATCAGATTTTGACTGTTGTTGAATCAATACGTAGGGACTCAGTCTGATGAGATTAGGTCCCTCTTCTTAGAATAGAGGGAGGAGTTACTGATTTCTTCTAGGAATAATTCCAGGCCCTGCATCTAAAGAAAATCCACCTACCACAATCCTTAGTCCAGCTTGCCCTAAAAAGAGTACTTTGCAAGACCAATCCAGGTCACTTTATCTTCCTGCAGGAAACTTTCATTTCCCACATCAGGCCAAAGTAGGAATGGAGGTGGCAATATTGAGAAAGCACAAATACTGTCCTGTTTCTCAAAGAGTGCATAAACCCACTAATACAATTTATAGGTTTATTATCAACAAACCTCCTACCCCTGTCTACAGTGTGAAGCTTCATGTTCCTTAAAATCTTTGAACTCAAATAGCACATGGATTTTTGTTTGCTTTGATGTGACTTATCTTACATCAGCTTCCAATTCCATCAAAGCATTTTCAAAACTAAGTTTTAAAATATCACAAACAACAAAGAAATACAAAGCCAAGGCATATATGGTAAAAATATTACCGAAACTTAGTATCATTATGAACATTAGCTGACAAAAACAATAAGGGGAAGTCAGTGAAAATTAAAACTCTCAAATCAATCTGACAGTCATATGAAATTCTTTCCTTTGTACGAAGGAAATAAGAAACAGGGCAAAGTGACTGAGGAGGCTCCATCTGCATAATGCTTATTTTCTATAATTTGACTCAAATATGATGCTGGCCTACTGTAGTATTTTAGAAGTTGCACACCTAAATCTGTTATTTAAGAGTGCTCATCACCCCCAATCAATCAAGAAATTGATTATAGCAATGAAATGAGGAAGAGTAGGAAGATTATTTAATTTGAATTCAATATGACTATTAAAATCTTTCTCACATAATTCCTCAATACTCTATTTATTTTGAATGACAATAATATATCACACCTATTCCTCAAATAATGATTAGGAAACCAAAATGCCTTTAAATTTCAAATTTTAAATCCAATACTCCCCAATTCCAAATAATGCATTCCATTGTGAAAACATCTTATTCATATCACTGATGTCAATTTATGACTAATGAGTTTTCATTCCTTATAATAATATTAAAAAATACATTTAACATGCTAAATTCATTAAATTTTAGTGATATATTAATTAGATTCAATGAATGCTAGTCAACCACAAAGCACTTATCAAGCAATGAATATACGCCAGTGACTGTGCTAAGTTCTAAGGATACAAAGAATGGCAAAGCTGACCCTTGCCTAATAGAGGAGCTCATAATCTGATGAAGTTAGATTATATAGTAGGAGGTTCATTTTTCCAGCAACTAACATTTCTGAGTGAGTGGTATCATCCCATCACATAGAATCCCATAAGCTGCTAGTGTCACCCTCAAAACAACTTGAATTTACTTTGTATATACTGATATATATGTATATATGTGCATATATACATATACATACATATATATGTATGTATGTATATACACATATATATATGTGTGTGTGTGTGTGTATGGAACCTCATTAAATTTAAGTATCTTCAGGGTCAAGCATATCTCATCTCTGCCTCTGAATCTCTGGCACACTGCCCAGTGGCGAACCACAGAGTAGGTAACTAATCGGTTTCCTGTTTGGCTGATTAACAGAAATAATGATTAAAAATTTAAAAAAAAGCCAAGCCTCTAGACATTTCTAAATCCACAAACATTATCTGTGATGGATAGGTGAAATTATGGTAGATCAAGTATAGAAAGTCCCATCATATGTATTATGTGTTTTATGTGCAAAAGTATTAACAGAGTCTGAAAGAATGGAGAGAGTGTTGCAAGTCAGGAAAACTTACATGAAGATCTCTGAAATTTATTAGTTGTGTGAACTGAGTAATGCCACAATTTCTATGTGCCTTAAGCAACTCTCTAGGATTTATCTACTCTCATAAACATGATGCAAGTTTATAAAGGGCATTTCCATTCAGGTAAGTACTGATCAGGACAAAACACCATATCATTCGCATATTTACTATGTTTCTTGATGGAGAATTAAACATATTCTTTGCATATCAGTTTCCCTTTAGTTATATTCACAGGAAAGCATTCTAGCCATAAGAAAGAATTTATTCTGTTAAATAAAAAATTTTCTCAATGTTCAGTGAGCCTCCTGTTATTACTGGTATTCAAACAAAGAGCAGACAACAAATTCCTTCAGGGGCCTTTGAAACCATGTAAGTTTCCAGGTGTAGATGACTCCTTTTTATTCCACTGTTTTCTGTTTTGGCTCCATGTACCTTCTAGAATGTTTATACTGTTGTTTTTCCCACCACTGTCAAGTTTTCCCACCACTGTCAAGTACTTTACTCTGGAATGATGTAATCTAGTAGAACACATTTCCAATGCCCCCCTTTCACAAAATCTGTATAAAAATAATAACAGTGATATATAATTTATGAAGTAAAACTAGGTGTGTATATTTATTGTTATTCAATTATTTCACTCATGTTCAACTCTTTATGACTCCCTCTGGGATTTTCTTAGCAAAGATAGTGGAAGGGCTTGCCATTTCCGTCTCTAGTTCATTTTATGGATGAGAAAACTGAGGCAAATAAGGTTGAATGACTTGCCCAGGATAACACAGCTAGTAAGTGTCTCAGATCAGATTTGAAATAAGGAAGATAAGTCTCCTGGACTTCAAGCCCAGAACTGTGCCACCTAACAGCTCCAGGGGTGTGTGTGTGTGTATGTGTGCGTGTGTGAGTATGTGTGTGTGTGTGTGTGTGTGAGTGTGTGTGTACAATTGCTTACTTATAATGTCTCTCTGATAATTAAAGCCCAATAAGCATATAACTTTTATTGACTTCAGATAGTTGATGGAATATCATGAGACTATCTCTTTTTCCCCACAATTACAGATTCAATTTTGTGACATAACACAAAATCACATAAAAATAGAAAATACAGAGTTGTCATATTCACCAAAAGAGAGTTTCTGAGGTTTGGGAATTACATCACCACCACCATCATAAGGATCGTAATAGCTATGTTTGTACAGTGCTTTAAATTTGCAAAACAGTTTACTTTTACTTTTCATCTGATCCTCACAACAACTGAGTGAGCTAGGTGCTATTATACAGATATATATATATATATACATACATACATATATACATACATATATGTAAATATATACATACATATATGTACATATATACATATACATACATACATATATACATACACACACACACACACACACACACACACACATACATACGGACAAGGAAACCTAAAAAAGTTAAGTGACTTTTTCAGGGTCATGCAACTAGTAGGTATAGGAGATAGGAGACAGGATTTGAATTCTGTTATTTCTTACTCTTAAGTCCAGAGCTCTCTCCATTGTACCACTTAGCTGCCTTGAATTAGCTGTGAATCATGATGCGATAACACAGATGTTCTATCCATGCCTCTTTGGATGCCTCAGAAAGCACATGGACATTTAGGAGCTCTCCTTCTTCCACTTAAGTAATGTGGCATGTTGGGTTCTACATTTAAATATATTCTTCCTCCAAGTGTCTTTGTGGCAAATTTCTACTCTCACCTATTTGTATTGGTCTTCTCATCAAATCTGTTCTGCTGTATAACATGGCAGGTGTGCTGAATGACAGAGGGTAGTAGGCAATCAGTATTAACGGTCTCAAAAAGTTCATCCATATGTATATTGAGAAAAGCTGGGTCTTTGTCCAACCTGACAATTAGCAGAACTTATCACCAACACAAGCATCTATTGGGACTCATGATGAAATAGCCCCAAAATTGAAGCTAGGAATTTGAACACCTATCAGACAAAAAACAAACAAACAAACAAATTATCATAGCTCCTCTTTGATTCTGACCAGCAACAATTTCTAGTGATGCAACCCTACATGTTACTAAGGCCAATTTTCAAAACTTTATTAGGTCCTGGCTAAACATCTACCTGATCCTTTAATTATAAGCTTTCTGGAAAAAAACTTTTATCATCCTGGTTCAAGGGTTACAATCTCGTACTTTTTAATCTTATCCAGTTTTATGCCACAATAAGTACTGAATTTCCATGTTTAATATTCTCTCATTAAACACATAACCCAAAAATATAATTTTGGGAACATATCCCAGAAACCAGGTTTGCCAAGTTTTCCACTTGATGTATGAAAAATAATTTTATCACAAGTTACTTGAATTTTTTCCCTTATATTGACTCAGAGAATAATTGTATCACCAATTCTATAAATTGAAGGATGCTCATTGGTCACAAAACAAGTGATTTCTGAATACTAAAAGTTTATATAGTATCTCTGACGGTGGTCAACCAGTTTCTAATTGTCAACTTTTGTGATATGGGATTATTTTTTTTCTTAAGGCAACCCATTCCACAAGTGAATAGTTCTAGTTAATAGGAAGTTGTTCATTACATTAAACCTGAAGTTTACTACAAGTTCACATAGTCTAAGTGTTCTTCTACTTGATAAACCTATAATTACTCAAAGGTGGTTATCATGAAAAATCTGTATTTTAATCTCCATGGTAAGGATTACTAGTTCTTTCAAATACTATTATCAGAGGATATCAAAAGTCCTAACCATTTATTTTTACCTTCTTCAATGTATTCTGTTTTATTCATATTCCTAAATTCTAGCCTTAGTAAATAAAACTGTTTTTACATGGGTTCTATCCTCATCAAAATGTAAGTGGATGGGGGCAGAGTAAAGATGGTGGCAGGAAAGCAGGGACTTGCATGAGCTCCCCCCCAACCCAGGTCCCTCAAAAAACCTATAAAAATGGCTCAGTACAAATTCTAGAACTGCAGAACCTATGGAATAGGAGAGGGAAGCAGGGCTCTAGCCCAGGACAGCCTGAATGCTCACTGGGTAACATCTATCACATGGCACTGGGAGTGGAGTGGAGCAGAGCCCAGCATGGGCTGCTCCTGGACCAACCAGCGCAGGAACCAGGTGGAACAGGCTCTAGCACACTGAATCAGTGAGCTGTGGCAGTTACCAGACTTCTCAAACCACAAACACAAAGGACAACAGAGAAAGTTACTGGGAAAAACTGCGGGGGCGGGGGGGACAGAGTGAAAGGAGTTTGTGGTTCAGCCTCCTCCCAGGCGCAGCAGAGGTAATGCAGCTCTGAGGCTGCTTACAGAGCTACAGCTGCAGTTGTTTCCAGCCTCGGGCCCACCAGGTGGGAGGAATTAAGTGGTGGATTAGAGCAGGAGTGCAGAGTCTACTTAAGATGTGAGTCGAGGTCCCCTTGGTGGTTCTTGGGGAAGGAGGAGTGCTGGTGTGGCAGAGCTTGCTGTGTAGAAATAGCTCTGAAAACAACAGCACAACCCCTCAAGTTTGGGATAAAGTACTCTACACTCCACAAGCAGTCATACCCCAATAAAAAACTCAAGGGTAAGTATTTGGCTGGGAAGATGGCCAGGCAGCCAAAACAGACTCAGATTCATACTCAGACTTTGGAATCTTTCTTTTATGACAAGGAAGATCAAGACATACAACCAGAAGTCAACAAAGTCAAAGAACCTACATCAAAAGCCTCTAAGAAAAATATGAACTGGACTCAGGCCATGGAAGAGCTCAAAAAGGATTTGGAAAAGAAAGTTAGAAAAGTAGAGGAAAAATTTGGAAGAGAAATCAGAGTGATGCAAGAAAATCATGAGAAACAAGTCAATGACTTGCTAAAGGAGACCCAAAAAATACTGAAGAAAATAACACTTTAAAAAATAGACTAACTCAAATGGCAAAAGAGCTCCGAAAAGCCAATGAGGAGGAGAATGCCTTAAAAGGCAGAATTAGTCAAATGGAAAAGGAGGTCCAAAAGACCACTGAAGAAAATGTTACCTTAAAAATTAGATTGGAGCAAGTGGAAGCTAGTGACCATGATCAAAAAAAAGAGCCTAGATATCATCTTTCAAAAAATTATCAAGGAGAACTGCTCTGATATTCTAGAGCCACAGGGCAAAATAGAAATTGAAAGACCACTGAAGAAAATACTACCTTAAAAATTAGACTGGAGCAAGTGGAAGCTAGTGACTTTATGAGATATCAAGATATAATAAAACAGAACCAAAGGAATGAAAAAAAAAATGAAAGACAATGTGAAATATCTCATTGGAAAAACCACTGACCTGAAAAATAGATCCGAGAGATAATTTAAAAAGTACTGGACTACCTGAAAGCCATGATCAAAAAAAGAGCCTAGATATCATCTTTCAAGAAATTATCAAGAGAAATTGCACTGATATTCTAGAGTTAGAGTATAAAATAGAAATTGAAAGAATCCACTAATTGCCTCCTGAAAAAGATCCTAAAAAGAAAACTCCTAGGAACATTGTTGTCAAATTCCAGAGCTCCCAGATCAAGGAGAAAATACTGCAAGCAGCCAGAAAGAAACTATTTGAGTACTGTAGAAATGCAATCAGGATAACCCAAGGTCTAGTAGGTTCTACATTAAGGGATCGAAGGGCTTAGAATATGATATTCTGGAGGTCAATGGAGCTAGGATTAAAACCAAGAATCACCTACCCAGCAAAACTGAGTATCATGCTCCAAGGCAAAATATGGATTTTCAATTACATAGAGGATTTTCAAGCTTTCTCAAGGAAAAGACCAGAGGTGAATAGAAAATTTGACCTTCAAATACAAGAATCAAGAGAATTATGAAAAGGTAAATGAGAAAGAGATTTCACAATGGATGTAGTAAAGTTGAACTGTTTTGTTTACATTCCTACATGGAAAGATGATGTCTGTAATTTATGACACCTTTCTCAGTATTAGGGTAGCTGAAGGGAATATACACATATGTAGAAAGAGGCCACAGGGTGAGTTGAATATGAATGGCTGATATCTACAAAAACAAAATAAAATTAAGGGATGAGATTGGAATATATTGAGAGAGGGAGAAAGGGAGAGATAGAATGAGGTAAATTATCTCGCATAAAAGTGGCAAGAAAAAGTACTTCTGTTGGAAGGGAAGAAGGGGCAGGTGAGGGGAAATGAGTGAATCTTACTCTCATAGGATTTAACCTGATGAGGGAATAATGGCACACTCAGATGGGTATCTCACTCCACCAGAAAGTAAGGGGAAGGGAATAAAAAAGGTGGGGATGATAGAAGGGAGTGCAGATAGGGGGATGAAGTAATCAAAACAAACACTTTTGAAAAGGGACAGGGTCAAGGGAGAAAATTGAATAAAGGGGGACAGGATAGGATGGAAGGAAATATGGTTAGCCTTTCACAACATGCGCATTGTGGAAGTGTTTTACATAATGACAGAGGTGTGATCTATGTTGAATTGCTTGCCTTTCTAGGGAGTGTGGTGGGAAGGGAATAGGGGAGACCATTTGGAACTCAAAGTCCTAAAAGCAGACTGTCAAAAAAAAAGTTGTTTTTTGCATGCAGCTGGGAAACAAGATATATAGGTAATGGGGCATAGAAATCTATTCTAGCCTACAAGAAAGTAAGGGGAAAGGGGATGGGAGTGGGAGTATAGTGACAGAAGGTAGGGGCTGACTGGGGAATGAGCCAATCTGAATATATGCCATCTTGGAATTGGGGGGGAGGGGAGAAATGGGGAGAAAATTTATTACTCAAAATCTTGTGGAAATCAATGTTGAAAACTAAAATATTAAACAAAATGATAAAATTCAAAAAATAAAAAGTGTAAGGCTTACAAAATCTCCCTTTTCAATAGAAGGTCTCCTGCCTTTATTCCTGGCTGAATGAGGTTGACTGTATTCCACTGACCTCTTCATGATTCTCTGAATGTAGACAGTGAACCAACCACTAGGTCACTGGCATACTCATTCTGGTTTTGATCCAGTGAGTGACAACTTGAACTGCTTCTATTTGCCTTCCTGAGTTCCATCAAGTAAATTATGTTGAACCTCTGCTAAGACCCAGACAGACACTAGAAACAGAATGGGGAAAGCAAATGCAGGTTTTTTATGACTTGGCTTACACAACAAAATCATGTAGCTCTATATTTTTCTAAGAAACAAAATCATACTCCAGGCAGTTGACCTATGCCTCAGCCCCTCCTATTTTTTCCCATTTGAAATATGCCTTGCATTTCTACTAGGCATTTCTCAGGAAAAACAAAACTACAACCACAATCTAGTACATTTTTCCACTCCTCTCTGTGATAAAGATTATTTTTTTTCTTCTGAGAACTCCCTTCTTGAGTTGCCAGAACTCTAGTAAGAACTTCCTTCTATGTTGCCTTTGGGAGGGACTGTGCTCATTTTACATAGAAGTCAAGTGAAGCACTGGGAATTATAGTGATGGGGCCAGGACACTTACTAAAGTACTGCAGAGGGGCAAGTATTGTTTGTAGAATTTCTTCCCTCACTCACCTATGCCACATTCCTCTTTTTTTTAAATAGACCCCCTTAAGGAGACAAGATTTGTCAAAGGAAGAGTGAAGGAATGAAGGAAAGGGGAAGAAGAAGGAAGAGACTATGTCATCATAACCTCGCCTTCAGAGGTGCCTCAACTGGCAACTCTCTGCACTTCCTCAGACATTTTCCATCTATCCTTTTGCAGTCTGTGCAAAACAAGAATTATCCCTACTTTATATTATTTTAAACCAGCTGTTTTTCTGAACATTAACTCTGTTTCCTTAATTGTAAAATGGACATCATAACAGGACCTATCTTTGAGGGTTAATGTGAGGATCAACTGAGATACGTAGAAAAAGTGCTCAGCACAGTGCCTGGCACAAATTAGGTGTACGTAAATGCTTATTCCCTTCCCTTAGCCTGTTGATTTCATGTCATGGTTCAGACAATTACTAGCAATATAAAACTGAGTCACTTAACATCATCAATACAATGAGGGTTTAGATTCAATGGCCTCTACATTCCCTTCCAGTTTTATATACCCAGGTACCTATGAAACAGAAATATACAACCAACATACTGTCCTGAAGGAAAGACTAGAATAAGGATTTACATTTTCATAGGTGATAATCCTGGTACTCGTAGTGAATTAAATTTCATTGCTCCGGAAATGAATTGATTAAGCAAGCAAGAAAACTAAATGTGGATCTTAAATGTCCCTGAATGGAGTTGCAAACACCATAGCAGAATGAATCTGATCTTGCTAATCAGCTACACCAAACATTTCAAAGGTCATGGATAACAACTCTATGACAGGAAAACTTTTATATATGCCAATTACTTGCTGTATTTCTGGATGAGAAAGAGATAGGAGGGATTAGGATATAGGAATGAAATCAGACTGTAAAAAAAACTGTTCCATTTTATTCCTATGTAAATAAGTATAGTTTACATAGAAAACAAAAAAACAAATGCTCATTTGAGCTAAATAATGCATTATAGTTGAAAAATACTTATCCGTAGAAATTGGTAGATCAGCACAAAGTAGATTAACACAAAATGAAGTATGGTGAAATTCATCACAGAATCTTCTGAGAAGATTGTAAATCCCATTCTAGAATAAAACTACTCATTGTAATTGACATAATCCATTAAATTTGAGTTGACTAAGTGTTTCATTTTCTTTAGCATTAGAAAATGTTAAAATTATGTATGTATATGGGTACACACACATGCATATATAGTCATGTACATATACATAAACATAAATTTACTAGGGTGGTAAAAGAGTGGCATATGCATGATATAAATGTCTATGTTTTTTTTGCAAATTTTATTTTCTTAAATCAGAACATTTTCTTGTTCCTTATCACTAAATATCAAAAAAGTTAACCTATCAATTATAATCAGGCAGATTGTATTCTGCTTTTCAGACTAATTCTAAAACCTTTCATATGAACTGAACATTAGTGACAAAATATTTAATACAAAAGATATCAACAGTTGATATGATTATGTCTACCAATTGTATATAATTAAGGCTAACAGATCTCTCAGTAAGATTTAGCAATATTATTACGAGTTGCAATACTTGGTACTTTGATGTACCTTAAATATGTACTTTAATGTATCTTAAATAAAAAAGTTATACTTGTGAGAAATAATTATTTAGTGTCATGTAAAATAAGTCATTTTAAGTAAAAATATGAATTTATTTAGAACTTTATAAATATAAATAGAAAAATGAATATTTTTTATTTATTTTTTATTTTTAGTTTACAACAATCATTTCCACAAGTTTTAAGTTCCAAATTTTCTCCCTCTCCCTCTACTCTCCCGTCCCCCCCAGATGGCATGCAATCCAATATAAGTTCTACATATATCTTTGCATTTAATTTATTTACACAATAGTCAAGTTGTTAAGGAGAATTATAACCAATGGAATGAATCATGAGAAAGAAGAAATAAAACCAAAACACAAGGGAAAAAAGGAGAGCAAATAGTTTGCCTCAGTCTGCATTCAGATTCTATAATTCTTTCTCTGGATATGGATAGCTTTTTCCATCACGAATCTTTTGGAGTTGTCTTTGAACCTTATATTGCTAAGAAGAGCCAAGTCTATCAAAGTTAGTAATCGCAGATGCCACACATCTTTATTAGTTTATAATGTTCTCCTTGTTCTGCTCCCCTCACTCAGAACCAGATCATGTAAATCTTTCCAGGTTATTATGAAGTCCATATGCTCCCTATTTCTTATAGAACAATAGTATTCCATTACATTCATATACTACAAATTGTTTAACCATTCCCCAACTGATCCCCTTGATATCCAATTCTTTGCTGCCACAAAAGATCTGCTATAAATATTTTTGTACATACAGGTGCCTTCCCCACTTGTGTGATTTCTTTGGGATACAGCCCTAGAAGTGGTATTACTAGGTCAAAGAGAATGCACATTTTTATAGCCCTTTGGGCATAGTTCCAAATTGCTCTACAGAATGGCTGAATAAGCTCACAGCACCACCAACAGTGTAACAGTGTTCCAATTTTCCCACATCCTCTCCAGCATTTATCATTTTTCTGTTTTGTCAGGTTGGAAAATCTGACAGGTATATGGCACCTAAGAGTTGTTTTGATATGCATTTCTTTAATCAATAGTGATTTAGAGCATTTTTTCATATGACTATAGATATCTTTAATTTCTTCCTCTGAAAATTGCTTGTTTATATCCTTTGACCATTTATCAAGTGGGGAATGACTTGTATTCCTATAAATTTGACTGAGTTCCCTGTATATTTTAGAGATGGGACCTTTATTACAGACACTGGTTGTAAAAACTATTTCCAAATTTTCTGCTTCCTGCCTAATCTTTGTTGCATTGGCTTTGTTTGTAAAAAAAACAAACAAACAAACAAACAAAAAAAAAAAACAAACAAAAACCTTTCAATTTAACATAATCAAAATTATCCATTTTGCATTTTGGAACATTCTCTATATCTTGTTTAGTCATCAATTCTTTCCTTCTCCATAAATCTGATAGGTAAACTATTCCTTGCTCTCACAACTTGCTTATATTATCAGACTTTATGCCTAAATTGTGAAACCATTTTGATGTTATTTTGGTATACAGAGTAAGATATTGGTTTATGCCAAGTTTCTGCCATACCATTTTCCAGTTTTCCCAGTAGTTTTTGTGAAATAGTGAATTCTTAAACCTGGAGTTGAACTGTTTGGATTTATCAAAGAGTAGATAGCTATAGTCATTGACTACTGAGTCTTGTGTACTTAAATTATTCCACTGATCCACCACTCTCATTCTTAGCCAGTACTAAGTAGTTTTGATGACTGTTGCTTCATAATACAGTTTAATATCTGGTATGGCTAGGCCACCTTCACTAGCAGTTCTTTTCATTAATTCCCTTGATATTCTGGACCTTTTGTCCTTCTAGATGAATTTTGTTATTATTTCATCCAGTTCTGTAAAACAATTTTTGGTAGTTTGATTGGTATGGCATGGAATAAGTAAATTAATTTAGGTAAACTTGTCATTTTTATTACATTAGCTCAGCCTAACCACAGGCAATTGATGTTTTCCCATTTATTTAGATATGACTTCATTGGTGTGAAAAGTGTTTTGTAATTGTGTTCATATAGGCCCTGGGTTTGTCTTGGCAGGTAGACTTCCAAATATTTTATAGTGTCTACTTTAACTTTGAATGCAATTTCTCTTTTTATCTCTTGCTATTGGGAATTGTTAGTAATTTGTAAAGATGGCAAGGATTTATGTGCGTTTATTTTATATCCTGCAACTTTGCTAAAGTTGTTTATTATTTCAAGTAGTTTTTTACCTGGTTCTCTAGGATTCTCTAAGTAAATCATCATATCTTCTGCAAACAGTGATAAATAAGTTTCTTCTTTGTCTATTTTAATTTCTTCATTTTTTTTCTTCTCTTATTGCTAAAGTTAACATTACTAGTACCAAATTGAATAGTATGGGTGATAATGGACATCCTTGTTTCACCCCTGATCTTATTGGGAATGCGTCAAGCTTATCCCCATTACATGTAATGCTTACTGATGGTTTTAGGTACATGCTTCTTATAAATTTAAGGAAGATTCCATTCATTCCCATGCTTCTAGTGTTTGTAATAGGAATGGGTGTTGTATTTTGTCAAAAATTCTTTCTGGATCTATTGAGATAATCACGTGGTTTCTGCTAGTTTTGTTGTTGATATGATCAATTATGCTGATAGTTTTCCTAATATTGGACCAGCTTTACATTCTTGGAATAAATTCTACCTGGTCATAGTGTATTATTCTCATGACAAGTTCCTGTAATCTTTCTGATAATACTTTATTTAAATTTTTGCATCAATATTTATTAGGGAAATTGGTCTATAATTTTCTTTCTCTTTTTTGAATATCCCTGGTTTTAGTATTAGTATCATATTTGCGTAATAAAAAGAATTTGGTAAGACTCCTTCTTCACCTATTTTCCCAACTAGTCTAAAAATATGGGATTTAATTGTTCTTTAAATGTTTGATAGAATTCACATGTAAATCCATCTGGCCCTGGAGATTTTTTCCTAGAGAGTTCATTGATGGCTTGCTCAATTTCTTTTTTGGAGATGGGAGTTATATAGGTATTTTATTTCCTCTTCTGTTAATCTGGGCAATTTATATTTTTGTAAATATTCATCCATTTCCCTAAGATTGTCAAATTTATGGGAATACAATTGGTAAAAATAATTCCTAATTATTGTTTTAAATTCCTCTTCATTGGGGGTGAATTTTCCCTTTTCATTTTTATCACTGGTAATTTGGCTTTGTTTTTTCTTTTTTTTTCAGTCACGTTGACCAAAGGTTTATCAGTTTTATTGTTTTTTACAGAAAACCAGTTCTTAGTTTTATTTATTAGTTCATTCATTTTCTTGATTTCAAGTTTTATTAATCTCTTCTTTGGTTTTCAGTATTTTTAATTTGGTATTTAATTGGGGACTTTTAATTTATTCATATTCTAGTTTTTTTCAGTTGCATGTCCAATTCATTGTTATCCCTTTTCTCCATTTTATTCATGTAAGCATTCAGAAATATAAAACTTCCCCTAAGAACTGCTTTTTTTGCATCCCATAAGTATTGGTAAGTTGTCTCATTATTGTCATTCTTTTGAAGGAAGTTATTGATTATTTCTATGATTTGTTCTTTGACCCACTGATTTTTTAGTATTAGCTTATTTTGTTTCTATTAATTCTCAGTCTATCTTTCCGTGGTCCTTTATTAGAAATAATTTTTATTTCATCATGATCTGAAAAGGATGCATTGACTATTTCTGCCTTTCAGTACTGGATTGTGAGGTTTTTATGTCCTAGTACCTGGTCAATTATTGTGTATGTGCCATGTACTGCTGAGAAAAAAATAAGAATATTCCTTTTTATCCCCATTCAGTTTTCTCCAGAGGTCTATCCTACCTGGGTAGTTAATCCTTGGTGGTAGTCCAAGTTCCTTTGCCTTTTGGAATATCATATTCCAACCCTTCCAATCTTTTAATGTAGAAGCTGCAATGTCCTGTGTGATCCTGAGTGTAGTTTCACAGTATTTCAATTGTTGCTTTCTGGCTGCTTGCAGTATTTTCTCCTTGACCTGATAATTCTAGAACTTTACTACAATATTCCTTAGAGTTTTCAATTTGGGATCTCTTTCAGGGAGTGATCAGTGTATTCTTTTCATGACTATGTTACCCTCTGCTTCTAAGACCTCAAGGCAGATTTCTTTGATGATTTCTTATAAGATGCTGTCCAGGCTCTTTTTTTCAGCATGGTTTTCTTGAAGACCAATTATTTTCAGATTATTTTTCTTGGATCTATTTTCGATGTCAGTTGTATTTTGAATGAGATATTTTATGTTTTCTTCTATTTTTTTTCATTCCTTTGATTTTGTTTGACTGATTCTTGATGCCTCATAGAGCCATTAGTTTCTACTTGTCCAATTCTAATCTTTAATGAATAATTTTCTTCATATAGCTTTTTCACCTCTCTTTCCATTTGGCCAATTTTAATTTTCAAGCAGACATTCTCTCCTGTTAGATGCTGTAATTTTTTTTACCTCTCTAATTTGGCTTTTAAAATCCTCTTTGAGCACTTCCAGGAATCCTTTTTGGGCTTGAGACCAGATCATATTCCCCTTTGAGGTTTCACATATGGGAACAGTGTCAGTGCTGTCTTCTTCTGAATTCATATTTTGACTTTTTCTGTCCGCATACTATGATTCAATGGTCCTTTACTTTTATAGCTTGCTTCCTTATGGTGGTTGCCCTTTTCCTGGCTTTTTAAGTGGGTCTTTGCTTCTGGGCCCCAGGGATGTCTTTCCTAAGATTCTTGTATTGGGAACTAGTGATCTGGTTACTTTCTTTGTGTGCTGTGCCCTCTGGTTTTGTCAGCTAGAAGCTATATACTGCTGCAGTTCACCTGATGCTGAGCTGAAGCTGGCTGGTGTGTGCCAAGGGTCTATGCCCAGTGAAGTCTTTCTGAGTTTCCCCAGGGTCATGGCACAAGCTGTGGGGGAGGGGTGGTCTTGCTGCTGGAAGTCTCCTCTTCCCCTTGGGCTGCACTATATAGCATGGGTGGTCTTAGACATAGGTCTGTGCTGATGTCTGCCAATTCCCCTGGCTTTGCAAAGGCATTCCTGTGGTCTTGGTGTTGGTGATTACTGACTCACCCCCACCCCGGGCTCAGGAAATCCTGATGGTCTGCTAATGTGGGACTTGTTGGGATGCTTCCCTTCCTGCACTGGTCTTCTGTCACTGCAAGAGAGAGACTCCCCAGTTTCCAGAGTTAAAAAACTACTGAACCCCCACTTTTGACTCCTCTATTCCAGGGTTTCTCCTGAGTCAGTATTCTCTGGGTTATTCAAGGGAGGAATGAGAGCTCTTATAGTTCACTGGATCATCATGGCTCCCAGAAGTTCAAGAAAGTAAGTTTCAAACCTTTAAACTGTGGGCTTATATCTCCAGGAGTAGCTGCTGCTGCTGCTGCTGCTGCAGCTTCTTCACTTCTGTCTCATCCAGCTCCAACAAACTCCTGTCCTGTGACCAAGAGGCCTGGGGATTACAACTTCAGCCAGTGGACTGGGCCTGCTCCCATTCAGGTATATTGCTCTGGTATGTTCAGTGCTGCTTCAGGGCACCCAGCACTCTCTCAAATGGATGCAAAAGGTCCCTCTCTTCCTGCCTTGGAAATCTGCCATGCTGTATCTCTTAGTGTATTCTACCTCTCTCAAATCTGTTCAGATTCACTTCTCAAGAGGTATCTGAAAGATTTTGTGAGAGAGCTCAGGCATGTCCCTGTTTTCACTCCACCTTCGTGGATCCAGAAAATGAATATTGTTTAAAAGTTTTAAATTTGCCATATGACATGCATGAGAATGTGACTTATGACTTAAAAAAGAACATATTACTGTCTACTTGAAATTAATCCTATATGTATCTGTCTGTTCCATATGGTAATGTTGCTGTGGGAATCTAATGAAAACAAATCATTTTAAATGTGATGTTTTAAAAATTTTAGTCAGATTGTTATAAAGATATTTTCTCAAATATAGCTATATAAATCTATACTTTCTCAGGAACATCTGAGTGAGAATATTAAAAATTGATATGCTTCCTCATTCTTTGGGATGATCCTGATGAAGGAAACCTTAAGAGATGCAGCTAGTGGCAGACTTAAGGCTGCCAAGTCACTATCCAAGAAGATTAAAAGGATGCTCACAACTCATGGGAACAGCAGAGACTCGGGCATTCTAGTTCCCCCTTAATGCTAATTATTAACCTTTGCTTATTGCCTCTGCTTTAGCCTGTCCTATGCAAACCTTCTACAAGTAGCCTTTCCCAATCCCCTTATTATGAGTGACTTTTTTCTCTTGATTATTTCCAAATCATGTTTTTTCATACCTGTTTGTGTGTAGGTGTGTGTATCATTATACTATAAGCATCTGAGAATAGGTACTATCTTTGTCTTTTGTTTGTATTCTCAGGGTTTGGCACAATGCCTGGCACATAAGAAATAATAAGTTACTTGTTAAATGGATAAATGGAGATGGGCAAATGCCTAATTTTTAGATGAAAGAAAGCAAAACACACAAGACAACTTTATTTGGTTTGTTAGCAAAAGCCTAGAGCATCTCATTAAAGAGATGATTTGAGAATACGTAGAAAAGGAAGCAGTGATTACAGAGAACTCACTGGATTTTATCAGGAACAAAAATTGCTAGCTGCACAACATATTACCTTGCCCCTGTTGTACACCATGGAAAAGATTGAGACAAGTTTACAGACCTTACCCTAGAAATGCACATCAACATTGCTTACCAAAATATTAAGAAAATCTTGCAAAATTCTGGAGGTGACTATCTGGTTGTGGTTAGACGATATCACCTAAGAGCCTCTAAAGACATTGCAAACTTGTGTAAAGATTTAAAACCTCCTAAGCCTCTAATTTCAACAGAGGAGAAATCTTGAAGAAATATTGTTAATGATGTCATCTGGGCATCAGGCCATCAAGACATATGAAAGGGTAGATCTGATCATGAGCATTTCCTAGACTGTGCAATAAGGATTCAATTGTAGCTTTTTTTGAGACTGAACCACTGTTTCTGACAGGCTAGAAGCTCAGCAGTCACTCACAATCCTGTTCCCAGAACCTATTTTGATTAAAAAAAAAAAACAAACAAACAAAAAAAAACTTTAACCTGATCCATTTCTAATCAGGACCATTTGTTGTTTGTCCTTTATTTTTGAAGAGGACCAATGACATTATGGAGTAAATATCTTAGCTCATGGGTGAATTGGATTTAAGTGAGGCAAAGTTGTACAAGGTCATCATTTTCACTTTCTCTTCCAGGGTCATTAAAATCTAATGGCAAAACAAAACTTGAGAGACTGGTGATGGCCCAAGATGAAGTGGATAAGCTTGGCATCCTCCATATCTTACCAAGATCTAAGCACTTACTCCACAATGCCTGCTTGAGTTGCCTTCATGGCAGTTGGAAGAAATTGTTCTTGTCTGTCCATTCTCCTGGGGGAAGTCTTCACATGCTTGGGCTAGATAGCTCCCTAACTCACCAATGGATTTGAGGTCTGTTTTTTTAACTCTTAACTTGGTTTATCCCATCTGCTGAGATGGTTAACTGGGATGTGGATGCTGAGCATGCTACAGCTTCTTGGAGTCACAGGTGAGAGCTGGGTGGTAGGTGGAAACCAAAAGTGGATGAGGAGCTTTGAACAGGGCTCCACAGTCCCTCATACCAGATGTGCTAATGCTCCATGAACAAACTATATTTCCCAGTCAGGGCCAGTTAATGCCTCCTTTAGGGGCCTGGAAGTTCATAAACGTGGGAGTGGTAGTTATCATATTGGTACATGACAGTGCAGATACTTGATTGCCTTAGCCCACTGCTTAGAACTACTGAATTCAAGTACATGAGTGTGTCAACAACCCAGCTGGCAGCTTCTGTGGGGGTATAAGATTCACCCACAGCCAACACCCAGAAAGCTGCCAACAGCACAGGTTCTTTTGATCTGCTTAATTAAGGAAAGCAAGGTGAAGGTGTTGACAAGCTTACTTTTAATTCAAATATCATTCAGTTAGTTCAGGGGAAAAAAACCAGGACCCTGAACTTCAAAACAAAATGCAAATTACAGACATCAATAGACTTTGTCTGATTCAAGTCACAACAGATAGTTACCACAGTTCAACAAAGTTTCAACATCTGGGTTTACAAGCTGGAAGGTTCCTTAGCTACAGCTGCCCGGAGTCTCCTCATCAACACCATCTCCAGAGCCCCGCACCAATAGCTCTGTCCTCCCTTCTTATAGGGCTTCAGACATCATCAGACATCATCTGAATCACCAGAGCTCAGGCTCTGGTGATTGGTTCTTGAGTTGGCCCCTCCCCTTAGGACCCTGGAATGTTCACATCCACATGGATTACATTAACACCTAATGGGGTTTGGGCCTGGGGCTTAGCACCTAGTAAAGCTCACTGAGATAAATTGAGTCACTCAAAGAAAGCAAAGACAATTCTGGTTACAATGAGTCTCAACTTTCTTGATAGCAAGGGTTAGTATTTGCTGCCATGCCTGTGCTCCATCATTTTTTAAAGTGCTTGAAATGACCTATATTATAATCTAGACAACTTCATAACATTTTATAATGCCCGCTCATTAGAAAACAGAGGCCCAAAGTACTTGTTACTGACCTAAGTTCTCAGAGTGACAGAAGTGGGCTTAGAATCCAGATCGTATGACTGACAGTGAATTGTTCAGTACAATATACAACTTCCAAATAGTGGAGCTGTTATTTTTCATCACTTCTGCCTCTTATAATCCTTAGCTTGAAATACCTTAGATGTTCAGAGTTGCTGGTGCTTTGTTTGTTCTTAAATTACCTTATATTTACTTCCCTATTATATCTTCTATTCAACTACCAAATGAGACCAAATACAACTTTCTGTTATGTTTTTTTTTTTTTCTTTTTGGCCCTCCCCAAACCAAACATCATGTCTTGAATGTAGTTGGTACTTAATGTTTGCCCAGTTGGAAAAGCAACAAGAGTGTATTGTGTGTGTGCATAAACATATGTTTTATATTGTGTATATTCATATGTTTCTCTGTATACACATTTATATGTATATATATAATTTACGTATACACATATATGTAGGTATACACACACATTTGTAGAGGTTTCTGTTTCCCATCTAAAATGTAGATAATGTTGTATGCAAGTGACTGGATCATATTAATAAGGAAATCTCACATCATAAATTGGTCTCTATACAGAAAAAAATATGGAACTATCTTTTTAAAAAATTATTGATCATCCATGGCCCTACTGGATATTAAAAATAACTACAGCCTTTGATCTCTTGTTCACACATTCTATCTCCACCAGATTAATGTAAATCCAGTAAAAAAAATAGATCCAAAGCAGATTTTCCCTCAAATTCAAAATAACAAATAATTCAGCATTATGAAATATAAGGTGTTTAAATTCCCCATTAAATTCTTTCTTCCCATAGTTCATCTTATGAACAACCAAATATATTCAGGGTAGCTCTAGAGAATGTTATGGTCAGAGAGTTACAGAATGGCCTTTAATGACTGTGAAATACAGCTTAATTTTAAGATATTATTTTTAAAATTTGTAGAAACCACTATTATTTTATTTTATTTTTTAATATTGATTTTTAAGTAAGAAAACAGTACTGTGTTTTTTAACATCATGACTTGGTAGAGGCTGCTCAGGGACTACAAACTGCTTATTCTAATTTTTTATTCAACCATTTTTATTTGGTAAATGAAATCTGACTAATAGAAACATTTATTACCATTTCCCCAAACTGAATTCCTTTTAAAATATTTTAGATATGAAAGCAATATGTATAGTAAATCCCTTGTTATATATAAGCCTATTTAAAGCCAAACAATATATTCTTTCTCGGAAGGCTAAATTTTGAAATATATAGCAAAAGATTAGAGATTTATCAGATATTCACAAAAATTCATTTATGACAGATTACAATTTGCATTTTTTATTTGATGCGATTTAAATATAATGTAAACAAATAATCCTATGAAATTCTTTTCAAACCACAAAGTTGTGCGTGTACATATAGAAATATAGACATCTACAAATATGTGATATATAAACAAAAAACATGTGAATAATCCTTTTTGGGAACAAAGTATTAAAAGATGATAAAGGATGAACCATATTCTCCCCCCCCTCTCTCTCTGTCTTTCACACACAAATGCACACACATACACATACACACACACACATGCATATACAAGCACAGGGTTTAAGGAAGTAGAAATACACTCAAATTACTTTTCTTATTCTTCTTTTTTCCAAAAGTGCTCAAGGAAATGTGTGGGAAGTGATATTTGCAGTCATAGATATGTAGATATTTATGTATGCATGTTTATTGAATGTACACATGTATCTATTTATCTATGCATTTATATATAGTTACAGAACTCCATGTATAACAAAATTATATGTATACGCATATATGTTTATAAATGTACACACATACACACATACATATATGTGTATACATATATAATTTATATTTCTCCCCTTTTGTCTTCACAGGCAATTATTAATTATTATCAAACTTCATAGGGATCAGTAAATAGGAAAATGGGTGAGTAGTTACTGATAATTTTTGTATTCTACTTTTTTAATGTCAATAACATCTGGGATTTTTCCTGATAACAGAAATATCCCTTTATTTCAAACACCTTGAAAATAAATCCATGAACATCTTCAAATTTGTTCTGCCTCAGCACACATCTCCTTTGTGCATACTTAGTCTAGTTTTTCAATCAGTCAATAAATGTTTATGAAGTGCCTAAATATGTGCCAGGCACTGTGTGTGCGTGTGTGTGTGTGTGTGTGTACTAAATTCTTGTGATATAAAAAGAAGCAAAGGACAGCTAATAATCTAAGAAAGGAGACAGCAAGGAAACACATATGCAAACAAGTTGTATATAGGATAAAAAGGAAATGAGAGAAAAAGGCACTAGAAATAAGAGGGGTAGGGAGAGGCTTCCTATAGAGAATGGCATTTTATATAAGATTTAAAGGCAGCCAGGGACATTAATAGGTGGCATTGAGCAGGGAGAATGTTTTAGGAAGGGGAAACAGCCAGAGAAAATGTCCAGATATGAGAGATGGATTGTCTTGATCATGGAATAATAATGAGGTCAGTGTCAGTGATTTGAAGGGTAAATGTTGGGGATTAAGGTTTAAGAAGAACTTCAGAAATTTAGGAAGAAGCTAGGTTATGGAGATATGCTAAATCAAGGATTTTGTATTTTATCCTGGAGGCAATAGGGAGCCAATGAACTCTATTATTGAGTGGGGTGAGGGTAGTATGACATGGTCATTCCAAAACTTCAGGAACATCACTTTGGTGACTGAAAGGAAGGAAGATGGTTTGGAGTGATGACAAACATGCAGTAAGCAGAACCACCAGCAGACTATTGTGATGGTCCAAGCATCCCAGATAATGAGGTTCTGAACCAGAGTAGCACCAATGTCAGAGGAGAGAAATGAGCCTGTTTGAGAGATATTGCAAAGGTGAAATCAACAAACCTTGGTGACATATTTGATATGGGGGGGGGGTGAAAGATAGTGCCAAGTGAAGTATAACACCTGAATTGTTATCCTGAGAGAATGGCATGATAATGTTACCCTTTTTAATAATATAGAATGTGGGGAGAAGAGTGTTTAGGGAAAAACATGAATTATTTTGGATATGTTGAATTTGAAATGAATACTGGACATCTCTTTTGAGATATCCGAAGGACTGGTAGAGATGCAAGATTGGAGGTCAGCAGAGAGGTTAGGGAAGAATAGATAGATCTGAAAATAATCAGGAGAGATGGTAATTAAATTCATGGGATTTGAAGCAAACACTATGTGACCTATCCTAGAGGGAGATGAGGAGGTACAGGCCAGAATCTTACAGGACACCAATATGTTAGGAAATATCATCTGGATGAAAATTCAGGAAAAGAGACCCAGAAAGAACAGTCAGATAAGAGAAAAAACAAGAAAGAGTGGTGTCCCAAAGCCCTACAGAAAGGAGATGAAAAGGTGGGTAGTCAACGCTGTCAAAGGATGCAGAGAAATCAAGGAGTAAAGGCCATCATTTTGGCAATGGAGAGATCATTGATAACTCTGGCGAGAGCAGTTTCAGTGCAAGAATAAGGTTAAAAGCTCAATTGTAATGAGTTAACAAAAGAGTGAGAGGAGAGAAAGTTGAAGCTCCTATTTCAAGGAATTTAGCCACAAATGGGAAGAAGACATATAGCAAGGATGGGAAGATCAAGTGAGTTGTCGTCGTTGTTTTGTCCATGAGAGAAAAGACAGAAATGAATACATTTTTATGCAGTAGCAGAAAAAGAGAGAAATTGAAAATAAGGTATAAGGAGAGCCAATCTGTTGGAAGAGATGATGAAATGGGATTGCTTGAGAAGGTAGAGGAGTTAACCTTGGAAAAGACTTCATTAGAGTTAGTGATGAAAGAGGAGATAAAATCAGAAGGCATATGAGTGATGGATGAGAAAGAGTGGAGAAGATGGAGATATGTCTGGTCCTCTTATAGTAGTTGCATGATTTTCTTCATCTTTGTTCAGCAACACACATTAAGGAGTGGAGGCAGGGAATGGTGGGAACAATACAAGGCATAGGCTTGACAGGATGTCGTCAGTGAAATGCTATTGGGGCTAGGCATCAAGATGGTAAAGAGAGCAGAGAAGATAGGGCAGGGGAAATGGAATGACTAATAATTGAAGAGTCAAAGAATTATAGGTTAAAGTATAAAGATTAGGTTGTGGTAAGGGAAGGAAGACAGATTCACTAAGTCAATAGAGTATGATCAGACTTTGTTTTATGATTTTTGATATCTCTTGTAGTCATTATCAAATTCTAATTTTTAAGGAAATATTTTCCTCAGTAAGGTTTTGTATCTCCTGATTCATTTGGGCAATTCTTCTTCTTTATGAGTTCTTTTCTTCACAGAATTTTTGTGCCTTTTGTTCCATTTGTCCAATCCTTTTTAATTTTTTGCTGTATTTTTGTGCATCTTTGATCAAGGTGTTAATTGTTTTAATAATTTTCTTCCACCACTCTCACTTCTTTTCCCACAGTTTTCTCTACCATTCTTATCTCTTTCTTTAACTCTTCTAGGGATTCTTTTTGGACTTGCATTCAATTTGCATTATTTTTCTTTAAGGCTTTGCTTGTATATGTTTTCACAGTTGTATCTTTTTCTGAGTTTGTGTCTTGATCTCCCCTGTCATGATAGTAGCTTTTTGTGTTCAAAATATTTCTTTCTCTTTAAGCACATTTCTTGACTTTAAACTTCACATTTAAGTTGGTCTCTGCTCATCTGGGTATGGAGAATCACTGTTCCAAGCTTCAGGCTTTTTTTGTATTATGGTTTTCAGAGCTAGTTCTGGAGGTCTGTAATTTTCAGTGCTTCCAAGGGGGTGTGATCTCTGAAGAGGTGTGGTTACTGTTTCACTGGCCAGAGGTGTGGTTAATGCTTCACTGGTCTGCACTCTGGTCTTTACTCAGTATAATAGTCATAAAACTATGACCAGTGCCCTTCTACCATGTGGCCTCAAACTCTACTGTTCTTCTTGGGTCTGCAACTGCAATTCTGAACTACATATCAGCAATGCAACAAAGTACTACACCTCCTTTCTGCTCAGAGTCATTTTTAATCTCTTTTTGACATGTTGCCCAAAGTTCCTTACCATCTCTGAACTGAGAACTGCCTAAGCTGCTGTTGCAGCCACCTCCAAGACCACTGTCTACACTGCTGCCACATGTGCTCTGGGCTAGCTCCCACCCCAATGTCATAGATTTCTCCTGCTGAAATCCTGAGTCATCATGGACTGGAAACAAAAACATAAAGAACAACAACAACAAAAAAAGCTTATGCTGGTCTATTGTTGACTTTGCTACTCCAGAATTCAATTTGTTGGGCTATTTTGAAATTGTTTGGAGGGGACTGTTAGAAGAATTCTGCTGGGTTGTTACGTCTACTCTTCCATCTTGGCTCAGCCCTTGTTATATTAATCTCAATTTATTTTCCTCCAACCTTGAACTGTAGACCTTCTATTTCAATACTAGATCATCTTCTAATGATTTTATTTAATTACACCCTTTATTATTTTTGTAAGCATTTTTTTTTCCATCTGCTTCTTACTGGGTTATTTTTCTTTTTTTTTCTTTGAGGAAATACTTCTTACAACATTTAAATTGCTTTGATATTCTACAAAGGATTCATTTCTGGCTTATACATGTTTCCTACTGGCAAGGAGATCAATCATCTATTGATTACAGTAGTTTCTAGGCTTCCTTTTCCTGCTTTTTATGGCAAATTGCAATAATTAAAAATTCTTAGAAAATAGTCACAGTTCATTGATTAATACAGCAGCTCTTAATAAAACCTTTTTGAGTGTTTGTTTGTTTTTCTCATTATTTTTGTTTGTGGTGTTATTATGGTTATTTTTGTAAGCCATGGAACTTCTTGACTACCTGGTGAAACCAACGAATGCTTCAAAATAATGTGTTTTTTAATAATTAAAGAAGTGTGATAAATTTCAATTAGGGATTATTGAAAATAAAGATATAAAATTTTCTTTTCAAGTTCACAGAGATCTTGAAATATGTTAAGAAAACATTTTGGTGATGGAGGAGAGTGCAATTATGAATCCCAGTTTAATAACCCATGATTTAGTATATTTCCTAAACTATTATTGATAGTTTTCTTGAGTAGGTCAAATGAGAGATATTTAATTGCATTCTGATTTTTCATTCCCTCCAATTTGCTATTGATTTTACTAATTTATCTAAGAATTTAGTGGCCTCACCACATAAAGATAGCTGATTTGTAAATGACCCCCACATTAAGGGCTAGTCACTTTATTTAAAAAAAATAGATATTTTAATTCATAAATGTTTTTTTTTTTTCTATGCAGAATTTCCCAGCTTTTTCACTCTTTAAAGAAAGCAAATATTTTCATAGTCACAAAACTTCTATTTAAGCCATATGACTTTGGCCTGTTTCATTCATTGAACCAGTATCCTATTTCCCAAATATTTTTCACCATCATCCCCAAATTTATTTTGTGTCAAAGTCCTGGAATATAAAATGTCTGTTTAATTTTTATGTGTTTTATGTTCTTCATAGAAGATAATTTTTTATAATCATCCTTTGTGATAGATTTTGGCCCATAAGTCAAGTAATGCAAAATCAAGTTGAATTCATAAGCATTTACTTAGTGTCTACAATAAGTTTGGATTATCTTCATGGTATGTTTTTGCAAATACTCACACAGAGCACTACAATACTACATGTCCAAATGTTCTTTGTGATTATATATATATATATATATATATGTATTACTTTGGATATGTCATAAAACCTGCCCAATTTTTTTCCTAAACTCAACATATGCTGGTTGGAGATTGTGTCACAGAATTTGGGAGAATGCTTTTTTTTCCAATTGTACAAATTTTAACACCATTCTAAATAACTTTCTGACTGGAGTCTGACTGTCAAAATGGCATCAAAAGATTAATTGTACAGTGAAAGATACTTGTATATATCATTTCCATAGCCTTAGAAAACAATCCCCAATCCCTAAAAAATGCTCTTAGAATTCTGAGGGGAGATGTCCTAGCCAAACTTTTGAGATCCAGCCTACTTGCCAGTGGACATAGAGATTAGGAGGATATCTCCAAATCCTATATTACATAAATGATAATTATTTCAATTGTTCACTATCTTATGTCCCTTACAAGAATGTAAGCTTAAAGTCAGAGATAATGCCTTGTAATGAAAGTATTCTCTACATTCCCTAACTCAATGCCTTACACCATATTGTTTGTTTTTAAAATCACTCATAGTAATTTCACTAGGCTCATAGAATTTAAATCTGATAGTTACTTTCGCATAAACAGTAAGTAGCAGAAGAAATATATGGAGTGTTTAGGGAGGACTCCAGTGTGAGCGCTTGCTGAGCCCCTTTCAAGGCTGCTCATCCATTTTTGGTGGCCATCTGCCATCTAATTCTCACTTGTGGCTCCAAGAAATTGCATCATGCACAGTGTCCAGAACCCAGTAAAACTATCTTGGCAGCGAGGCTAACCCGGGTTGAGCATAAGCAATAGGCCTCAACCTGCCAGTTAGGAGGATACCTACTCTAAGCATGTGAAGATTTCCCCTGGCAAAATGGATGAAAACAATTTGTTCCAATAGCATGCAGGTAGCTGAAGCAGGCACTGTGGAGTACTGAGAATTTAGTCAGACATCAAAGATGCCAAGGTCATCCACTGCATCCAAGGCTATTGCCAGGCATGCTGAATTAAGTCTTGACACTGGACTTAAATGACTGGAAGAGAGAGTGAGACTGATGACTTTCTGCAATTCTGCCTCACTTAATTCCAATTGACTCACAAGATATCACCCCATGGTGTCACTGGTCCTTTTTGAAATGAAGGATGAACAAGTTGCAGGGGCAAATTTGAACCCAAGTTCCCTTACTACAACTCCATTGTTTTATCTTCTTTACCACAGAGTAAAACATCTTATTTACTATAAGTATAGGATATTTTTTTTGAACTAGAATAGTCATCAAGATGAAAACAGGGAAAAAAAATTTATTGGGGAGTGAGAGGACCTGGACCCTGATTTTATCACTTACTACCTCATTGAACATGGCCAAATCATTTCACTTCTGAGATTCAGTGTCCTCATCTATTAAATGAGGGAGTTGGACTAGGTAACCTTTTGAGTCTCTTCCACATCTAAATCTCTAAGTGCATGAAGCTTTTACTAAGCCATTTTGTTCTTCTCCACTTCCTTTTGATCTATGCAAGGCAAAAATCCAAAGGAAAGTGAACAGCAAGTTGTGGGGTAAGTGTAGATTCAGAACAAGCAACCCTAATTGAAGTTTACATTTACAAAGACAACTCTGAGATCACCAGTCATCACAGAGAGATTCAGTTATGTATAAAACATTCTCATTAATAAGTAGGATTGTGAGCTACTACATTTTTTCAAAAACTTTTAACAAAAACATTTTGAAATGAAGAGGATTTTCATTTGCCTCTAGATTTCCATCAAGTATGTTATTGGAATTTTATCCTAAATTTTATCATGTTTACATATGTCACCATCAATTAAATTTATTATGCAAGCTTCTCTAGCCAGGCCATGGATGGAGTGCTGAGGCTAGAGTCAGGAAGGGCTGAGTTCAAATTCAGCCTCAGACACTTACTTGCTGTGTGACCATTGCCAAGTCACTTTCACCTCTGTTGGTCTCAGATTCCTCAGCTATAAAATGGGGTCGATAGTAATAACATCTACCACTGAGGATTGTTGTGAGGATCCAAAGGGAGAATAATTGTAAAATATTTAGTACAGTCCCTAGCACATAGTAAGTGTTAAATAAGAATGAGCTATTTGTTGTTGTTGTGGTTGGCCAAATTCTTTGATCACACTGTCTTTTCTTTGAAGAGTTATGGGCACGAAGGATAAAGGAATCTCTTTTCTCTTGGTTTGCATGCTTACCTGGATTCAGATAAAAAACAAGTGGTTCTTCATTTACCTCCTATCAATTTCTTTGATTTTCTCACAAATCTTGGTAAGGAGATTCTTATTTACTCTTCCCAATGGGGTACTGGAAATAGTTCTGTTCTTGTAGTCAGAAAATAAGTGGCTTGGTTATGATATTTACCAGCTTTTAGAGCCTGATCCAATCACTAATCCTCAAATTCCTCTTTGTATAATGAAGGATAATAACAGATATGGAAGAGACCCAAGAGGTCACCAAGTCCAACTCTCTTATTTTGTAGATGATGAAACTGAATCTCAGAAGACAAATAATCTGACTATGTTCACAGAGGTACAAGACCATTGTAAGAAAAGAACTATGAATGTGAACTTACTGTTTTCTGGGAAAAAATCTTTCTTGTTTTTAAAAGTCCACTTATTTTTGTCATTTTTTTCTTCTTCTTTCAAAATTACTTAATTTTATACCTTTCCTAACGAGAGATTAGATGAATCAGAGCTTATAGTTCGTTCTTTTGTCATGTTTATCCAAACATTTCTTTAGAAAAGTTTTAGATTATTGAGTATTGAGACACAGGAGTTATTTTTTTTCAACTGAGATGCCAGTATGGCCAACCATATTCATAAATATAAAATAACCACCATATTATATATATATATATATATATATAATATTTATACCTTATATATTTCCAATAAAATACCATATGGATGAATAATTTTCAAATTAAACTTTTTAGTTCAACAATGCTTTGATGAATAAAGGAAGTCTGCTAAAGTCAACCAGGACTTTATTGGTTTTGACATAATTCACAATGTCAGTTTCCATACCAACAAAGACAGAAGTAAAAGTATGATAATCAACACTTACATAAGAATGGATATAACTCTATATTCTCTTGGTTATGTTTTTTTTTTTTCCACAAAAGAATGGGCAGTCTCCCTTTCGACTAAATACATTTTGAAAGGAAGGAAAGACCAAGCTAGCTGATCCCAGAAACTTTGATCACAGCAGCAGGAAGCATTACCATTTCTATTGTGAACATCACAATCCTTCAGGTGAATGAGACTTGAAAACATTGAAGCATCTTTCAGCTGAGCACTTTTCAGCCATTCCTAACTGCTGTGCTTAATGGACATAACCATAAACTGAATCAATGAGAGAGAAGGGACTTTCCTTGCCTGCTAACCTTTCTTTTATCCTAGCTCTGAGAGATGGGCCTGAGGACTTTTTCTGTTTCTGTTTTATGTGGTTCATCCTCAGTTTCACATCCCAGATGAACTCATATATGTAACATAGCAACTTTTATAAATGAAATATTTACTCTAAAAGGCATAATCTCAAATATTATATTTTTTCCTCTTATACATGGGAGACAAAATCTTCATCCCCCTCTTCACCACTTCAGTCTCTGGGGGATGGAAAGAATTTTGGTTAATAGGTTAAGTAGGTTATCATAGAGCATAGTTTAAGTTCCAAGTCCACAACTCCATTCAGGCTCAAGTCCCAGGCATACTAAGTTCTGAAAGCTTTATTGTCTGTGGCCTGGCTGACCAAACCTCCCTGCCTGCAATCCTTGGCCCTAGGTCTTCATGCCTGAACCTCCCAGATAATGTGATGATCACCTCTAGAATCTGAAAATGAGGAGAAATAACCAATAAACATGCCCAGAGACATTTTTCTGAGATGGGGTAAAAGAGTTTAACACAGGAAAGCAAGTCCCAACCTTCTCATCAATTCAGTTCATGGCATCCATGCTGGTTGCACTTAGCATGGGAAAAGTACCCAGTGAAGAACACCCAGATGAAAAATTTATAGAACATAAACCAATCGGTTTGGTATCTCCACTTTTAAGAAGATTGATAGCCAAGCAAGGAAGCTACTCCCACATACATAGTAAGAAATATAGTGGATTTGATTTTAGTCAAACTGGGCATGTTCAAAAGGTTAGCCTGTTTTACATACATTTTCAAACTCTTTTTAAATCCCATTTCAATCTCATTTTTATCACCCTTATGCTCTTGAGGGGAGAATCAAAATGGTGGAGAGAAGGGTCACAATTTTCATAGGTTTCCCAGCAGACTCCCTTCACACAATCAAAAAAATGTACCAAAGCAAATTATGATCAGAAAAGTAAAGAAAAATCATAGTGAGTCATTTTCCAGCTCATAGAAACTTAGGAAGATAAATAAAGAAGTTTTAGACAGCAGGATGGGAAAACTGTCCAGGAATACAACGAGACCAGTATCAAGCCACAACAGGCAGAAGTAACAGTGGGTTGTGGTAGTCACAGTAGCAGTAAAGAGAAACTCAGGGCCTAAGGACAACAAGGCGGCTAAACATTTGGGCAGAAAGACATCATAGGTGACCTTTGTACTAGCAATGGTTACATTAACAGAGATCATCTGGCATCTCCGCCACCCATTATTGAATTCACAGTTACAGGGTAGAGAGGTGTAGTACCAGATACAAGGGAATATGTATGCTGCCTGTGTAAGGAGTGAATAACAAGTTACAGAAACATAGCTATTTGTCATTGAGCCTAAGAATAGTGTGAAGATTCTGTTTTAACCTTTAGTCCTATGCACAAGCCTGTGGAGGAATAAATTAGGACAGGACATCAAAACCAAGAAGAACCAGTAGTTAATAACTCTGAACTTGCAAACCTCCCAGGGGGTAAATTATATGTACAAGTGTATATATACATATGTATACACACGTACACACACGTATGTGTGTATGCATGTGTATGTATGTATGTGTGTATGTCTACCTACACACAAACTTCCAAGGGAAAGCCTCAGTCAATCAATAAGTTGACCAGAAATCATGGGGGTATCATAGGTGACACAGTGAGTAGAGCACCAGCCCTGAAGTCAGGAGGAACCGAGTTCAAATCGAGTCTCAGACACTTGCCACACTAACTAGCTGTGTGACCTTGGGGAAGTCACTTAACCCCAATTGCCCTGCCTTCCCCCCTCCAAAATAATAAAAAAAAATCATCTTATGGAATGCCCTTAATTTTAAATTAAGAATTGAATTGACACCAGGGCAGGAATGGGTAGGTGATGTACTTTTTAAGTGTGGCTGTCAGTTTCAGTCATGTCTTTGATGATTCCTATGATAAAATTCAAAAGAGCATAGTTTGTTTTATCAAGAAACAGGGAAAATAGGTAAATGAAGTAGTTTCCCTAACAAAACAAACAAAGCAATATTGAAATCTAGGAAAAAGAAAACTACAGAACACAGACATAGATCAGGAAAATATTTGTAATACAAAGACTATTGCATCTCAATCAGAAAAAAAAGTAAGAGAATATGGATTTTTCTTCTAGAACTTGGTTATTAAAAGCTAGAACAAGAAAAAAATATTCTTAATAAAATGAGTATAATGACTAAATATTGATTAATATAAAAGCACCATACTCATTTATATTAATGTTATATTTACAAAGCTCTTTCATTTCATAAAATATCTTCAGGGCTATTAAGGTCAATCATAGTTTATAAGCACATATATGCATAAATGTGTGAATATGCATTATTATACATGCAAATATGTGTGTGTGTGTATATATGTATGTGTATACACAAACACTCCTTTTTTTTTCAATGGATGAATTAACAATATTAAAATTCAGTGGGGTTTTGTTGTTACTTTTTAAAAAAATATTGAGTTGTGCCTTTCTCTTAAATAAAATGACAATGTCATCTGATAGGGTTGTTGTATGGAAGATGATTTTTTTAAACCAAAAAAACAATACCTAAATGACTTACTATTTTGCTAATACGTGGATAATCTCTTCTAAAGTCCTGCTAAGAGGTCTCATTGCGCAGTGATGGTAAGTCAGGGATATTGACAGTAATGTTAATCTAGGATAAGCTTCACCTGATTAAATAATGTTGTCCTTTTGCAAAATATGGCTGCGTGCCACTATTGTGAAAAGTGGCTTGGAAATCAAAATTATGGGAGTTAAAGTTTCTGAAATAAAGATATTACCTAATTTTAATGCCTAATTTTACCTATTTCATCTGAAGAACAGAATTCTACTGTCATCATTTATTCCTGATTTCTGCTTGATAAAATAAAACTAAAAAGACTGTTGCTGGTAAAATATATAGAGCACTGAGCCTGTATTCAAGAAAATCTGAATTCCTATATGAACTTAGACACTATCCTGAGCAAGTCACTGAACTTCTGTCTGCCTAAGTTTCCTCAAATGTAAAACAGGGATAATAATGTCTACTTCAAAGAGTTGTTGTAAGGCTCAACTGAGGTAGTATTTGTAAAGTGCTTAGAGCATTTGTGTAATAAATGCTTGCTTCCTTCCTGATTATTCAATTAGATTATGTTCAAGAATTCCTATTTCCCAACATAATAACAAACAGTCATATTTGATTGTTTCCCTTATAAGACTTTCATGTAATTACAGTTTTTTTTCTTCATTGAACTTCCAAAAGTTAAATTACTGTCTAAGGCCTAAACGTTTCTCATTTTAACCTCAATTTGATCATAATTTTAAAACACAAACTAGATAAACACTAAAGCACACATACACTTAATATTGTAATAAGCATTGGCTTTGTTGAGCTCTCCTCACTGAAATTCTAAAAACATTAACAAAGACAAGGCTGATGAAGGAAAACAAAACAAAACAAAACAAAAAACAAGTAGAGGAATTTTACCATTAGGAAAATGCTTTTCCCCCTATATTTTAAATTAAATTTTTATTTCAAGTAGTATAGATTCCCTAGGCTATTCATTACAGAGACATTTTACTCACTTTATATTTTAATCACCTTAGTATTGTGAAGGACTATAATTGGTTAAAACCAAGAATTAGTACTAATAAAAGTAAAGTAACCCCATCAAAATATATTCAGTAGTTCCTCATTAACTGAGAGCCACAGTTGTCCCTCAACTATAGGTCACAGAATTGGCAAAGAAACCACAATATTTATTTTGAGAAATCAAACACTTATGAATGAGGTAAAAGAAGCAATTGATAAATGTGGAAAAGAAACTTGCAAAACCAAAGAAATTGTGTACCAGAATCAGAATACATCATGCTTATGAGGGGCCATCAGGGATATAAATTAGATCTGCATAGCTTCCTGATGTCAAAATCTCTTTCATTATATGTATGATAAGATGAAATACATAAACAGAACATTTAAACATCTCTGTCACTCACATATCTCTCTGAAAAATGTTTGTAACTACCTAAAAATATCTATGTCATGGGGAAGCCGATATTTTAATGATTCCCTAGGCATATCAATGTTAATGTATTCTAGCAGTAATTTTCCTGGATTATAATTAAGTGCTCTTACTACATACACAAAATGTATCCAATATTCACAATATTATTTAGATCAAATATTATCAATACCACTTAATCTAAGGAAATGAGCATGGTCAGCTTCATTTCATATTAAAATAAGTTCATATAAAGGTAAAATATATTCTAGCTCATTAATTTCCAGTGAACTCAAGAATTAGGCATGCTTTTTAATGTGTTTGGTATAAATGTTGAATAGCAATGTTTTGCAAATAGAATTAATTCGATATATGTATTTCAAAATATATTGTTGAATGAATAATTACTACATTGATTATGTGGTAAAGTCACTCAATTACATCAATTATATTTGGGGTCCAATGAAAGATTAATGTGTACTCAATCATAAAAAACATTGTCTATAACAAATTATCACTGAGTTATATTTAATACAGCACTACATTTTTAAGAAGATAAAATAAAAAATAAAAAATACATTCTGAAAATGCTAAAGCATTATATGGATATTATATATGTTTTTTCACTTTCATCTATTCATTTATTCAACAGATATTAATTAAACTTTAAAAAAAATAAATGACATGCAAACACAAGAACAGTTCAAGGAGATAGTATTTAATTGGGTTTGAGGTAGCTTGGGATATTCGTACATAGATAACTTAGTAGAACACATGTATACCAAACTAATTAAGATAACAAATAATTGTATTTTTTTTTCTTATTCATGTCTATTTTTTCCTCATCACCCCAAATAAATGGAAGGTCCTTGATAACTGGATCTGTGCTATAGAGTATACACTATATAGTGCTATATGTTCCACAGTGCTATGGACATGCTCAATTATCAATAAAAAAAATCAATAATTTTAAAAGGGATAAACACTGGCTTTATGTCATTCATTCAGTAAACATTTATTGAGCATCTATTATGTGCCAGGCAGTGTGTTAAGCACTGAGGATAAGGAAAGATTCAAAAGACAATCCTTACCCTAAAGGAGCTGACAATGAATGGGGGAGACTACATGCAAGTAATTATGCATAAAGCAAGCTATACACATGATAAATGGAAATAATTAAAAGGAAAGCCCTGGAATTGAGAGGGGTTAAGGAAGGCTTCCAGCAGAAGATGAGATTATAGGTGGGACTTAAACCAGCCAGGGAGTTCAGTACTCAGGGAGGAGGACGGAATGAATTCCACATTTGGAGGACAGTTTAAGAAAAAGCCTTCTTCTGAGACATGTAATGTCTTGTTCATGTATCAATCAAGAAGCCATTGTCACTGGAACAAAGTTTATGTGTTGGTGAATTAACTGTAATATGAATGGGCTGATAGGAGGGGATTGGTTATGAATGGCTTTGCATTTAAGAAGATTTTGGATTTGTTCTTACAGGGAATAGAAAGCAACTGAGTTTATTTAGTAGGGTGTTGATATAATTGTACCTGTGTTTTAGGAAAATCACTTTAGTGGTTGAATAGAGAATGGAATGTAGGGAGAAAGATTTGGGGCAGGCAGACCTACCAGCAGATTTTTAAAATATTTTTTTTAATTTTAAAATTTGCTTTTTTCCAGTCCACAGAATTAGTTTTTTTTACATTTATTTTTTGTTTTCAACCTTCATTTCCTCCAAGATTTTGAGTTACAAATTTTCTCCCCATTTCTACCCTCCCTCCATCCCAAGATGGTATGTATTCTGATTGTCCCTTTCCCCAGTCTTCCTCCCCTTCTATCACTCTTATCCCTTCCTTATCCTCTTTCCCCTTACTTTCTTGTAGGGCAAGCTAGATTCCTATACCCAATTCCTTGTATATCTTATTTCCTACTTGCATGTGAAAATACTTTTTAGCATTAGTTTTTAGAACTTTGAGATCAAAATGCTCTCCCTTCTTTCCTCCCTACCCACCCTCCTTGAGAAGGCAAGCAATTCAATATAGATTATACATGCATCATTATGCAAAACACTTCCACTATAGTCATGTTGTGAGAGACTAAGTATATCTCCCTCCAACCTGTCCTGTCCTTCTTTATTCAATTTTCTCTTTTGACCCTCTCCCTTTTCCAAAGTGTTTGCTTTTGACTAACTCCTTCTACCCTCCCTTCTATCATCCCCCCTTTTTTATCTTCTTCCTCCTTCTTTGCTGTGGGGTAAGATACCCAATTGAGTGTGTATGTTATTCCTTCCTTAAGCCAAATCCTATGAGAGCAAGGTTGACTCATTACCTTTCATCTACCCCATCTTCCCTTCCATTGTAACTGTTTTTTCTTGCCACTTTTATGTGAGATAATTTACCACATTCTATCTCTCCCTTTCTCCTCCCAATATATTCCTCTCTCACCCTTAATTTTATTGTTTTACATATCATCTCTTCATATTCAACTCACCCTGTGCCCGCTGTTTTTTTAATATATATATATACACACACATGTATATGTATATACATGTATGTATATATGTATATGTATATACATGTATGTATATACATATATGTACATATGTATGTATATACATATACATACATATATGTACATATGTATGTGTATATATATATTGTCTTCAACTACCCTAATAGTGAGAAAGGTCTCATGAGTTACACACATCATCTTTTGATGTAGGAATGTAAATAGTACAACTTTAGTAAGTCCCCTATGATTTTGCTTTTCTGTTTACATTTTCATGCTTCTCTTGATTTTTTTATGTGAAAATCAAATTTTCTGTTCAGCTCTCTTCTTTTCATCAAGAATGCTTGAAAATCCTCTATTTCATTGAAAGCACCTATTTTGCCCTGAGGATTGTACTTGGGTTTGCTGAGTAGGTGATTCTTGGTTTTAATCCTAGCTCCTTTGACCTCTGGAATATCGTATCCCAAGCCTATCAATCACTTAATTTAGAAACTGCTAGATCTTGTGTTATCCTGACTGTATTTTCACAATACTCAACTTGTTTCTTTCTGGCTGCTTACAATATTTTCTCCTTGAGCAGGGGACTCTGGAATTTGGCTACAATATTCCTAGGAGATTTCCTTTTGGGATCTTTTTTCTTTTTTTATAATTAAGATTTTTTTTTTATTTTTAGTTTATAACACTCAGTTCCACATAACTTTGAGTTCCAGATTTTCTTTCCCCCTCTCTCCCTTCCCTCCCCAAGATTTCATAGAATCTGATATATCTTATACATACAACTTCACGTTGAACTTATTTACACAATAGTCAAGTTGTAAAGAAGAATTATGACCAATGGAATGAATCATGAGAAAGAAGAACATATATTTAACATAGTAGTTGTGTAATAAATGCTTGCTTCCTTCCTGATTATTCAATTACATTATGTTCTATAAATATTTTTGTACATATGGGTCCTTTTCCTACTTGTGTGATCTCTTTGGGATACAACACTAGAAGTGGTATTGCTGGGTCAAAGGGTATCAACGTTTTTATAGCCTTGTGGGAATAGTTCCAAATTGCTCTCCAGAATGCTTTTGGGGCCTTTTTCAAGAGGTGATCAGTGAATTCTTTCCATTTCTATTTTACCTTCTTGTTCTAGAGTATCAGGGCAGTTTTGCTTGATAATTTCTTGAAAGATGATGTCTGGGCTGTTTTTGGATTATGGCTTTCAGATAGTATGATAATTTTTAAATTATCTCTCCTGGATCTATTCTCCAGGTCAGTGGTTATTCTAATGAGATATTTGACATTACCTTCCATTTTTTCATTCCTTTGGTTCTATTTTATAATTTCTTGATTTCTCATAAAGTCACTAGCTTCCACTAGCTCCATTCTAATTGTTAAGGCATTATTTTCTTCAGTGACCTTTTGGACCTCCTTTTCCATTTGGCTCTTTCTGCCTTTTACGGCATTCTCCTCATTGGCTTTTTGGAGCTCTTTTGCCATTTGGGTTAGTCTATTTTTAAGGTGTTATTTTCTTCATTATTTTTTTTTTTTGTTCTCCCTTAGCAAGCTGTTGACTTTTTTTTTATGATTTTCTCGAATCACTCTCATTTGTCCTCCCAAGTTTTCCTCTATTTTTCTTACTTGATTTTCCAAATCCCTTTTGAGCTCTTCCATGGCCTAAGACCAATTCATATTTTTCTTGGAGGATTTTGATATAAGATATTTGACTTTGTTGGATGTATGTTTTTATCTTCTTTGTCATCAGATTAAGATTCTATAGTCCAAGTCCATTTATGTTGTCTGATCATTTTCACAACCAATTACTTGACTTTTGAGTTCTTTGTCAGGTTATGACTACTTCCAGAGTGGAGAGTGCACTGTCCCAAGCTTCAGGAATTTTTCACTGCTGTTTTCAGAGCTACTTCTATTATGAGTTGGTATGATACTCCCCTCCTGGCCTGTGCACTGGTCCATGAATACAAGCACTCTTTTCTGCTTTGGAAATATGAGAAAGACTACATTGCCAAAGCCATCACAAGGTCTGCCACGCCAGAGCTTCTCCTCCCCCAAGGACCACCAACCAGGACTGCAACCCCTATCCAAACTGGGCAAAGCAGTAGGATCCTGCCTCAGTGCCAGCAAAGGGATCCCTGTACTCCTGCTCTGATCAGCCACTTGATTCTCCTCACTGTGTGTGGGCCTGGAGTTCTGGAAGCAGCCACCTCTGCTGCTGCTGCTGCTGCTGCTGCTGCTACTGTAGCCACCTCTGCTGCCACAGGCTGGGTGCCAGTCCATGTCCCTCTATCACCCATGTCCAACAGTTTTTCCACTGACCTGCTACTTTGTCTTTGGTGTTTGTGTGTTGAGAAGTATGGAAACTGCCACAACTCAGTGATTCAGGGCCCTGAGGCTTGCTATGCCTGGTCTGTTCTGGCCTGGTCTGTCCCAGTCAAGCCCCATGCTGGGCTGTACTCTGCTCCCACCATGGGATGATAGACCCTTCCCAGATGCCATCCAGGCCATCTGGAGCTGAAGATCCAAGTAAACTTCAAGCTCTGAAAGATCCTACTTGCCCCAGAAGACTTCGAAAGCCTGATGATAGATTTTTATGTTTGTTTGTTTTTTTACAAGGCCTAATCTATCTAATTTGAGAGAGGCTCAAAATTGAATGAATGAAGGATAGGATGAAATGACATTTTTAAGGACTATGTGTAATACATTATGCTAAGTGCTGGGAATCCAAAACAAGTAAAAAGACAGTGCCTGTGTGCAAGAAGCTACTTTTATAGACTTTAATACATAAAACTATTTACAAACAAACTGTGTATGAGATTAATTGGAGAAAATAAACAAACAGAAGAAACTTACATTAAGGAGGATCTATAAAGGCTCCCTGTAGAAGATAAGATTTTAGCTAGAACTTGAAGGAAGCCAGGAAATCTAGGAAGTGGAGGTTCCATTCCAATCAGAGGAAGCAATACCCAAAGGAGCTTTTAGCTATGAATTACATGGAATAGTGTAAGAGCAATTTTGTGGGATCTGTAGCTCTAGGATTTGTTTAGAGTCACTTTACAGGTGTTTGGAGAGATTTGGGGGAGAACTCAGGTAAGTCCTGGTTTTCACACTACCATTTTGGCTCTGCTCCCCCATATTAAAATAATTAAGGGATTAAGTGATGGAGGCTGCACTAGAGTGGTGGCCATGTCAGAGGAAAAAAGGGAAAATATTCAAGTGATGCTTCAAAGATGAAATTGACATGCCTTGGCAATAGCTTGGATATGAACAGTGAGAGACTGCAAGGAATCCAAAATGACTTCTAGCCTGAGAGCCTAAGGGCCTGGGAAGATTATGTTGCTCTCTACTATAATAATAAAGGTAAAGTGGAAGCATTTAAGGGGAAAGAAAATGAATTATATTTTAGATGTGTCTGAGTTTAAGATCTCCACTAGCAATTGAGTTTGCGATGTCTGAAAGGCAGTTAGAGATGTGATTTTGAAGGTTAGTAAAGAGACTGAAAAAGGAAGGTAGATTTGAGAATCATCAGCATAGAAATGGTTATTAAATTCATGGGAATTGAGGAGATTACTAAGTGAGCAGTAGAAAGGGGAAAAAAAAAAAGAAGGTCCAGGATAAATCCCACAGGGATACCTATGGTTAAAAAGAGTAATCTGGAGGAAAATCAAGCAAAGGAGACAGAAAAGGAGGAAAATCAAGAATGAATGGTGTCCCAAAAACCTACAGAGTAGAGAGTATCAAGTAGGAGAAAGTGACCAATAGTATCAAAGGTTGCAGAGAAGTAAGGGAGAAAAAGAACTGAGAAAAGGCCATTGATTTGGCAAGAAAAGCACTTTATGTATATAAGACCAAAATACAAGTATTCCTTATCCAATTCCAAATCTTTATTTTTCTTTTTGGGTCTTAATATAATCTTTATCACTCTCTGCTTGACCTTACTTGCTTAGGTTCTCACAATGCTTCAAAATTTCAAGAAGAAATTTTAAAGTATCCATCACTTTCTCTCTTTTCTTATTTCATTTTATCATTTGAATTAATTATGTATTTGGGGAAAATTTGTTATGAGAAACTTCAAAGTTATTTGAGGTAGTAATAAGTATAAGTAGATCCTTGTATTGGAGACTAAGGAAAAAGGAAAGAGGAGAGGTGTGTAAGGCAAATACTAATAAAACTTTCTTCTAGTTTACTATAAGAGAATATCATCATGTACAGTTATTCATTGGTGTTAAGATTTCAGACTCTCCAGCCAGTGTACAGAATTAGTCTTAGCCTGAAGAATGCTATTCTTCTGATTTTTCTCACTGACTGACATTCTCTAGGCTAATAAGATTCACCTCTAAACTATGGAAAACATGATTAGTATGTAATTAAGAATTCATTCTTCCAGTTTCAGGGAGTAGGGTGGATCTGGATTATTCAAGAGGCAGAGTGTATTTTCTGGGAATTAATGGCTAGCTGAGAAGTTGTTGATCTCAGACACAGTTGAGTAATATTGAACTTGAGACATTAATATTCAGAAACATTTGGTAAAATGTTTGTTATTTCTAATTTAAATCACAGAAAAGTAGGTGTACATATTCAACTTTTTAAGATAAGCAATTCAGTTTGAATAGTTGGGTACTTTGCATTTCTAAAGAATTAATGGCTTCCATAGTATCCAGGCATCACACCTCAGCATTCCATTCTTCTCATAATTAACAAATGATGACTGTCACCTAAAGTCTTTTCTGCAAAGAAATGACCAGAGATCAAATTGAGTAATCAGCATGATTATTCTAACTTCTGTGAAAGGCTCTGGAAAGGCAACCCAGGGGTGAGTACAGATGAATTATAAAAATCTAAAGAAAAATAAAAAAAATTTCCATTTCACATACATTTTCATAGAATCATAAATTTAGAACTGAAAGCAATCTCTTAGGTTGTGTAGTTCAATCCCCTAAATTTACAGATAAGGAAACTAAGGTATAAAAAGATAAAGATATTTATCTAAGTTCATGTTACGGGCTGAGTTAGAGCTGAGCCCTGCTCTCCTCAGACCTCCAGGCCCAGGGGCCTGCTGAGATAGACTCAGGGTTTTGGGATGTGGGTGGAGCCAGGAGGAGGGGTCTCGCCTTTGTTGCCTTTTTCTGGTATCTTGTCCTTTAAATCTGCCAAGTTTGCAAGTCCCTCCTCTTGCTCTGTTCCAATAGCCCCAAAAGTCTGTAAAACTTTTGTTTTGAGGAACTTCAGTGTATATCGTGTTTGCTGCAGCTGCTGCTGTGATGTGATGCCCCTAACTTTTCTCAAATAAATCATGCATCCTTGCTTCTTGCTAAGCTTGTGAAGTATTCTATGGAATGTCTCTAAGTCCTTAGAGTCTGTAAAGAATGCATACTGCCCCGTGATAAGAAGATAGACCTCCTACCTCATCAGCTTTGTTGAGTTGTGGTTATGAAGCTGAGTTGTCCGCGGAGACGAGAAGATAAAGCATTTCTCCCTGAGTTGAACCTGGACCAAGGCTGTGCGTGCACGCGAAGTCTTCCCTCCTGATCGTCTCCGTCTTGTTCCCCGAAGGAGGCACCTTGGGTACCGCGGGAACACACAGGCGTGGCCAAATCTGTGTCTCCATCCCGCGTTGGACGCCACTTGTCACGGGCTTCCAAAGCCTCGTGACTACGCTCGGGGTTCCCCTCAAGCCCCAGGCCTCTGCCTAAGCAAAGGGCCTGATCTCGCGGACAATGTACGGGGCGGGAGCTGAACAAGATGGTGAATGACTCCGTTTATTATTTCAGCAAGCAGCACATTTATACCTTTAGTGACGTAGGTACACTGTTTGGTTACGTGGGTGAAAGACAGGTAAAGCTAATACACCTGGGTCCTAGGACCGCCCTGACTCCTCCTACTCTCCTCCCCCTCTCCTCCCACACTACCCAAAGCTCCCTGCGGGCAGGCAGTCCAGGCAAAGACCGGAAACTCCACGTGGTCAGGCAGCAGGAAGTTCCACATGCTCTGCCAGAGAGCTGGAAGTTCCACGTGGTCAGGCAGGTCCGACCTGGAATTGCCAGGGAGGCAACAAAGGCGAGACCCCTCCTCCTGGCTCCACCCACATCCCAAAACCCTGAGTCTATCTCAGCAGGCCCCTGGGCCTAGAGGTCTGAGGAGAGCAGGGCTCAGCTCTAACTCATCCCGTAACAAGTTCACATATAGTTTCAAAGGCAGAATTTGAATTCAGTTCTTCTGAATTCAGAGCCAGAGGTATTTCAAGTGTACAATGCTGCAGTTTTCAAGGATTAGTGGTTACGTTAGTTAGCATTAATTTTACCAATGAAATCCCTGTTTTCTATGACTTATTCTTCAGTATTTTGTATGGCTGACAGCTTAATGACCTCAATGATTAGCTGGTAAGAGAAAGGATATGCCATTCACCAGCCTCTGATACCAACCACTTATCAACCCCCATAAGTGGGCAATTCAGTCATTTTCAGGTGTGTCTGACTCTTCATAACACCATTTGGGATTTTCTTGGCAAAGATACTGGGATGGTATAGCATTTCCTTCTCCAGATTCTTTTACTGATGAGGAACTGAGGCAACTTGGGTAAAGTGAGTTGGCCATGGTAACAAGCTAGTATCAGACCAGATTTGAACTTAGGTCTTCCTGACTCCAGGTCTAGCACCCTATCTAATATACCACCTGGATGCCCAACAGACAAGAAAGTAAATCCCCAAACCTGAGGAATAGCAACACCCCTAAGATGTCTAGGCCTGCTCCATCTATACCCCCACAACAATTATCCAAAGAATTAATCTTTGTGGAGAGGCAGCACAGTAACTGCTCCTTCAAGTTCTAGAGCCCCTGTCTCCTTAGCAACCACTACTGCTGAAGACCTTGAAAAGAAACTTCTCACCACCAAAATCTATGGCTCCATACAATGATTCAACATTAGAAACAATTACAGCATTATAAGTGAAAATGGCATACCATTGGAATCTGCTTTTGTCAGGATCTCTAGACCATTCCATCTAATTTATAGCTAAAAGCTCCTTTTCATATTGCTTCCTCCAATTGAAATGGAACCTCCATTTCTAGATTTCCTTGCTTCCTTCAAGTTCTAGCTAAGATATCATCTTCTACAGGGAGCCTTTGTAGATCCTCCTTAATGTGAGTCCCTTGTCTTTACTCATTATCTCCAATTTATCCCATACATAGTTTGTTTGTAAATAGTTTTGTGTATTAAAGTCTGTGCAAGGAGCTACTTGCACTCAGGCACAGTCTTCTAACTCCTTTTGTATCCCCAGCACTTAGCATAATGTATTACACATAGTTCTGAAAAATGTCATTTCATCTAATCCTTCATTCATTCAATTTTGAGCATCTCTCAAATTAGATAGAATAGGCCTTGTAAAAACAAACAAACATAAAATCTGTCATCAGGCTTTCAAGGTCTTCTAGGTTAAGTAGAATCTTTCAGAGCTTGAAGTTTACTTGCATAGCCATGGAGAATCACTGAATCATGGGAACTCAGAGTTAGAGGAAATATCAACGCTACTTAATTTTATCCATATCTGACAAATTTCTCTCTACAAAATGAATGGTGTATGGCTTTTTGAAACAGCTATCCTATTTTTAAATGATCTAATGAGTCTTTACTCTTACATTTCACTGACAACTCTATGCAATTTTCAATCACTGTTTCTTGTTTTTCCCCTCTGTAGTCAAGGAGAAAATTACATTATGGTCCTGATAAAGAATCCCACTTTTCAGGGACTGATGACATGAAAAGCCTTTGGATCAATAATCTCAAGCTTGGTAGTTCATCTTCTGTTAAAGAAAATGCCCATAGTGAAGTAATTCCCCAACATTTCAATGACTTTGTACTATTCACAATTCCTCTTCTACAATGAAGACTTTTAATAATCTGAAGAATTTAACATTTCCTTCCTGAATCTTCTAATTTATAATCAAAGCATTCTCACTTTCTTCAACCAAATTTTATATAAAACGATTTTTTAGACTTTCACTTTCCTGGTTACCTCCTTCTGATCTTTTTGGATTGGCAAAACAATTCTCAAAGTAGGATTCCTGGGACAGAACACAACATTCCACACATAAACCAACCAAGGCAAAATTTTATGAAATTGTCACCTCGCTAGGCCTGATCTAAATAACTCTCTTAAAGGAATCAAGGTTAACACAGTTTTTTTTGGTGGTTGTTTGTTTGCTACATTTCAGTTGTGGATTATATTGAGCTTGCAGTTCTCACATCTTGTCATTCTTCAATTTTATTCAGAAAAATTGTAGAATAATCATGTATCCATCATCTTCCACTTATACTCAGAGTCATTTTTCATAGTAAAATGAGGTCTCAGAGTAGAAAATCAGTGGACTACTACATTTTCAGAACAATGTTGCAAAACATAAGGAGAATACAATCAGGGTGGTAAAAAGCTTAAATGTCATATTATATAATATGTTTATCAATATGTTATTATCAATATAATATGTTCTATCAAACTGGGAAATGATAAGGTGGAGAATTCTTGAGAAGTTGAGCTAGCATGGTGAAAAGCCTTCAGTCTATGTCACTTGAAAATGAATCAAAAGAACCAGAGATTTTTACCCTAGATAAGAGACTAATGGTGAAATGATTGGTATAGTCAGGTATTTGAAAGTCTGGCTTATGGAAGAGATCATAGGTATTTTCTTTTCCTATTTGGTACAAAAGGAAAGAACCAAGAATATAGAGTAGAAGATGCAGCAAGTCAAATTTAGGTTTGATGTCAGGGAAAATTTTAGAAATTAGAGATATCAAAAAGTGAATAGGCCAGATCAGGAGGTGATGACTTAGGCATTTTGAGGGTATTGTAAAAGAGGAGGGAGGACTAGACATCTCCTCTGACTCTACAATGCTGCAATACAGTGCAAGTGAAAATTCCCTCCAAAATATGCAGTTTCATTTTTAATAGATTCCTTTAACTACATTTTTCCCACTACTTTAAGTCAAGCTTCTTTCACCATTGTTTAGCATAGCTTCTTATGCCAATTTTCAGAAATGAAATTATGGATAGTCAAGTGCCATGATTGCTTTGCTGTAGACATTTTTCTTAAATACAACCTTAACTAATGTGTTTGCAATTTTTCATCACCTCATGAACAGCATGGGGGTCCTACAGCTGATCAAGGGAAAATCACAGGGCCCTCTGCTGGTGCTGGATGCCAGGTCCAGGTGCCCTGACCAGATATAGTCTCAGGTTGTAGCTGTGGATAAAGAGAAACAAGCACACATTGGTGAGTTAGATTACAGAGGCCAGGGCCCTGCTGGCTATGGGCACTGAAAAGAAAGTAGAGTGCCTAATTTTGAGTCCAGGGTGGAGGAGTGAATTGAAACTTGAAGCCCTGGGAGGGACCTTAGGGAGCGAGAATATCTGTGGTGACAGCATTGCTAGGGACCCTGGTCATGGTTCAGGGACAGAGAGACTTGATCTGAGGTCAAGTCCTTGGATATAGTTCAGAAAACAAGAGCACAAAAAACCTGAAGCCTGAGATATTATCACCTATACTTTGGATTGAGAGCCTGACATTAATACAAAGTTAACAGACAAGAAATAAGCTGCTAAAAAGAATGAGTAAGCAAAATAGAAAGAACACAACCATAGAGATCTACTATGATGATAGAGATTTATAGTCAAAATCAAAAGAAGATAGAGAAGTTAAAACATCTATTTCTATGTCAAGGAAAAAAAAATTGTCATAAGCCCAAAAAAGGTTTTCAAAGAGCTTAAAAAGGATTTTAAAAATCAAATAAGAGAGGTCAGGGAATAAATAGGGGAAAGAAAAAGAGTAATTGAAGAAAATTAAGAAAATTATGTAAAGAAAAACAACCAATTGGAGAAAGAGATTCAAAAAAAACTTAGGGAAGAAAATAGCTCCTACAAATTAATATTGAGAAAGAAGTTAATGACATCATAAGATACCGGGAAATAATAGAACAAAAACAAAAGAATGAAAAAATAGAAGAGAATGTGAAACATGTCATTATGAAAAAAAAACTCACTTGGAAAACTGACTGAGGAAAGATAATATAAGAATTGTCAAACTCTCTGAAAGCTATGATTAAAAAGAAGAGTCTAGACACTATATTTCAATTAATTATCAAGGAAAATTCCTGAGAAGTTTTAGAACAAGAGAGTAAAATAGAAATAGAAAAAAAAACGATCAATACCTAAAAAAGATCCCCAGATAAAAACTCACAGGAACATCATACCTAAGCTCCCAGGTCAAGGAGAGAATATTACAAGTAATTAGGCAAAGAAGAAACAAACAATTTAAATACCATGGAGCTACAGTTAGGATAAAACAAAATTCAGCAGCCTCTACATTAAAAAATCAAAAAATATGGAATATTTCTTCTGAAGAACAAAGCTGGGTTTGCAACTAAGAATAACTTACACAGCGAAAAGCTGAGTGTAATACTGAATGGGGAAAATTATATAATGAACTAAAGGACTTTCAGGTATTTATCAAAAAAATAAAGATCAGACCTGAATGGAAAATTTGACCTATAAGATTCAAGAGAAACATAAAAAGATAAACATTAGAGACAAATTATAAGGGGTATAAAAAGATCAAAATGTCTACTTCTTATATGGGAAAATGTTATCTGTAAGTCTTAAGAATGTCATTATTGGGTAGTTTGAAATAGCATATGTAGAATGCTTGGGTTTGGGTAGAATATGATGGGATGACCATAAAAAAAATAACATTGGAACAGTTACCTCATATAAATGAGGTGGGAATTGAAGAACTCTCACAGTGAAGGTAGGTGGGGGTGGACAGCTGGTAGTGCTAGAACCTTATTCTCATCAGAGTTGCATTAAATAGGGAATAACATAGATATCTAGATGGGTTTAAAAGTCTTAAAGTACGGACAAATAGAAGGGTGAGGGAATAGAATAAAAGAGGAAGGACACTATATATTGCTAAAAGGCACCATAGACAATGAAGCAATATCATTATTTAACATATATGCACCAAGTGCTATAGCATGCAGATTCTTAAAGGAGAAATTAAGGGAGTTACAGGAAGAAAAAGGCAGCAAAACCATACTTGTGGGGAACCTCAACCTCCCCCTCTCTGAACTTGATAAATCTACCTCAAAATAGACAAGAAAGAAGTTAAGGAAGTGAATAGAATTTTAGAAAAGGCATATATGATACATTGAGGGAGAAAGCTGAATGGACATGAAAAGGATATTTTTTTTCTCAGCAATACATGGCACATACTCAAAATTTGACCAAGTGCTAGGGCATAAAAACCTCACAATCCAGGGCAGAGAGGATGTATTAGTAAATGCATCCTTCTCAGATCATGACACAATAAAAATTATTTGTAATAAAGGACCATGGAAAGATAAACTAAAAATTAATTGGAAATCAAATAATCTAATTCTAAAGAATGAGTGGGCCAAAGAACAAATCATAGAAACAATTAATAACTTCATTCAAGAAAATGACAATAATGAGACAACGTGCCAAAACTTATAGGATGCAGAAAAAAACAGTTCTTAGGAGGAGTTTTATATCTCTAAATGTTTACATGAATAAAATAGATAAAAAGGAGATCAATAAAATGGGCATGTAAGTGAAAAAACTAGAAAAAGAACAAATTGAAAATCGCCAATTAGATACCAAATTAGAAATACTGAAAATCAAAGGGGTGATAAACAAAATCAAAATCAAGAAAACTATTGAACTAATAAATAAAACTAGGAGCTGGTTTTATGAAAAAAAAAACCACTAAAATGGATAAACCCTTGGTCAATTTGATTAAAAAAAAAGAAAGAAGAAAATCAAATTACCAGTATCAACAATTAAAAGGGTGAATTCACCTACAATGAAGAGGAAATTAAAACAATAATTAGGAATTATTTTGCCCAATTGTATGCCTATAAATTTGACAACCTCAGGGAAATGAATGAATATTTGCAAAAATACAAATTGCCCAGGTAAACAGATGAGGAAGTAAATTACCTAAATAACCCCATCTCAGAAAAAGAAATTGCATAAGCCATCAATGAACTCCCTAGGAAAAAAATCTCCAGGGCCAGATGGTTTTACATGTGAATTTTATCTAACATTTAAAGAACAATTAATTCTCATACTTTATAGACAATTTGGGAAAATAGGTAAAGAAGGAGTCCTATCAAATTCTTTTTATGACACAAATATAGTACTAATACCTAAATCAGAAAGAGTCGAAACAGAGAAAGAAAATTATAGACCAATTTCCCTAATGAATATTGATGCAAAAATTTTAAATAAAATATTAGCAAAAAGATTGCAGCAAATTATTAGGAGAATAATACACTATGACCAGGTAGGATTTATTCCAGGAATGCAAGGCTGGTTCAATATTAGGAAAACTATCAGCATAAGTGATCACATCAATAACAAAACAAGCAGAAACCAAATGACTATCTCAATAAATGCAGAAAAAGCTTTTGACAAAATGCAACTCCCATTCCTATTAAAAACACTAGAAAGCGTAGGAATAAATGGAGCCTTCCTTAAAATTATAAATTATAAAATTATAAATAGCCTGAAACCTGAAACCATCAGCAAGCATCGTATGTAACGGGGATAAGCCAGATTCATTTCCAATAAGATTGGTGGTGAAACACGGATGTCCACTATTACCCTTATTACTCACTTTGGTACTAGAAATGTTAACTTCAGCATTAAGAGAAGAAAAAGAAATTGAAGGAATTAGAATACGAAAAGAAGAAACTAAATTATCACTTCTTGCAGATGATATGATGATTTACTTACAGAATCCTAGAGATTCAAGTAAAAAACTACTTGAAATAATAGACAACTTTAGCAAAGTTGCAAGATATAAAATAAACCCACATAAATCCTCGGCATTCCCATATATTACTAACAAAGCCCAACAGCAAGAGATAAAAAGAGAAATTGCATTCAAAGTTAAAGTAGACACTATAAAATATTTGGGCTTCTACCTGCCAAGACAAACCCAGGGTCTATATGAACACAATTACAAAACATTTTTTGCACCAATGAAGTCATATCTAATTCAATGAAATAACATTGGCTGCTCATGGTTAGGCTAAGCTAATATAACAAAAATGACAATTTTACCTAAAATAATTTACTTATTCAGTGCTATACTGTTAGGGGCCGAGTTAGAGCCAAGCCCTGTCCTCCTCGGACCTCCAGGCCCAGGGGCCTGCTGAGATAAACTCAGGGGTTTGGGATGTAGGTGGAGCCAGGAGGAGGGGTCTCGCCTTTGTTGCCTCCCTGGCAATCCCAGGTCTTTGCCCGGGCCTGCCTGACCACGTGGAACTTTGAGCTCTCTGGCAGAGCATGTGGAACTTCCAGTTCTTTTCTGGTTACTGCCTGACCGCAGGGAGCTTTGGGTTAGCACAGGAAGACAAGGGGAGGAGAGTAGGCGGAGTCGGGGCGGTCCTAGTTTCCAGGTGAATTGAAGTTTACCTGTCCTTCACCCACGTAACCAAAGAATGTACCTATGTCACTAAAGATATAAATGTGCTGCTTGCTGAAATAATAAACGGAGTCATTTCACCATCTTCTTGGCTCCCACCCCGTTCATTGTCCACGAGATCAGATCCTTTGCTTAGGCAAAGGCCTGGGGCTTGGGGGGAACCCCGAGCATAGTTACGAGGCTTCGGAAACCCGTAACACTATGGAAAGGTAAAAATGGACAAGTTTCAAGAATCATCTATAGTCATATGAAAAAATTGCCCTAAATCACTACTGATTAGAGAAATGCAAATCAAAACAACTCTTAGTTCACACATATCCCCTGTCAGATTGGCTAACATGACAAAATAAGATAATGATAAATGCTGGAAAGGATGTGGGAAAATTGGAACATTAGTACATTGTTGTTGGAGTTGAGAACAGATCCGGCCATTTTGGAGAGCAATTTGGAGCCATGACCAAAGGGCTATAAAAATGTGCATACCCTTGGACCCAGCAATACCACTCCTAAGGCTATATCCCAAAGAGATCACACAAGTAGGAAAGGGATCTGTATGTACAAAAATATTTATAGCTGCTCTTTTTGTTGTGACAAAGAATTGGAAATTAAGGTGATGCCCCTCAATTGGGGAATGGCTGAACAAATTGTGGTATATGAATGTAATGGAATACTATTATGCTAAAAGAAATGAGGAAGATACAGACTTCATAATAACCTGGAAAGACCTACATGATATGATGCTGAGTGAGCAGAGCAGAACCAGGAGAACTTTATACACAAACAAAGATATATTGATTCTATAATGTCTAACTTTGATAGACTTGGCTCTCCTCAGCAACACAAGGCTCAAGACAACTCCAAAGGACTCAATACAGAAAAAGTGAGCTACATCCAGAGAAAGAACCGTGGAGTCTGAATGGACATTGGAGGCAAACTATTTGCTTTCTTTTTTTTCCTCTTTTTTTTTTTTGGTTTTATTTCTTTGTCATGATTCATTCCACTGATCATAACTCTTCTTTGCAACTTGACTATTGTGTAAATAAATTTAATGTGAAGGTCTATGTAGAATCTATATTGGACTGCATGCTGTCTTGGGGCAGAGGGGGGAGGGGAAGGAAGGGAAGAAAATTTGAAACTCAAGGACATGTAAAACTAAGTGTTGTAAACTAGAAGTAAAAAATCTAATTAAAAAAGAAAAATAAATATTTCTTTTGACACAAAAAATAAAAAATAAAATAAAATAAAAAATGCGTAAGCAAGTATTATGTCTAATGTGGATAAGTTATAAGCCTTCCCAATAAAATCAGAAGTGATAAAAAGATGCCATTAACACCAATATCATTCTATATTGTATTAGAAAAGCTAGCAACAGCAATGAGAAGAAAAGAAACAAGTAATTAAAATGGGGGAATAAGGTAATAAAACTATCTCTTTTTAAAGATCATTTGATGATATACTTGGAAAATCCTAGAGATTCAAGTAAAAGGTTAGTTGAAAAATTAATAATTTTAACAGAGTGACAAGATATAAAATAAACCCACTTAAATCATCAGCATTTCTATATATCACCAACAGAACCTTTAAGAAGACATAGTATAATGTCAATTAAGTTGGGACTTTTTTTACTGTTTTACAGTGATAAATTAATTAAGTGTCTTTGATTGTGCCTTACTAGGTGCAAAGCCCCAGGCCCAAACCCCTACCTGCTAAGTGCTAAGCCTATGTGGGTGTGAAAACCTCAGGGTCCTAAGGGGAGTTGCTAAGACCGGAGCTGACAGTAGGAGCCTGAGTTCTGGTCACTCAGATAACGTTAGATGAAGGCTAAAGAGTGTATAAAAAGATATAACAGAGCCATTTGCTTGAATCTCTCACTCCTGGAGGCATGGGACTCTGGGCATCCACTCTAAGACCCTCCCAGCTCCCCCAGATTTTGGTGGTTTCTTGGTAACTATGAACTGTATTTGGTCTGTTTATAGTGCATGTTTGTAATTTGTATTTGCTCTGAAATTCAGGGTGCTGGCTTTTTCCCCTGAACTAAGTGAATGATATTTGAATGTTGGATTGAAATAGGCTTGTCAGCCCCTTAACTTTGCTTTCCTTAGTAAAGCAGATCAAAAGAACATGTGCTGGCAGCATTCCTATTGTTGGGTTTTGGTCTTTCACTCCCCACAGCTTAAAACAACTATAAAGTGCATAAAATACCTGGGCTTGTAACTGCTAAGACAAACCCAGGAATTATATGAACATAATTATAAAACATTTTATAATGAAGAGCAAAGTAGGTAGAACCAAGAGAACATTGTACACAGTAACAGAAATATTGTTTTAAGAAGGCCTTTGAGCAAATAATTTTTTGTCTATTATAAATACCCAAATTAACTATACTGGACACACAAAGAAAGATGCTGTCTGCATCCAGAGAAGGAACTGATAAATAGAAATATGTATGTACATATGTATGTATGTATGTATGTATGAATGTGAATACAATATATTTTAAGTACACACATACACATACCTATATATACGTGTGTGTGTACTTACATATGTACACACAAACTTATTTGAATTTAATGGCAGCCATTTCTAGGGCTAGGGGAGAAGAAAAAAAGAAAAAAATACCTAATAATTTTGTTGAATATTTGAATGGAATAGCAAGTTACACAGAGTGGATTTCCAGTTTCCTGTACAATCATCTTTTTTATTGTGCTATGTTATGAAAATACTTGCTTTATTCTATAAATTATAAATAAAATTACAAAAAGAAAGAAAAACAGTCAGATTTAAATAATTGCAGCCATATTAATTGTACATAGGATAAGCAGAGAAAATAAAATAAAAATTATAATTCTACCTAAGCTTGCCTACTCATTCAATCCCATCCCATTTAAATTGTCCCCCCAAAATTATTGAGCTAGAAAAAATAATAATTAATTTAAAAGAACAAAAGTCACAAATATCAAATAAATTATTTCTTTTTTAAAAATGTCATGGAAGGAGGTTTGTCAATACCAGATTTTAAACTGTATTATAAGGAAATAATTAGCTTTTTCCCTTTTTTAAATTACTGAAACTTAAATACACAGGAAGAAAAGAAAAAGAAATATTATAAACTTAAATACTGAAACTTAGATACAAAATAAAGAAAGGGAAAAAAAAGCATGTCATATGCACAGCAGAACATGAGAAGATTCAAAATATATAGCAATAAATTTCCATGTGAAGCAAACCTATATAATAATGCTGTGTTAAGACCTGTCTATTTTTTCTTTGCTTCTTCCTTAATTTTCTTTTGTTCTCTGCTGTGCACTTTTACTTTGTCTTTTTCCCCCCTTCCTCCCAGAAAGCTACAATTAAGTATGATTATATTTATACAGAGATATATAGATACACATATACATACATACATACAAACATATATAGACATATAATTTAACTAACAAATTCTATTTCTGATCTTTGTTTTTATGTTTGTGGGAATCTCTTATTTCCTATTCCTCCTAACTCCTCTACTTTACTTCTACCCCCTACCTTACCCTCCTTTTACTTAATCTACCACCCCTCCAAGAATCCCTGCCTTATCCTCTCATTCCCATAAATCCAAACACCCTTTTATACCCCCTTTTCACCTATTCCCTCCACCTCCCCTATAAAGATCCCTCTCTTATCATCTCCACCCTCCCTATCCCTTTAGCATTTAATTTCAACATGAATTTAGAACACTTTTATAGACTTCTAGACATATGTATATTGTTCTCTCTTGAATCCATTCCCAATGAAAGTAGGTTTCCAGAACTAATAGCCCTCCTCCCCCATCTAATTATTTTGTGTTGGGTCTTCTTTTCATACCTTATTTATATAAAACAATTACTCTTTTTAGCTGTTGCTAAATGGTTTTATGTTTTTAATGTTATATCATGTTCAGGTCTATGATATTGTTTCTTATGAACTACCCAATTACTAATAGCAATCTAAGACATTCATTTTACATTCATAATAGATGAACAGTCTATCCTTATAGAATCTCTTGTAATTAGTCTTTGGTATATACATTATATATCTCTTGGTTCTTGAATTTCAAACCTTCTCTTAAGTTCAGGTTTTTTTTTTAACAAAATCCTGAAAGTCTGACTTTTTCTTCATTCAGAATTATGCTTAGCTTTGGCAAGTATGATATTTTTCACTAGAACCCCAGTTTTTTGCTCTTTGATATACTGCATTCCAAGACCTGTGATTTTTTAGGGTCACTGCTGTTAGGTCTTGTGTGATTCTAATTGTGGCACCACCATATTTAAATTGTTTTATTTTCTTGTTGCTCATAATATTTTATCCTTGAGCTGGAGGTTTCAGAATTTTGCTACAATATTCCTTTAGATCTTCCTCATAAGATCTCTTTCAGGTGGTGATTGCTGGATTTTTTTCTATTTCTCCTTTCCCCTCTTATTCTAATGTTTCAGGACAATTCTCTTTGATTATTTCTTATATTATAATGTCAAGGTTCTTTTTTTATCATAGTTTTCAGGTAGTCTAATTATTCTTGTTTTCTCTTCTTGATCTCTGTTCTCTAGACCATTTGCTTTTCTTATGAGATATTTCACATTATCTTCTACTTTTTTCAGTATTTATATTTTGTTTTATTATTTCTTGATCTCATAATTTCACTGGCTTCCATTGGCCCAATTCTGATTTTAAAGAAGTCATTTTCTTCCCTGATATTCTTGATTTCCTTTTCTAATTGGTTGACTTTCTTGTCATAATCTTCTTGTTTTTCCTGTATTGTTCTTTTTTGTCATTTTTCCTATATCTCTGTCATTTGATTTTTAAAGTCTTTTTTTAAAGTTCTTCTATAGATTTTTTTGAACAGGTGATCATTTGATGTTATTCTTTAGGGTTCAAGAAGGTTTCTTTGCTTTAGTATCCTCCTCTGAAAAATGAATCCCCAGTCTTCTCTATTTCCATAGTAACTTTCTATGGTTGGATTCTTTCTCCTTTGCCTGTGCATTTATTTTATTTATAGTAGCTTAGTTTTTATAATATATTTGTATTTACATGGGAAAAGTATGAAGTAATTTGTTTAATTATGTTTATTAAAGGGGAAAATATCACAAAAGTTGGTATTTCTAATCTCTGGATTTTCACATAGCTGGATTTTGCTGGGCCCACTTCATTAATGTATATGAAGTTCCTAAAAATAAGTAAGGTACACATAATTCTCTTGGCTTACTTCATCTGCTGGTAGTGTATGTTCCCAAGTATGGACTATTACATATGTGAAGAGGAAAGATCATACCATCCACACATGTTTTTGCTCCAGATTAATGAGCTTCACTGCCCTGGAAGCCTTTATGCTTTGACCATTCTGAAAGAATGCTACCCAGTCAGAAATTTTATAGCTCAATTGCTTCACATACAGATTTTGAAGGAAAGAGAGAAAACATTGATGCTGAACAATGAAGTAAAACTAGTGATCCTTCCAGATAATGTGAAATGAATTATCACTTCCATGCTTACTGATTTATTTCCAAAATTTTCAAAGGGAGGTACCAGGCATTATGCAGTTCATATATTCTTGATATTTACTCCATAAATAAGCCCACTTGTTGAGAAATTCAGAAATAAAAATCTTTTAACTACTAGCTGAAAATGATCCAATAACTTCATTTCTGACCTTTTGTATCCCCACTGGTTGAGAACAAAAGCTTCATTTGATGGCTAATTAATAGTATTATTAATGTTATTATTAATACTAATGGTAATATTAATTTCACCATTTTTATTAAATGCTTTTCCAATGTAATGTAAATGAAATGCTGTTTGAATGTAGCATGAAAAAAGGAAAGAAAGCAGTTGTTAGTGAGTGGGAACAATTGAACAGGATAATTTGCTTGGTCCGTGCAAAGAGATATACCCCTAGAGTCATGCATAAAGTTTTAAGACTATCTATTCAGTGGAGGTGCTAAGGGCTGATTATGATCAGTTGTTCTGATATTTTTTTGGCGGGGGGGGGGAACAGCCAGTGTTAATTATAATCTGAAGCATCATTTGTAATTATTCATTAAATATATAAATTTGCAAATACCAAGTGAATATGAAAATCAATTTGCTTTATCTCTTCCTCTTGCCAATCCTTTCATGACCCCAATTCAAATAGGCATTGAAATAATTTATACTAGGTGGCATTTTTTTTAGCACATTGACAGTTATAATGCACTCTACACATCCTATCTCTGGATTTTCACAACAAATCTATGAGGTAGAGAACAAATATTATTATGTATATTTTACAGATAAGGAAATTTATTCTCAAATTCATTAAGTGATTTGTGCAAGGCAAAATGAATAGTGATAAAATCAGTATTCAAATCTAGAACTTCTTACTCAAATACAGTACAATTTTGAGTGAAATATCAGATTTATTATCTTACTGGAGTCAGGAAAACTAGAAACAATGAAACAAATTGGAACTACTATATATATGCTCATGGCTGTTTTCTAAAAGTATACTCACATATGCATGTGGACATGAACATATATTTATGGACACATATAAAAACAAAATCTGTGCCTTGAAAAAGCACACCTAATACTGAAAAGAGAATCTAATTTTTTGAAGAATTAGAAAATTATGTGACTTTGGCAATATTATAGAAATAATTGCAGAATTGGAGAAATTGATGGGACTTCAGTGCCTTTCCAATCCATTTTATAATTAATAGATTTCCCAATATAAAAGACCTGACAATGAGTTTGTGAAATAATTATTGTCACAAAGAGAATTTCAAAGCCTTACTATGACATGTTTTAGATACAGGAGGATGGGTAAAACACCTTACCTTTCTATGCCTGAGCATTTGATGATGATAGTAATACTTGAAGGACATCCCTTCCATGGTTATTGCAAAGCTTTAATGAGATAATATGTGTAAAGTGCTTTGCAGACATTCAAGAGCCATAGAAATTGTCATTCCTGTTTGTTATTATTATTATGCAATGTCTTTCTCCAGCTTTGTAAAGACAAGCAATATAATTTGTGATCTACAGTATGTCAAGCTAAATTTCCAACTTTGTAAATGAATTTAAAGCTAGGAGGAGATTATCTTCTCTAATCCATACTGTTTTTTTTTTTCCTTTTATAGGTGAAAACACTGAATGAAGGCCAGAAAACTGGAGCAACTTGCCTATGTAATACAACTAGCTAGTTGCAAAGTGGTGGCTAAAGCCCAGGCTTCCTCTCCTGATTCAGGCCACTCTGCTCATCAAAATAATGCATTATCTCTCCGTGGATGTCAATTGACTTGAATACATATTTCCCACTTATTTTCCTGAGAAGTTTTATACTTGCAGTCATGAGTCAAAGTTCTTATCAAATGGCCAGACATAATTGTCACCACTAGGCTCCTGAAGTGTTATGCATTAGCCAGAATTGAAGTGATTCTCATTGAAATTCAACTCTCCTTCCATAAGCATCTGCTTTATGGTGAGTTAAAGTGGTCTAACAAGACAAAGTAAAGCAGAAATGGGATGACAAGGGCACACTTTAAATTGATGTGGTATTACCATGGACACAGGGTGCCAGAAAGTGCTTGGAAAGGGAATGCTTCAATTTTTTTTTTAAAAAAGCACATTGTGGAACTGCAAGAGGAGAAGCCATTAATAGTTGCTGGTCTCATGAATGGCAACCTCCTTCCTTAATAAAAACAAATGAGCAACTCAGAAAGTACTGTAAGTACTCTTTGCCATCTAGTCAGGGAGCCTCACCTCCAGCAGTAATAAGGCCATCTGCAGCAGAGCAACTTCCATTATAAAAAATGAAATGCAGCTAAAAATGAATCATGATATTCAATGCTGTCTAGTTGTAGCCTTTTGATTCATGTTTCACCCTAGCAATGTTTTAGCAAATCCTACTTTGTGGTTTAGAGGCCTTTTCCTTGCTGGTTTACATTGCAAGCTTTCATTTATGAGAGTAGACTGATAGAACATATTATCTTTGTTTTTGTCTGGTACAGTATCTATTCCATGAGACAGAGATATTTGAGACATTTAGGGAGAGAAGAAGGGAGGGAAAAGGAGGGAGACAGTGAAAGAGACAGAGAAAGAGAGAGATGGAGGAAGAGACACAGACAGAGTGATAGAGACATTGAGAAAGAGAGATAGATTGATCAACACACTCATAGAAAGACAAGAGAGGTTGTGGCATAAATAGAAAGATTAATATCAAAGAGACAGTAATATCAAATAGGTAGTAAATCCTTAATATCAAAAAGATAGTAAATGGTAGAGCCAAATTCAAAGTCAGGTCTTAAGGTTTTAGTTTCTGTGCTTTAGATTATTCTACATTAATTTCTCAGATATTTTTTAACCAAATTATTTACCATTGTTCTAGGCAACTGATAATTTGCAGATCATACAACATCTAAGAGACCACATTTTACATTTCAAAGATCTTGAAGTCTTATCTTTATCCCTCCAAGTTGACATTTCTTTGAAATGTTTTTTTTTTTCTTTTCCCAGGCTGAATCTGTGATTTCAATGATGTAATGATTTCAGGAAGGAATTTTCTTTATTGAAACTTTCTCTGCAAGATAGTCTCAGGAAGTTTCATTTTTAAATTTTTATTTGCTTCATTTTAAATTTTTGGCATAAAAGAAGCATTTCCATAACATAGCAAAATGAAAATCAATGATTACAAATGAAACAGCAAATCTATTATGTGCAACTTTCTATTCCTTTTAAATATATAATAAAATTATCATGAAAATTTTTTCATTTCCCTTTTTTTTTTACTTCCCTCCCCCCAACCTAAGGAGGTCTACCACTACACACACACACACACACACACACACACACACATAATCATTCTATGAAGACTTCTACCTATCAGTTCTTTCTTTGTATGCAAATGGCATCTTCATCTGTCCTTTGTAGTTTATTTGGATATTTATAATAGTCAGATTGACTTATTTGCTCAAAGGTGTTTTTAAAACAATATTTCTGTCACTATATACAATGTTCTCTTGGTTCTGCTCATTTTACTCTTCATTATTTTGTCCAAGTCTATCTATGTTTTTTTTCCAAGATCATTGACTTCATCATATCTTGTGACACATAGTACTCTATTGCAACCACATAGAGAAACACCTGGGACTCCTACAGGCAGTGTTCTGTACTACAAAAAAACAAAAAAACAAAAAACTCTCTACCAAAACAGAGGAGCAGAAGAAAATTGCCAAGGCATATATCTCGTTCAGAAATATGGCTCAACCCTACACCACAATGTCACCTTCATGCATTATAGAGCATCAAAGATCCAAACAACAGAAGTCAACACCAGAAAGCACTAGTACTCTCTACCTACCTCTACCTCTACCTACCTCTAAGCTATCAGTTCAAGGCCAAAGAAATAAGGGATAAAGGGAATGGGAGTAGCCAGTGGACCAGGATGCTGTGGAAAGGGAAGGGAAGGAGGAGAGTTATGAAGCATAAGAAGGAAATTGGACAACAACAAAGGATCAACCACCCAGAAAAACTGAGCACAATTTTAAAGACAAGGAGTTGGATACTCAATGAAATAAGGGAATTCCAGACCATCCTGATGAAAAAGTCAGAGTTCAATGGAAAATTTGATCTTCAAATAAAAAACTCAAGAGAGACATAAATAAATAAAGGTGAGGGTAAAAAAAAAAAAACAGACCTTGTTAATCAATAAGGGCAAATTGTTTACATCCTTATATAGGACTATATTGTTTTATATAAGTTATATATACATATATATATATTTATGTATACATATGCATATTTATTTATATAAATATCTATGTCACTCTTGAGAATAGTACAGTTTTTATGAAAATTAAAAGGGATACACATAGACTGTGGGTGTCAGTATAAAACAACTGATTTAATGATAAAAAATATAATTAAGAGCTGTAAAGGGATGGTTCTGGGAGAAGAAGCAAGGAGGCAGAAGAAGAGGGTAAATTAAATCACATGAAGAGGCACAAAAATATATTATGGAAGATGGAATGAAGGGAGGAAGAAGAGCAGTATCTGAGCTTTATTCTCATCAGATTTGGTTCAAGAAGAGAATAACGTACTCTGAAAAGTATGGAAAACAAACTTGTCCTTGTCCTACAGGCAGTAGGAGTGGAAAAGGGAAAGAAAAGGGGGGAGATGTCAGAAGGGAGGGAAAAAGTAGCAAGGAGAAAAGGGTAAGAAAAGGGAAGGGAATCAAGATGGAAGGTAAACTGAGGAAGGCAGTGGTCAAAAGCAAAAATCTTTTGAGGAGTGGAAGGGAGACAGGAGAAATAAAAGCATAAACAGGGGAAGTAGGATGGAGAAAAAGACATAAATAGTAATCATAACTGTGAATCTGAATGGGATGAACTCTCCCATAAAAAGGAGGGATAGAAAAATGGATTAAAAACCACAATCCTACATATGTTGCTTACAAGAAACACATTTGAAACAGGGGGATACACACATGGTAAAGTAGAAGTCTGGGGTCAAATATATTATACTTCATCTGAAGTAAGAAAAGGAGGAGTAGCAATCCTAATCTTAGACAAAGCAAAAGCAAAGATATATCTAATTAAAAGAGATAAGGAAGGGAAATATATGCTGTTAAAAGACACCATAAAAAATGAAGCAATATCATTATTTAACATATATGCACCAAGTGGTATAGCGTACAAATTCTTAAAGAAGTTAAGGGAGTTACAGGAAGAAATAGACAGCAAAACTATACTAGTTTGGGACCTCAACCTCCCCCTCTCTTAACTTGATAAATCTAACTTCAAAATAAACAAGAAAGAAGTTAAGGAAGTGAATAGAATTTTAGAAAAGTTAAATATGATAGACCTCCAGAGAAAATCAAATGGTGATTAAAAAGGAATATACCTATTTCTCAGTCATACATGGCACATGCACAAAAATTGACCATGTAGTAGGGAAAAAATGAACTCAGTGCAGAAAGGCAGAAATAGTCAATGCATCCTTTTCAGATAATGATGCAATAAAAACTATTTGTAATAAAACACCCCTGAAAGATAAACTAAAAACTAAGTGGAAACTAAATAATCTAATCCTAAAGAATGAGTGGGTCAAAGAAGAAATCACAGAAACAATAACTTCATTCAAGAGAATGACAATAATGACACAACATATGAAACCTTATGGGATGCAGCAAAATCAGTGCTTAGGGGAAGCTTTGTATCTCTAAATGATTACTTAAATAAAATAGAAAAAAAGGAGATCAAAGAATTGCACATGCAACTGAAAAAGCTAGAGAAAGAACAAATTTAGAAAATCTCTAATTAAATACCTAATCAGAAATACAGAAAACCAAAGGGGAGATTAATAAAATTGAAATTAAGAAAAAATTAAAACAGTAAAATCAAGAGCTGGTTTTATGACAAAAATCACTAAAATTGATAAACCTTTGGTCAATTTGATTAAAAAAAGAAAGGAGAAAATCAAATTAACAGTATCAAAAGCAAAAAAAGTGAATTTATCTCCAATGAAGGGGAAATTAAAACAATAATTAGGAATTATTTTGCCCAATTGTATGCCCATAAATTTGACTATCTTAGTGAAAGGGATGAATATTTACAAAAACATAAATTGCCCAGGTTAATAAAAGAGGAAGCAAAATACCTACAAAACCTCATTTCAGAAAAATAAATTGAGCAAGCCATCAATGAACTCCCTAGGAAAAGATCTCCAGGGCCAGATGGTTTTACATGTGAATTTAATCGTAACATTAAAGAACAATTAATCTCCATACTTTATAGACTATTTGGGAAAATAGGTGAAGAAAGAGTCCTAGAAAATTCTTTTTATTACACAAATATGGTACTCATTCCAAAATAGGAAGAGTCAAAACAGAGAAAGAAAATTATAGACCAATTTCCCTAATGAATATTGATGCAAAATTGTAAGAAATTATTATCAAAAAGATTGCAGCAAATTATTAGGAGAATAATACACTATGACCAGGTAGGATTTATTCCAGGAATGCAAGGCTGGTTCAATAATAGGAAAGCTAACAGCATAATTGATCATATCAACAACAAAACAAGCAGAAAGCATATGATTATCTCAATAGATGCAGAAAAATCTTTTGATAAAATACAACATCCATTCCTACTAAAAACACTAGAAAGCATTAGACAGAGTCTTTCTTAAAATTATATACAACATCTATCTAAAACCATCAGCAAGCATTATACATAATAGGAATAAGATAAATGGATTTCCAGTAAGATGAGGGGTGAAATGTTAGTTTTAGCAATAAGAGAAGAAAAAGAAATTGCAAGAATTAGAACAGGCGAAGAAAAAACTAAATAATCACTTCTTGCAGATGATATGATAATTTACTTAGGGAATCAAGTAAAAAAAAACTACAAGAAATAATAAACAACTTTAGCAAAGTTGCAGATTATAAAATAAACCCACATAAATCCTGGGCATTCCTATACATTACTAACAAAGCCCAACAACAAGAGACAGAAAAAAGATTCTATTTAAAGTTGCAGTAGACACTATAAAATATTTGGGAGTCTACCTGCCAAGACAAACCCAGGGCCTTTATCAACATGATTGCAAAACACTTTTCACACAAATAAAGTCAGATCTAAATAAATGGAAAAACATCAGTTGCTTGTGGTTCAGAGCTTATATAATGAAAATGGCAATTTTACCCAAATTAATTTACTCATTTATTGCCATACCAATCAAACTACCAAAAACTTATTTTGCAGAGCTGGATAAAATAATAACGAAACTCATCTGGAAGAACACAAAGTCCAGGATGAGCCAAGATGGCAGCTGGAAGGCAGGGACTTGCATGAGCTCCCCCCACCCCAGGTCCCTCCAAACACTGATAAAAAATGGCTCTGAACAAATCCTAGAACTGCAAAAGCCACAGAATAGCAGAGGGAAGCAGGCTCCAGCCCAGGATAGCCTGGATGGTGGCTGGATAAAGTCTATCCCATGAAACTAGGAACGAAGGGGAGCAGAGCCAAGCATGGGCTGTGCCCAGACCAACCACACCAGGAGTGGGATAGAACAGGTCCTAGCACCCTGAATCAGTGAGCTGTGGCAGTTACCAGACTTCTCAACCCACAAACACCAAAGACAACAGAGAAGAACTGCAGAGCCCATGAAATAGCAGAAGGAAGCAGGGCTCCAGTCCAGGACAGCCTGGATGGTCACCAGGTAAGATCTATCATGCACACAGCTGGGAGCAGAGCAGAGCATGGCCCAGCATGGGTGGCGGTAGGACCAACCAGAAGAGGAACTGGGCAGAACAGGCCCTAGAGCCCTGAATCAGTGATCTGTGGCAGTAATCAGTCTTCTCAACCCACAAACACCAAAGACAACAGATAAAGTTAGTGGGAAAAACTGCAGGAGACAGAGTGAAAGGACTTCATAGTTCAGCCACTTCCCCAGGGGCAGCAGAGGTGGTACAGCTATAGAACTAGAGCTGCAGTTGCTTCCAGCCCCAGCCCCAGCCCCATCTGGTGGGAGGAATTAAGTGGCAGATCAGAGCAGGAGTGCAGAGCCTGCTTAAGATCTGAGTCTGGTCTTGTTTGGAGGTTCTTGGGGGAGGAGGAGAAATGGTGTGGCAGAGCTCGCTGTATAGAAATAGCTCTGAAAACAACAGCACATTCCCTCAAGCTTGGAACAAAGTGCTCTCTACTCTACAAGCAGTCATACCCTGAAGAAAAACTCAAGGGTCAAGTAAGTTGGCTGGGAACATGGCCAGGCAGCAAAAATGCACTCAGATTCAGTCTCAGACTTTGGAAAAGGTAAACAAGAAAAAGAAATCACAAGGGACTTACTAAAGTTGAACTGTTTTGTTTACCTTTCTACATGGAAAGATGATGTGTGTAATTCATGAGACCTTTCTCAATATTAAGGTAGGTGAAGGGAATATGCATGTATATATATACATTTATATGTGTGTGTGTATGTGTGTGTGTATATGTGTATATATATATATATATATATATATATATATATATATATATATATATATATATATATATATATATATACCTATATATATCTATATATCTATATCTATCTATCTATCTATCTATATATATATATATATACATATATATATATATATATATATATATATATATATATACATAGACAGAGGGCAGAGGGTAAGTTGAATATAAAAGGATGATATCTAAAAAAATAATTTCAAATTAAGGGATGAGAGGAATATATTGAGAAAGGGAGAAAGGGAGAGATAGAATGGAGTAAATTATCTCACATAAAAGTGGCAAGAAAAAGCAGTTCTTGTAGGAAGGGAAGAGGGGGCAGGTGCAGGGGAATGAGTGAATCTTGCTCTCATTGGATTTGACCTGAGGAGGGAATAACATACACACTCAATAGGCTATCTTATCCCACAGGAAAGAAGGAGGAAGAAGATAAAAAAGGGGGTATGATAGAAGGGAGGGCAGATAGGGGGAGGAGGTAATCAAAAACAAACACTTTTGAAAAGGGACAGGGTCAAGTGAGAAAATTCAATAAAGGAGGATAGGTTAGGAAGGAGCAAAATACAGTTAGTCTTCCACAACATGAGAATTGTGGAAGGGTTTTGCAAAATTATAAGCATGTGGCCTATGTTGAATTGCTTGCCTTCTTGGGGTGGGGTGGGGAGGGAAGAGGGGAGAGAATTTGGAATTCAAATTTTTAAAAATAGATGTCCAAAAAAAATGTTTTTGCATGCAACTGGAAAATAAGATACACAGGCAATGGGGTACAGAAATTTATCTTGCCCTACAAGAAAGTAAGGGAAAAGGGGAGGGGAGGGGAGTGGGGTGACAAAAGGGAAGGCTGATTGGGAATGGGGTAACCAAAATATATGCCATCTTGGAGTGGGGGGAGCGTAGAAATGGGGAGAGAATTCATAATTCAAACTCTTGTGAAAATCAACGCTGAAAACTAAATATATCAAATAAATTAAATAAAGATACAGAGACAATAAAAAGGGTAAAAAAAGTCCAGAATATCAAGGGAATTAATGAAAATCAATCTTAGTTAGGGAAGATGAACTAGCCATACCAGATATTAAACTGTATTATGGAGCAGCAGTGATCAAAACCACTTGGTACTAGCTAGGAAATAGAGTGGTAGGTCAGTTGAATGATTTAGGTACACAAGACTGTAGTCAATGAGTATAGCTATCTACTCTTTCATAAATCCAAAGAACCCAGCTTCCGCGTTAAGAATTCACTATCTCACTAAAACTGCTGGGAAAACTGGAAAATAGTACAGCAGATACTAGGCATAGAGCAGTATCTTATGCCTTATACCAAAATAAAGTCAAAATGGGTTAATGACTTAGGAATGAAGACTGATACTATAACAATTTGGGAGAGCAAGGAATAATTTACCTATCAGATTTATGGGAAAGGGAAGAATTCATGACCAAACAAGATATAGAGAGCAGTACAAAATGTAAAATGGATTATTTTAATTATGTTAAATTGAAATTTTTTTTGTACAAATTAAGCCAATGCAACAAAGATTAGGAGGGAAGCCAAAAATTGGGAGAAAATCTTTACAACCAGTGTCTCTGATAAAGGCCTCATTTCTAAAATATGCAGGGAACTGAGTCAAATTTATAAGAATATAAGTCATTCCCCAATTGAGATATGGTCAAAGGATATGAACAAGCAGTTTTCAGAGGAAGAAATTAAAGATATCTATAGTCATATGAAAAAATGCTCTAAATCACTATTGATTAGAGAAATGCAAATCAAAACAACTCTGAGGTGCCACAGTTCTCCTGTCAGATTGATTAACATGACAAAACAGGAAAATCATAAATGCTGTAGAGGATGTGGGAAAATTGGAACATTGTTACATTGTCGGTGGAGTTGTAAACTGATCTGGTCATTCAGGAGAACAATTTGGAACTATGCCCAAAGGGCTATAAAAATGGCCTGCTAGACCTTGCAATGATAGTATCAGGGGCTGCTTCTGGAGATCTGTATCAACAATGTTACTAGCAACTGCTGTAGAAGTGTAAGACCAACAACACCAGCACACAAGAGGACCACTAGCATGGGATCTTTGATCTGCTTTTTCTGAGGAAAGCAACTTTAAGGGGTTTACAATTTCACTTTAATTAAACATACATATATCATTCACTTAGTTCAGGGCAAAAAGTCAGTGCCTCGAACTTCAGAGAAAACAAACAAAAATTATAAGCAGAAATTACATAAACAGAGGAAATAACACAAATCAGCAGACAGGGCTTCTGTCTGTCCATATCAATATATCATAGTTATCAGAGAGAGAAGCACCAGTATCTGGGTTTTCAAATGGTGGCAGGGGGGCTCCTTAAGAGCTACCCAGAGTCTCACCTCACCAAATGAAATGAATACTTTTCCAATAAGTGAGCCCCCAAAACAAAATGCTGTCCTCGAAGTATATATACATTTCTTTGGGGTCAGCACACAGAGGGGGTCACAACCATTAGACTCATACTCATGTGACTTAGGCTTTCTTGTGACCTAAGTAGGTCATCATAAACTTTTGATTCAATCAAAGACTCTTCATTCAAACAAAAAAGCTCAATCAAAGACACCTGATTGCCTTAGTGCTGAGAAGCACTCCAAAAGAAAAACACAGCAAAAAGTCCCACTTTGCTTGCAATTACAAGATCTCAGCCCACAGATGGTAAGGGGCTTGAGCAACTGGTGGGATAGATATCACTAGGGTCTATTTCTATCACTGAGGCAGGACTCAGTTGATTTGCCTATACTCACATCAGGGTCACAGTCCTGGGTGGCAGTCCCAGATGGCAGTCCCAGGATGAGGAAGAGTACTAGCATAGAAGAAATTGTGCAGTGGAGAGTGGACACTGCTTACAGGGCCGGAGCAGAAAATGGACCACAGTACAGACCAGTAGAGTAGTAAACACATCTCCTTAGATCATACCACCTTGGCAGAACTGAAAGATTACAGGTCGCCAGAAGTATCTCTAAAAACAGCTGTACAAAACCTCTCAAGCTTCGGACAGTGTGCCCTAAACCCTGTAAGAAGAGCCCTACTTTAACAAAGAATTAAAAGTCAACTAATAGGCTGAGGAATTGAGCAAACAACAGAAAAACAAAACAATATGACCAATGAAAATTACTACAATGACAAAGAAGATTAAAAAACACACTCAGAAGAAGACAACAAAGTTGACACTCCTGTATCCAAAGCCAAGAAGAAAAATATGAATTGGCTGCAGGCCATGGAAGAGCTCAAAAAGATTTTGAAAATCAACTAAGAGAACTAGAGGGAAAATTAGGAAGAGAAATAATACTGATATAAGAAACTCATGAAAAATGGGTCAACAGCTTGCTAAAGTAGACAACAAAAAAAATACTCAAAAAACAGCAACTTAAAAAAAATAAAGGGCAGCTAGGTGGTGCAGTGTGTAGAACACTGGCCCTGGAGTCAGGAGGACCTGAGTTCAAATCCAGCATCAGACACTTGACATGCTTACTAGCTGTGTGACCTTGGGCAAGTCACTTAACCCCAATTGCCCTGCCAAATGAACAAACAAAAAATAAAGAGACTAGGCCAAATGGCAAAAGAGGTCCAAAAACTCAATGAGGAAAAGAATTCCTTAAAAATTAAAATAGAACAAATGGAAGCTGATGACTCTATAATCCACCAAGAAACAATAAAATAAAACCAAAAGAAAGAAAAAATAGAATATAGTGAGAAATATCTCACTCGAAAAATCTAACCGGAAATTAGACCTGAGAGATAATTTTAAAAATTATTAGACTACATGAAAACCATGACCAAAATTAGCCTAAACATCATCTTTCAAGAAATTATCAAGGAAAACTGCTCTGGTATTTTAGAACTAGAAGAGAAATTAGAAATTGAAAGAATCCACTGATTATATCCTGAAAGATATTCCCCAAAACCTAGGAATGTTATAGTCAAATTCCAGATTTCCCAGGTAAAGGAGAAAATACTGCAAGCAACCAGAAAGAAATAATTCAAGTAGCCACAGCCAGTGTAAGACACGATTTAGCAGCTTCTACATTAACGGATTATGGGTTTAGAATATGCTGTTTTGGAGGGTAAAAGAGCTAGGATTACATCCAAGAGCCACCCACCTAGCAAAACTAAGTATAATCCTTTGGGGGAAAATGGATAATCAATGAAATAGAAGACTTTTAAGCATTCTTGAGGAAAAGATCAGAGCTGAATAGAAAATTTGATTTTGAAACATAAGACTCAAGAGAAGCATAAAAAGTTAAATAGGAAAGGGAAAATATAAGGGACTTAATATGGTTAAACTGTTTACATTTCTACATAGAAAGATGATATTTGTAACTCATAAGACCTTTATCATTATTAAGGCAGTTAGAAGGAGTATATACAGATAGAAAACACAAGTGTGAGATGAATGTGAAGGGATGATATCCAAAAAAATTAAAATTAAGGGGTGAGAGAGGAATGTATTGGGAGAAAGAGAAATGGGGAGGCAGAATGGGCTAAATTATCCCACTCGAAAGAGACAAGAAAAATATTTTACAGTGGAGAGGAAGAGAGGAAGTGAGGGGGAATGAGAGAACCTTACTCTCATCAGAACTGGCTCAAAGGGAGAATAATACACACTGAATTTGGTATAGAAATCTATCTTACATATACTATAGGAATGTATGAGGGGAAGGGGATAAGAGAAGGGGGTTATAGAAGGGAGGGCAGATCTGGGGAGGGGGTAGTCAGAAGCAAAACACGTTTGAGGAGAGGCTTGGTGAAAGGAGAGAAAATAGAATTAATGGGGTGGGGACAGGATGGAGGTAAATACAGTTAGCAATAGTAAATGTGAAAAAAATTTGAATCAAATTTCTCTAATAAAGGTCTCATTTATCAAACATATAGAGTACTGAGTCAATGATATAAAAATAATAGTAATTTCCAATGATAAATGATAAAAAGATACGATCAGTTTTCAAACAATGTAATCAAAGCTATTTATACCCATATGAAAAAATACTCTATATTTATTGGAGAAATTCAAATTAAAACAATTCTGAGGTACTACCTCATACCTTGAGCAACTGGTGGGAAAGATATCACTAGGCTAATTATTAGATTGGCTAATAGGACAGAAAAGGTAAATGACAAATGTTGGATGGAATTTGGAAAAAATTGAATCTTTAATGCATTGTTGGTGGAGTTGTGAACTGATTCAACCATTCGGTAGAGCAATTTGGTACTATGTTCAAAATGCTATAATACCATGCAATTTGACCTAGTAATAACACTACTAGGTCTATATCACAAAGAGATAAAAAAACAAAAAAGAAAAGGACCTATACATGCAAAAATATTTGTAGCAGCTCTTTTCTTGGGGTAAAGAATTAGAAGTTGAAGGGATACCCACCAATTGTACAAGTTGTAGTATCTGATTGTGATGGTATACTATTGTAGTATAAGCAATGATGAGCAGGATGCTCTCAGAAAAATCTGGAAAGAGTTGTATGATCTTATCCAAAGTGAAATATACTTTGTACTGTGATCCAAGACAGCTCTGAAGGACTTATGATGAAAAATGGTATCTATTAACAGAGAAAGTACTGAGGGTGTCTAAATGCAGACTGAAGTGTACATTTTTTTCACTTTGTTTTTCTGGAGTTTTTTTTTCCCTGTCTACGATTTCATTCCCAATATAACTATATATATTTTTCATGGCTACACATGTATAACCTGTTTTGAATTGCTTGCCTTCTTTGGTGTGGGGGGCATATAGGAAGGAAGGGGAAAAACTTGGGACTCAAAGTTTTAAAAATAAATTTTAAAAATTGTTTTGATATGTGACTAGGGGAAAATAAAATAATAAAGAAAAGTGGATATCCATGAAAAAAAAGAACAATTTATACCACTGGTGAATTCCCCAGGCCCTCAGTGACTTACAGAATTGGCCTGAATAGGTCTCCAGCAGTGGATTTCAGAGTTTCTGCTCCAGGCCCTGTTCTGTTGCTACTTTCTTGCTCATAGCAATCTCATCATCTCCCAGGGATTCTATTATCATTGCTCTAGAAATCTTCCAGGTCTACATGCCCAGATTTCTCTCCTCTATTGAGCTCCAAAAAAATATCATACACAGGAAAAATAAAATTAAAAATGGTATAACAAACTTTCCTGCAATGTCACAATTATACTTATGAGGGATTAGCATGAAAAATACAGACATTAGAATTTGAGAATACATGTATATGTATATATAGAAAACTAAACAATGTGTATATATATATGTATATATATATATATATATATATCATTATTTTAAAGTAATATCTTTGATATTTTCCCACAAATTTCCATTTGTTTAGTCAATCATTTCTTTGAATCTATAAAAGTAGAAATTTGCATCATGTAGAATTGGGAACGATGTTCTACACAATTTGACTTGTACATAAAGAAAATCTTTGAGCTTATGTAAATTTCAATTTTCAATTTCATTTTTGTATTCTATCTTGTTTTTTGGTGCAATTTTAACAATCATCAGGGGAGCAGAGCCAAGATGGCAGAGTAAAAGCAGGGACTTGCTTGAGCTCTACCCCAAACTCCTCCAAATATGTGTAAAAAATTGCTCTAAACACATTCTAGACCCGCAGAACCCACAAAATGACAGAATGAAACAAATCTCCGGCCAAGGATGACCTGGGAGGGTGACAGGAAAGGTCTATCACACCAAGCTGGGAGCAGAGCACAGTCGAGCTTGGGCTGCACTGGCACAAATAGAGCTGGAGCAGGCCTCAGGGGACTGAATCGCTGGCAGCTGTGATGGTTTCCAGGCTTCTCAACCCACAAATGCCAAAGACAATGTAAAAGGTCAGTGAGAAAACTGTCAGATCTGAATGAGAGAGGAGCATGGTCTGGCCCAAGCCCTGGGACTGCAGAGGAAGCGGTGTCTTTTACTTCCCTTCTCCCTCATCCCCATATCCCCAAATTAGTCTTAAGCATAGCCAACCTCTAGAAAATATCTCATAGTTATGGTTCAGCTTTCTCTAACATTTTAAAATTTGAAAAGAGCTTCACAATTTTCATCTAATTTTAATCTGGCAATAACTCTAAAAGTTTGTGCCCATTCATATCAGCATTTCATACAAGAGGAAACTGAGGCAGACATATGTAATATGACTTCCCTAGAGTCACATAACTAGTAACTGCCTGAACCTGTATTTGAGCTCAGGCCTTTCTGATTCCAGGTCCAATATTCTATCCACTGAACTCCCTAGATGCTTTTACTGACACAGTAACTACCCAGTGCAAAAGCCTCCTAATTAATGCTGTTGTCTGATCTTTCTGCCTCATAACGACTAAATAAGAGACCTATGTCACTATGCTGTTGAAGAAGGCTTCAGTAGCTCTTTATGACCTTTAACAAAACATGAAACCTTTTTGTGATATTCAAACCCCTTCATAACCTGACTCCAATCTATCTTTCCAGACTTATTTCCCATTAGTCCCCTTCATATTCAATGTTATAGCTAAATTGGTCTATTTGTGATTCTCTATGCATGATATCCCCTTTGACCCTTGCATATCTTTGACAGCTTGTCCTACAGGCCCGAATTACTCTTTCATCTCACCTCCACTACTTGAAACTCTATTCCATTCAACACTTACATCAATACTTATAAGATTCCTTTGCTGACTCCCTCTAAATGCCAACTTCCCTACACTCTAGCAAATACTTTGTAGATATTTTGTGTATATTTTGCATTAACTAGTCTGTGTGCTTTCTTTCCAGTAGAATTGAGACTGCTTGAAAGACCAGGAAGCCTTTTATTTACCCTTGAACCCTTCAATAGGTAGAATAATGCCTGCATGTTACAAAGAAAGCATTTGATAAAAGGTTACAGAGCTGAATTGAATTGCTGATGTGGAAAAGCATGCTGGATTTGGACTCAGAAGAACGAGTTCAAATCCTGCTTTGCTACTTACTACCTATGTGACATTGCAAAAGTCATTTAACCTTTTGGGGCTCATCTGTTGAATGAAGTGGTTGTATTTTGAAGTGGTTGTATTTGAGTGCCTCTCATGTCCCTTTCAGCTCTCAACTGGTTATTATGGGAGGAAGAACACTACAGTTGAAGATACAGATTTTTTTTTAAATATCTGGAACCAAGTGCTTTTGACCCTTTAAGGCTTCTTTTCTACATTAGTGTCCATAATCCTCATTATGTACACATAAGAGATCACTTGGGATTACAGGGAGCCATGTTCTTTTCTGCTAGTCAATAAGTCTCCTGACACATTTTCTCTTGGCCTCAAAGGGCTTCGTTACATTTGTATACATTTGCCAATGGTTTTGATGAGGGCACAGTCTCTGGGAACCCCTTGAACCCTTGAACTCTCCTTGAATCTTCCAACTTGATCTGGCCTTGCCCTGAGGCTATAACCATTAGGCCCAAATGCCTACCCTGATCCTCCCACTCGACCTGGCCTTGGCATGAGGCTATAACCATTAAGCCCAACTGCCTACCTTGCCCAGTCCTCTATTGTCCAGCTGTTTCCCACCCTTAATCCTGTTTCCCATCCTTAATCCTGATCAAATTATCTATACCCTGGCTCTGTTACCCTAGCCCTTTATTGTCTGTCATTTCCATCACCCCAGACCACCCCTCAATCCCTCCCACAATCTTTGTGTATATAATCTCCATCTTGCCTCCATGAAGTGGGTCAGATCAAATCTAGCTCAGATTGATCTGGCCCGCTTTCCTTACAGGTGTCACAAGGGGTGGGATCTCTTGGGGCAGGCCTATTTGGCTAACTCTTAATAAACTTTATCTTTTCCCTTGGCTGAGAAAGCTTGAGTCGAATTCTTTCGGCAGGACCCGGTGTGTCGGTACTTTGGGGTGTCGAGCACCTCTCACCCCAAACCCTCTTCAGTTTGACTCACTTTCTTGTCGTCACTTTCTGATAAATCCAAGAGTGCTAGAGATTCAAGAGGCAGGCTCTCAGCATCTCTTTTTCTGTTTCTTTTTTTTTTTTTCTTATTAAGTCTCTCTCCTGGACAAGTGGATTAGTGTAGCTATTCACTTTATCTAGGACTGCTTCCTGAAATGTCTGAGGCAAGGAATGGAGAAGGATGTCCCAGCTTTGCCTAACTTCCAGAGATGGAAAAAAATATTCAATTCCTACTGTAATCAGTCAAGAAGCATTTATTAAATACCTATTATGTGCCAGGACTGCTCTGAGCATTGGCAACAATTAGAAAAAAATAAGTAAATAGTGAGTGGTACCTTGTCTTTTTTGATATTAACTGTTTCTAGGTACTAATGGATAACTCTACATGTTCTTTCTATATTGAGTAAAGACATTAATTTACAATATTTGTTATCTAACTGAAACTTCCTAATGATTTCCAATTTTTATTGAAAAAGTGGCAATATCAAAACTTCTACATATCTATTTGTAGCTTAAGAAAATGGTATTGATTTTGATCTTAATCTCCATTTTTTCCTGTAAAAGGTTCCTATTCTACTACCCCTCTAAAAATCATTTGAAACAGAACAAAATTTCTTTCTTCTTTATTACATGGCTTACCTTATAGAGATACTCCTAGGTTTTTCTTTCTTTTTTTTTTGTTCTGATCAATTGAAAACCTCCTTGACTAAATGGTACAAATATAGAGCTACCCTCTTTTATTTATCCCAGTATGATGACTGTCTTTTCTAATAAAAGGGAAAACAAGCAAATAAACAAATACAACTTCCCTGTGTAACTTAATAAGCATATTCACATGCTTCCCCTTTTGATACTCCCTGCTAATTAGAAAACAATTTTATTTGTACACAAATACATCAAAAATGATTATGATAGCAACTTCCAATTCCCTCTAATCTTCTTATTAGAGTTGTGCTTCCTTTTTCTTGGGTGCCATTTAAGCCTATGTGAAATAAAATGGAACAAAACAATTTTTAAACACAGGCCTTGTTTACAAATTAGCTGAAGAATGGTATTTGAAACCTATGAAGGGAAAACATTAACATCTGTCACAGAGATAAACTGTTCCATCACCACTGGCTATTATTCTGTTGAAATTCAGCTACTATTAGTATAACAAAGAAGTGCAGTGGAGTGCAGTAGTGAAAGGGCACATTTTGGATTAGGCAGATTTCTTGATCTGCTTCTGCGTGTTTTAAGGCCACAAGAAGCAGCCCCATCAGGATGCCTTCTGATAACACAGACATTCCCTTTTCCCAAATCCATCATCACCTAAAACTATAATAGCTAGGAGGAAGGCTATAGGGATAATGTATTCTGAGAGAGTTGATTAACACAATTCTAAAGTTTAGAGAAAAATTGTGTAATATGCTCATTGAATAAGAGTTACAGGGCAATGAAGGGTTGCCAACATTCATGAGTGGCATAGTTAAAAGTTTGGAGGTTCCAAGTGTGTTTTTGTTTTTGTGATGTACGTATACATATATGCAAATATGTATGTTTTCTCTTTGGAAAAAAGGTGGAAGGGAAGTGTAGTTAAGATTTGGAAAGAGCTTCACAATTTTCTTCTAATATTAGCTTTAAAATAACCCTGGAAGGTAGATCTCATTCTCCCCCTTTTGAAGATGAGAAAACTGAAGCAAACTGATGTAATGTGATTCTCCCACAGCTTGTAAATAAGCATCTGAACCTGTATTTGAGATTAAGTCTTTCTCTACTAAACCATCTAGATGCTTTTACCATCCCAGTGCAAAAATTTCCTGATTAATGCTACTGTCCAATCACTCCTCCTCACAACCACTAAATTCGAGAGCTATGTCATTCTTCTGTTGATAAAGCTTCAACACATCTTTATGGACTTTAACTTACAATATGAAATCCCTTTTTGATATTCTAACCATTTCATAATCTAACTCCAATTAGTCTTTCAAGGTTTATTTCCAATCAATCCCCTTAAACATACAGTGTCCCAGGGAATGGCTAGTTGGGTAGAAGACTGGAATTGGTGTCAGGAATACCTGAGTTCAAATTCTGCCTCAGACACTTTTTACCCATGTGTCTTAGGCAAGTCACTTAAACTTTCTTAATTTCAGTTTCCTCATTTACAAAAAAAGGGATAATAATACTACCAACCTTACAGGATTTTTGTGAGGATCAAAAAAGATAATACACATAAAATTTTTTGGAAACTTTAATGTTCTCAATAAATGCTAGTTATGATTATTTCTTAGAGGAGAATGAGTAAATGAACACCTCTAAAGTTCAAGAAAACTAATTAACCAACCTTCTGTAGAGGTGACTTTTACCTGGTATAGAATCTTTTAAAATATGAAGGTCCAACCATAAATTGAACTCATCTTCCTTTCAAAATTATCAGACAGATACTTTATAAAGGAGACATAATTTCACCTGCACCACTATCTTATACAATTTTCTTGGCAAAAATCCTAATTTAAGATCGTATTATCAACACACACTTATTGGCTTGAATTTCCATGATTGATAAATTTTGGAGCCAATCATACACATCTGTATATAATTCTTAGGGGAATCAATCTGATCCTATTGCCTTTTCCTCAAAATTTGCTATCGCCTTTCTTTTTATTAGACATTTATCACATTACATCTTTGTCTTACTACTTTGTCTAAGCATTTCCTGCTTTTGGAGGATGTTATCTCTATATTATTTCAATGTTTTATTTGGCCATGAACATAGGTTAAAATTGTAAGCTATTCATTCCTGCATCCCATTATAATAACTCAGAGATATTCCAATATTCATCTATTACCTAATAGATTTAGCATTGTGCTTACAAAACTTCCTGATAATATAAATTTGCTATGAAAGAAAAGGGGGACAATATCATATATCTTAACAGAAGGAAAGAACTTCCTTAGCTCTGTTTGATTCCAGGCATGAGTCATATCTGATAGCCAATCATATAGCCATTAGATGCTGAAAGCAGGGCTTAGGAGTAATCAGGTGGGGATTTTTCCTTTTCAGAAAGGAAATAGCAGAATTGGGAAATAGAGTCAGGAAGATCCTACCTAGGCCATGTCCAAGGTCATCTTCAAAACTTTTTCCCAGGCACAGCCATCCACCTTTAAAGTTCTCAGCCTGTAATACCTGCCATCATACTACTGGCTTCATGTGACCTATACCTGTAATCAGAGCTTAAAACAATATTAAATTGTGGTCCCTTAAAATCTTAAATAGCAAATAAATATCCTTCAGATAGGACTGTCCCAAATTTCACTGAGCTAATAATTATCAAATCAAGCTACATATCTTTTCCATCTTCTAAATACTTTCTCATACTCTTTCTCAACTTACTTAAACCATATGAAACTAGTATTCTCTTGGCACAGGAGAGGCTTAGCTAAGTCCCATTTCTCCCTAAACCTTCTTATCTACCTTTTGTATTTCCAATCAAACCTTTATTTACCTTTTCAAATATTTCAAACCCATTATTCAGTCTTCCTTTACATTCAACCATAAGACAAGATAGCTCATAAATTAGTGATTTTTGCTGACATAACTGTCTCTACTGGAATCTATTCCAGCTTAAACAAAGCAAAGAGGTTAATGACCAACTCCACAGGTTGATGGATTTGTGTTCCCCGTTTACTCATTCTAGAGGAAAGTGAATTATTTTTCTAACAGCATAGACAATGCAATGTTAACCAAGTTGCATAATATAACAAATTTAGAAACACTACGAGCAATTATCATGTAATTAAAACTTGAAACAGACTATAACTTAGTTGAATGAGCATATCAAATCTGAATTCATAATCACTAATGGTAACATTTTAATTTCTAAGGCCCAATACTTAGCTTTGTAAAAGATTATTATTTACAAAATCACATTTTTTTTTCAATATTACTGATACATCTGTGCCAAATTACACAGTATAGAAATGTAACAATGCCCTAAACATAATTTTGCATTTTAAAACTTGAAACAACCCATTTATCAATTTACATGAACACATTTCTAAATCTCCATGCACAGAGAATCTTTCATCTCATAATTTGAAACTATAACTTTAAATCACCAGATATATTCTCATAATAGAAACCTTTTTCACATAGAAAGTCTGTTCTCATGGTATTCTCATCAGTATTATTAATTATTTACTTGTTATAACCACATATAACAGTTCCAAATTTCATTACATCCCTTTTAAAAACTCAATTCACATATATCAAAATCTCATTAAAATTGCTATAACATCATTTCTTACCACACAATGGTCTTCCCAAATTTCACAATCTAAGAGAATTTTAGAAATACAGAAACAATTTTCAGATGACATCAATTGCATTTCCAGATTACCACATATAGAAATTATTCAGCTTATTACTTTTGGTATTTAAAAACCACTTCAAAAGTTAACAATTACATTAAATCAGAGATAGATAATAATAATGTTTTATCCAACATATACCAGACTTTATGTTAAGCATTTTACAATCATTATCATTTTGATCCCATAACAACCATCATTATTATTTTCCCTTTACAAATCAGGAAACAGGTCAAACAGAGATTGAAATACAGTTTTGCAATTGGAACAAAGAAGTATGAAGTTACCTGGAGCAGAAGCTAGTATCCCAGTGGTGACAATTCTGGGAGTCAAAAAGTCCAAATCCATCTACCTCACCCTTCCCCCTCAACTGCAGAAGTTACTGAGCCTCGGTCAGTTTGCAGCTGCTAGGGATAGTGGGCAGAATGCATAGGATCTGGGTGACATTTCCAAGCTTTGCCAAAAAAGGATGGGCTACAAAGCTACCCAGGGGCACAGGACTGTCAGGATACTGTCAGTCTGTGAATTTTTGTCCTTCTCCTCCTTTTGCCAGGTGGGGAAGGATGATTTAAGTTTTCCCTACAGTTCTCCTTCATTCTCTCCTAATCTGATTTGGGATGAGAAGAGTTTGTTTTAGCTGCTCTAACTTTTACTGCAGCTCTGGCTTGGTCAGAGACAGGAAAACAATGGTGAAAGATCTCAATGATTGTAACTCAAGTAAACTTCACCATTTGCTCACGCCTTAAAAACTTTTTGTACTTAAATCTAAGGGAAAAGATTCCCTCTTAACTCTGGGGAAGGAGTAGGGAATGATAAGTGATCAGCATTGGGAGGGTGTTTTAGCACCAGTGAGAGTTCCTGGAGTGATCTATAGTCTCAGGAGTTTTCTCTCCCAAAATTCCAACTAATCAGTTTCCAAACTTTTTAATGATTAAATCCCAGAATCTGCTAAAATGTTTCAGCTCTATTTTTTTCTTCAAGTCCAGTTGGCCAGACCAGACAAGGAGAAAAATAAGAGTCTCTGTTTCCCTAGCTGCAGCCTTAGAATTCTCTGGCTACCTGCATTTCAGATTTTACACAGTATAGACATAGAGCACATGCTCACAAACAATTAACAGACAATTAACAAAACAAATACAGAACAAATACAGACTGAGCTCAGAGTTCAAACAACAGAGAATTAGAAACTTTCATGAGTTGGCTGTTAGCACCCTTATGATCTTTGGGGAAGCCTTGGCATTCCTGATTTTTCTGACTATCCATATCCTACCCTTAGGAAGGGGGAAAGGGGAGATGGAGGAGGACTAGTGTAGGTAAGGGAAGGCTAGGAGTAATGATAAATGCATTTATCCTGCCCATAATCAGAGCCTTTAAGGGAAGGAAGCAGGAATAGGGCAGAAGGCAAAAAAAAAACAGAGCCCTTAAGGGAAGGGGGAATAAAGGGGGGGATGAGAAGAGAGAAGGCAATGGTAACAGAGCAGAGTTACCTCCCTCCGGATCAGAGCCTTTCCTGGGAGGCAGAGGGGGAGGGGGTAACAGCAAAATGCAGTTTTTTTTTTCTCCCTGGTATCAGGGCCTCCAAGGGAAGGAAGGGAGGGAGGGGGTGAGGAATAGGGTGGAGGGAGTGGAGGAATGGTTGGACTTCTAATTCTAGTTTTTGACTGATCCATAGCTAATTTTCTAGATCAACCAGTGTTTCCAGGGGATCTATGTGCGTTTGACTGCAGATCTGTGTTTTACCACAGATTTGATCCCTGCCTCCAGAGCTAGCTTAAAGGGAATTTTCAGACTTCAACCAATTTTGTGGGAGTTCTTTTTGGAAGCTGATAATGGAGACAACTTACCCCCACCTTGTCAAGGCCAAAATTCTGGAAAAATTAATCCTATGGAACCCAAAGCATTGGCAAGGTTGGGCTGCATTGTCCCATTTCCATCATTTCCATCCGAGTCATAGCACCATAACTGTTAAACCTGAAATTTGGTTGAAGGAAACAACAGAGCTAGGTGATAGAAAAATCCATGTTGCTTATTATTTTCTCTTAAAGCATAGCTAAGCTAGCTTACTTGTACGTACAAGGAGTCAGAGCATAAGCTCTGGCTGGCTGAGTAAAGCAATGAGAAAACTTATATACATTATTTTAGCAGACCTAGCAAGCCTGTATTACCTCACATTTATGACTCCCATGTATGTTTAACCATGATACAAGAAGAGGATTTTCCTTAATGGAATAGGGTTGTAAAGAATGTTGACAAAGGTCAGTTAATATTAAGCGAAGTAGTCTCTCTTGGGGTTAGGGTCTCATCCTTTAATGGCTAACAGTGTGGTAAGAATGTCATTAGGTCAGTCTAATCTGGCCTTGTTGACAATGGTAAGGGTATTTCCTGAGCAAACTTTTAAAGAGAACAAAGAAGCCCAGGTCCTGGATCTTCATGCAGTTACTCATTAATTCAGACTCTGTGTCTAGTTGAAATTAAAAATGATATAAAATAGTATAATATTTTCCACATTACTGAATACAATGTTCTCCTGGTTCTCCTCATTTCACTTTGCTTCAGTTCATAAAAGTCTTTCCAGGTTTTTCTGAGAATGTTCTGCTTGTCATTTCTTATAGCACAATAGTATATTATCCTATCACAATCCTATACAACTTATTCAGTTACTCCCCAATTTATGGATATCTCCCCAATTTCCAATTCTCTTCTACCATTAAAAGAAATGCTATAAATATTTTTGCACTTGTTGGTACTTTTCCTTTTTTGTTTTGTATCTCTTTGGGATCATTACCCTATAGAGTATTGCTTGGTCAAAGGATATAGATGTCCTTTGGGCATAGTTCCAAATTGTTCTCTGGAATGGTTTAATCAGTTCACAGCTTCATCAACTGTGTCTTAGTGTCTCCATTTTCGCACACCCTTTCCAACACTTGTTATTTTCCACTTGTGTCATATTAGCCAATCTGATAGGTATGGGGTGGTAGCTCAGAGATGTTTTCATTTGCATTTCTCTTATCAATAGTGATTTGGAGCATTTCCTTTTTTATATGACTATAGATAACTTTGCTTATTTCATCTAAAAACTTCCTGCTCACAACCTTTGACCCTTAACCAATTGACAAATGGCTCTTATTTCTATAAATTTGACTCAGTTGTCTATATATTTGAGAAATTATGTTGTATTTTTTTCATAGTAATGATTACCATACATTTTTCTCAAAGTTTTTCTCCCTGGTTTATTCTTCTCTGTCTCTCATCTTTCAACCTGTCGTGACAGTCAGGCAATAATAACAATGTAGATGATAATTGTCAAAATGCCTATGTAGTTCTGTATCACAAAGTGTGAGTGTCTTCACGTAGAAGGTAGAAGAAAACCATTTATTCAGACACCAGAGAACCATATCCCACAAGCCACGTATCCAGTCTAACATAGCAGGAAACATTCCACACACAATGTAATAGCCTGGAGCCTCGCCATTCCAAAACCTCTCTGACTCCCTGCTGGGGTCTTCCCAAAGCCAAACTCACAGTATAGCTAAGTCAGCCTGTTCAGTTCTAACAATCATGAGGGTGGCCAATAGCAGCCATAACATCTCTCTCTCAGCATTTCCTGTGATATAACACCCTTTTCCTGTCAGTAAGCTCCTCCCATCACATGTGGCTTAGGCTTCTTGTGACATAAGCAGGTCACATGGCCTATTAATGGGTAGGAAAGATCCTCAAATATAATTGCTATATAATATAGTTCAACCCCAAGATCTTTCTTATCCATTATATAGGGCAACGGGAATTCTGGGATAACTGGTGTCAACAGAAATTTACACAACAATAAAACAGGGATAACACAAAACAAGTACATATAAACAATGTCATCATTCCCCCCTCAGATGAATGGGGCTAAAAATCTTGGGGTAACAGGTGAAAGTCTCATGCTCCAAAGCTTCTTCCTGCTGAAATTGGATGTAGAGCTGTCCCTGCCCCAAATATAATGAGCCCTATTCAACAGCTGCCATTCCTGGTTTAGGTAATGTCCATCCAAAATGATTCTTAGGGATTATCATACATATCCCAGTAGAGATTTTTATTATATCCTTTCTATTCAACCAAAAGACCTCTAAGCAATGTAAGTCATATCCTGCCAAACCAGGTATTCCTGGATATGGTGGTGGGACATCTTCCCTCACAGTCCAAAACTCAATATTTTGGATCTTATGTGTTTGCTGTTTTCTAATTTGCCGATTCAGGGTCATCATTCTAGCTAGTGGTATATGTTCTCCTAACGGTCTATTATTCAAATTACATAAAGCAATGAACAAATTATCTTTCAAATGTTGATACAAATTACTAGAACTTTCTTAACTACTCTTTCAACAATCCATTCATTCTTTCTATGAACCCAGATGTTTGTGGATAATATGGAATATGATATATCCACTTTATATAATTCAATACACAATATCTCTTCATCTCATTACCTTTGAAGTGTGACCCATTGTCACTTTGAATGTGCATTGGAGTTCCATAATATAGACTTATACTATCTAGAATTTTACAGGTGTTTTTCTGGGTTGCATTCATATAAGGACAAGCTGCTACAACACCTGAACAAGGGTCAACACAACTACATATAAATTTACATCCTTTATCTTGGGGTAGTAGTCCAATATAATCTATCTGCCATATCTGAGCTGGAACTTTTCCCCTTGCTACTTCTCCAGCTACTACTCTAGTGACACTTTGTTCCTTTTCCAATTGACATATATGACATTCCTCTGTTACTTGCTTTAGCAATGATTAAGAGATACTAATACCTCGATCTTGTGTCCACTGGTATGTGGTCTGAACCCCTAAAACGCTGGCCATTTGGGGGACCCATTTTGCTAGTATCAGATCATCAGTTGGTGTTGAAGTAGGGACAATATGTTCAGTAGCAGTCTTTGCTGGTTGATCAGCATGTGCTTTGTACTCATGTTCTGGCTTAGTGATGGGTACATGAGCATCTAACTGAAAAACTGACAAATTAGGAACCAAAGAGATGTCCCATATATCTTCCCATAATTCTTTTCCCCAAACTTGTTTACCATGAATTTCCCAATCTTGTTTTTCCACATTGGGATCCATGTAGCTAACCCATTACATTAGCTCATGAATCAATGAATATATGACACTATCCTCCTTTCTCTGTTTTAACAGCTTGATATACTGCCATAAGGTCAACATGTTGACTACTTCCACCTATCGCAGTACTTTCCAAAGTTCTCTTAGTATATGGGTTATAAACTACTGCTTTCCAATGTCTTTTACGGCCCAAATATTTTGTTGTTCTAATATGTAAACTATGCATGTTTCTTCTGTTCTTCAGTCAGTCAATCATATCCATCATTCCATTTTACCAAAGATTGTGCCAGCTATTGCCTTGGTGCAGAGGATTTGCCATTTCCATCAATGTCGATGCTTGCTATAGATTCATGTAGAGCAGAAACTCCATTTTTGCCTGTTTTCTGTCTGTTCTGAATATGCCATTTCTATTTAATTATGCTAGCCTCTTGGGCATGTCCAATTCTGTGAGAATCTGGGGTATTCATCACCCAAGTCATAATTGGAATTTCAGGCCTTAGTATCTCTTCATACCCCAGAGTCAGTTGTTCGGTCTCCACTGAAACCCAATATGCAGCTGACAACTGCTTTTCAAAAATATATATTGTAATCCAGATGAAGGTAGTTTCCTTGACTAAAATCCTAAGATTACATGTCAGCTTTGTTGTTTCTGCCATAAACTCCAATTCACATAGTCATCTTGTGCAGTCACTTGTAATTCCACTGGTCCACTTTGCATAGGCCATAAATCTGGAGTCAATTTTATAACAGCTTTAGCTTCCTCAAAAGCTTTACTCTGTTCAACTCCTCAATCAAATTCATATTTTTTTCCTGGTAACTTTATATAAGAGTTTCAAAATCTGTCTGTGATGTGAAACGTGGTTTTGCCAATACCAAAATAGTCTTACAAACGTTTGCATCTCCTTGTTATTGGCGGGGATAGGGAAATCTTGCATCTTCTGTCAAGCCTGTTGGAGGAGTTCTTGCAGTAATTTATTCCACTGTATACCCAAAAACTTTACAGTTTGAGCTGGTCCTTGAATCTTTACAATGCTAATTTCCTATCCTTTGCTTTTCATATGCTCAAGTAAAAGCATCACACTTCTCTCCACTTCTTTTACATTTTCTCCCTTTATCAAAATGTCATCTATGTAGTGGGTAAGCTGTATACCAGGTAACTTCAATTATCCAAATATTCAGCCACAATACTATTACAAATAGTTGGGCTGTGAAGATTTCCCTGTGGCAATCAGGCAAAAGTATACTGTTGGCCCTGCCATATGAAAGCAAACTGGCCCCACTGTTTAGAGTCTATTGGGATCATAAAGAAATAATTTTGGTGTGGGGGCAGAGCCAAGAAGTCAGCTGGAAAGCAGGGACTTGCTTAGGTTCTCCCCCAGGTCCCTCCAAACACCTCTAAAAATGCCTCTGAACAAATTCTAGAGCTGCATTACCCACAAAATAGCAGAGGGAAGCAGGGCTCCAGCCCAGGAAAGCCTGGATGGTCATTGGGAATGGTCTATCACACGGAGCTGGGAGCAGAGCAGAGCACACCCCAGTGGTGGCTGCACCAGGACCAACCAGGCCAGGAGCTGGGCAGAACAGTCAGTAGGGCCCTGGATCACTGAGCTGTGGCAGTTACCAGATTTCTCAATCCACAAATACCAAAGACAACAGAGAAGGTTACTACAAAAACTGATAGATCAGCTTCAAAGGAGTGCACCATTGGCCCTGTCCCCGGAGGGTGCTGCCAGAGATCCAGCTGCTGTTGCTTCAGGCCCCAGGCCCACCCTGTTGGAGGAATTAAGCAGCTGATTAGAGTGGGAGTGCAGAGCCTGCTTGGATCTGGGTCATGGTCTGGATTGGTGGTTCTTGGGAGAGGAGGAGTGCTGGTGTGACAGAGTTTGCTGTGTAGAAGTACCTCTGAAAACAACATCATGGCCCCTAAAGCTTGGGACAAAGTACTCTCTGCTCTACAAGCAGTCATACCATGACAAAAAGCTTAAGGGTCAAGTAGTTGGCTTGGAACAAGAACAGGCAGTGAAAATGGACTCAGATTCAGACTCAGATTTTGGAATCTTTTTTGTCAGAAGAAAGCAAGGCTTGTATCTGACAGGTATTCAAATGTAGAAATGATAGGGCTTGGCCATTTATTTGATATGGTTAGCTGAAAGAATGTGAGGAACGTAAATTGACAACTGAGTTATTAATCTGAGTGACTTGGAAGATGTTGGTACCCTTGACAATAATTGAAAAGTTAAAAAGAAGGGTAAAACATAACTATTAGTAAAAAAATAACTAGTTCAGTTTTGTATTCTATTGGGTATCATGCCTCTGTTGTTTTCTTTATAATGTGTTACTTCTCCAAGTTACTCAGTTTCTATTAGGTTTCTTTGGTGGTTTCATACTGGTTTTTAGCAAGCTTTTTTCATTTATTGTGTGCTGATCTTTATAAGTTCAACCTCTTTAGACCATCTGTTCTCTGACATATTTTGGGATGTAGCTATTGGCAAACATCTCCATTGTCTTCCAGGCCAATGAGATGCTTGTTATACCCATAAGGATATGGGACCTATACTATTCAGGAATCCAGATGAACCCATGAGACTAAAATTGTGGATTATTTTGACTCACTCTTCTGATTCAGCATAAATTCTTTGGCCTTATTTAACTCTCACTTTGGGTTAGCAGTTTTTTGGGGTGGGTTGTTTTTGTTTTTTAGATATCTTTACTTGATTTAAATTCATGTCAAAGCCCTGATTTGTATTTCAAATACTTAAACGACCCTTATGAAATATGAAAGATTTGGTTAAGGAATGCTTCCTTTGCCCCTACAATGTTAATTTCACCCATCATGCAAATCAAGTTGAGGACAAGAAAAAAAAAGACTTACATGAGTCTTATCAGGATTATGAGCCCCTTTGTTCTAATTTGCTGCTTTTATTATGCATATCTGCCATTAGTTATAACCCATTACCACTAATACTGGTGTTCCCACAACTGTCATCTTTAAATATCCTATTTTGCATTGTCATGCAATTTGAACCTTGTGATGTCAGCATATAAAGTTGTAAAGCTTTGTATTGGGCCCAATTCCCTTCCCATATAAACAAGTATTAACCAAACAGAAAACAACTGCTATGACAACTTCTCACAATTTCAACATCAAGAGCAATAATAATTAAAAATTCCTAATGAGAAATCATTACCTTCTTTTCCTAGAATCCATACATAATACAGACATCAGAAGGGAGGAAACCATAGCTTTTTTTGAAAGATTTATCAGGCTGTGCTTGACTAAGATTTAATTAAAACATTACCAAAGCTCAATAAAAAACTACTCAAATCACTCATTACTAGGGCAAGAAGACTCCAGATAATATAGTAGCATTGAAATTGAAGATAATACATATATAGAATAATAGATAAAAAGATCTACTGAGAAACCGTTTATGAGAAAGACACCAGCATCACTTAAAACAGTGGGGGCAAGTCAGGTAACATAGAAACAGCAACTATAGTGAACAAATAATTAGAATAAAAGAAAGTGGGGGTAAATTCAATATCATTTCAATATCATTTCAAACCAAGGCAAAACAACATGTTCAGAAGTTATTTTCAAAGCATATCTAATAATTTCATATATCAGTATATTTGTTATTCATTTTTCAAGATGTTTTGCTTGGCTCCAAACAAACACACACATGGAATAAAAATATTGTTCTATGTATATAATTGTTTTCATAAAAATTAGTTGTGATTAGTTCCATTAGCACAAATAGCTCAGTAGTAAGCTTCAATTCAATAGCTTTACAACTAAGAAGTCTTCTATAAACAGAAGCTTCCTAGAATGAACAGAATCAAATAATGGGAAAAGATAGACTGGGAGTGTCTACTGTAGTATCCAGTCCCCAGCAAGAATTATTCATGTAACAGTACTTTGTTTGGAGATCCTAGCATTTGCCTTATCCCGCTTTATTTTTTCAAACCATTCCCTGTAAGTGAATTTGGACTCCTTTGTAAACCAACTTCACACCTATCCCCCATCTCAAAATTTAAAGGATAGAAATGCAGACAGTGGAAAATTCTCTTATCTAAGGCTGGCTTCTATTCCTAGGTACTGTTCATACCAGATCAGTGACGTTGCTGAGCATACACAGAGCTAGATTATCAGGAATCCAGAGCCAGCAAAGCCACAATAAAGGTAGAGCTGGGGCTTTGTCATAGGTGCAAACATACTTGGTGGTTGTGGTGGTGGTTTGCTGTGAAGATACCTGCCTTGTTTCCTTTCTCCTTATTGCATTCAGAAAATAGACACCAAACCTTTCAAGTTATGCTAGGTGCTACAACAGCTTTGTACCCTAAGGGCTTGGAGCAGAATGTGGTATTGCAAAATAAATGAGGAATAATTACTAACAGTGAAATTTTGGGGAAGTGGGAGAATGGAAAAGTTACCTGAATCCATGGTAAGATTGTATCTTTCAGAGCAATTTGGAACGGTGCCCAAAAGGTATAAATCTGTGCATATTCTTTGATCCACCAATACCACTAGTAGGTCTGTATTCCAAAGCGATCATAAAAGAGAGAAAGGACCCACATGTACAAACATGTTTATAGCAGCTTTTAGTGGTGACAAAGAATTGGAAATTGAGGGGATGCCCATTACTTGGGGAATGGCTGAACAAGTTGTGGTATTTGAATGTATTTGAATTGTGCCATGAGAAATGATGAGCAGGTGGATTTCAGAAAAACCTGGAAAGACTTACGTGAAATCATGCTGTATGAAGTGAACATAACCAGGAGAATATTGTACATAGTAACAGCAACATTATGCAATGACCAACTTTGATTAACTTAGCTCTTTTCAGCAATACAATGATCTAAGACAATCCCAAAAGACTCGTGGTGGAAAATTCTATCCACTTCCAGAGAAACAGATATGCAGTCCTAATGCAGATTTAAGCATACTATTTTCTCTTTTTTTCTTTCTCATGGTTTTCCCTTTTGTTCTTATTCTTCTTTCACAACATGACAACATGGAAATATATTTAATACAAAGTCTATATCAGATTCCATCTTAGTATGGGGGTAGGAAGGGAGGGGAGAAAACTTTGAGCTCAAAATCTTATAAAAGTGAATGTTGAAAACTGAAAATAAATAAATTTAATTAAAAAATAAAATATTTATTGAAAAAAAGAGATTGCACCACATATTAAAACTTGCCCCACTCCCCCACTTTAGGACCTTTCCTCCCACATTATTATCTAGCATATACCCATGTTCTTATTGTTTTTTTGGTCATGTCTGACACTATGTGATCCCATGGACTGTAGTGCACCAATACTTTCCATGGAGATTTCTTAACAAAGATACTGGAATGGTTTGCCATTTCCTGTTCCAGCTCATTTTATAGATGAGGAGCTGAGGCAAACAGAGGTTAAGTGCCTTGCCTAGGGTCAAACAGCTAGTAAGTGTCTGAGACTGGATTTGAATTCATGAGTCCTCTTGACTACAAGCCAAGGTCTCTATCCACTTAACCACCTACCTGCCTCCAAGGCAAAAAGGTGTCAAGTGACTTGTCCATGAGCCTACAACTAGTAAATGCCTCAGGCTGGATTCGAACTCACCATTCTATCCATTGAGCCCTCTAGCTGCACCTATCCTTAGATTTCTCCAGCCCACCACAACCTCTTCTAGATTTCTCCTATTATATTAATCTCATTATCCAATTCATTTTCCTCTTAGACTCCTTTCGTCCTTTGGCATTTGTGGAACTTTTATTTGTCTGAAGACAGAACATCTCTTGGAACCCTTTAAAAGACTCCTTGCTCTTTTTCTGACCCTCCCTTAACACAGAGCCCAAAGGAAAAGTTGGCATGTTCCTTGGTCCATTCTTTTACTTATAGAGCACTCTTTTGTTATCATCATTCAACAATGACCCCTTCCCCTTTAAAGTTCATTTCATATGGGGGTGGAGTGAAGATGGTGTCTGGAAAGCAGGGACTTGCTTAAACTTCCCCCCAGGTCACTCCAAACACCTATAAAAATGGCTCTGAACTAATTTTAGAGCTGCAGAACCCACAAAATAACAAAGGAAGCAGGTATCCAGCCCAGGACAGACTGGATGGTTGCTGGGGAGGGTCTATCACACAGAGCTTGGAGAAGAGCCCAGCATGGGCTGCACCAGGACCAACCAGACCAGGAGCTGGGTAGAACAGGTGTAGGGCCCTGAATCAGTGAGCTGTGGCAGTTAGCAGACATTTCAACCCACAAACGCCAAAGGCAACAGAAAAGGATAGTGGGTAAAGCTTATGGGACAGAGTGAAAGGAGTTCATGGTTGGCCACCACCCTGGGGGCAGCAGAAGTGGTGCAGCTCTAAGGCTGCTTCTAGAGTTACAGCTGCAGTTACCTCTGGTGACAGGTCCACCTGGTGGGAGGAATTAAGTGGCAGACTAGAGAAGGAGTGCAACACCTGCTTTGCCCTTCCTGGATCTGGGCTGCAATACTGGTTGGCAATTCTTTGGGGAGAAGAAGCAGTAGTGTGGTGGAACTTGATATGTAGAAGTAGCTCTGAAAATAGCAGTGCAGCCTCTCAAGGTGGGGACAAAGTACTCTCTACTCTACAAGCAGTCATACACTAACAAAAAAGCTCAAGAGTCATGTGGTTGACTGGGGACATGAAGAGGCAGCAAAAACAGACTCAGTTTGAGACTCAGACTTTGAAATCTTTTTTTGATGTCAAAGAAGACCAAAACATACAGCCTAAAGAAGTCAACAAAGTCAGAGAGCCTACCTCAAAAGCCTCCAAGAAAAATATGAATTGGTCTCAGGCCATGGAAGAACACAAAAGGATTTGGAAAAGCAAGTAAGAGGAGAGGAAAAATTGGGAAGAGAAATGACAGTGATGTGGGAAAACCACGAAAAACAAGTCAATGACTTCCTAAAGGAAGCCCAAAAAACAATGAAGAAAATAACACCTTAAAAATAGACTAATTCAAATGGCAAAAGAGCTGCAAAAAGCCAATGAGGAGAAGAATGCCTTGAAAGGCAGAATTAACTAAATGGAAAAGGAGGTCCAAAAGACCACTGAAGAAAATATTACCTTAAAAATTAGATTAGAGCAAGTGGGAGCTAGTGACTTTCTGAGATATCAAGATATTATAAAACAGAACCAAAGGAATGAAAAAATGGAAGACAATGTGAAATATCTCATTGGAAAAACCACTGACTTGGAAAATAGATACAAGAGAGATAATTTAAAAATTATTGGACTACCTGAAAGCCATGATCAAAAAAAGAGACTAGACATCATCTTTCATGAAATTATCAAGGAAAATCACCCTGATATTCTGGAGCCAGAGGGTAAAATAGAAATTGAAAGAATCCACTGATCACCTCTTCAAAAAGATCCCAAAAAGAAAACTCCCAGGAATATTGTCGCCAAATTCCAGAGCTCCCAGGTCAAGGAGAAAATACTGCAAGCAGCCAGAAAGAAACAATTTGAGTATTGTGGAAACACAATCAGGGTAACAGAAGATCTAGCAAGTTCTGCATTAAGGGATTGCAGGGCTTGGAATATTATATTCTATAGGTCAAAGGAGTTAGGATTTAAAGAAAGAATCATCTATCCAGCAAAATTGAGTATAATGCTCTAAGGCAAAATATGGATTTTCAATAAAATAAAGAACTTTCAAGCTTTCTTGGTGAAAAGATCAGAGCTGAGTAGAAAATTTGACTTTCAAACACAAGATTCAATAGAAGCATTAAAAGGTAAACAAGAAAGAGAAATCATAAGGGACTGGCTAATGTTGAACTGTTTTGTTCACATTCCTACATGGAAAGATGATGTGCGTAATTCATGAGACCTCAGTATTCAGGTAGCTGAAGGTAATATACATTTATATATAGAAAGAGGGCACAGGGTTACTTGAATATGATGGGATGATATCTAAAAAATAAAATCAAAGGAAGTGATGAGAGAAGAATATATTGAAAGAGGGAGAAATATAGAGATAGAATGGGGTAAATTATCTTACATAAGAGTGGGAAGAAAAAGCAGTTTTGTTTGAAGGGAAGGGAAGAGGGGGCAGGTGAGGGGGAATGAGTGAATCTTGCTCTCATCGGATTTGACTTTAGGAGGGAATAACATACATACTCAATTGGGTAAATTACTCCACAGGAAAGAAGAAGGAAGGGGATAAAAAAGGGGGGACCATAGAAGGGAAGGCAGATGGGGGAGAAGGTAATCAAAAGCAAACACTTTTGAAAAGGGACAGGGTCAAGTGAGAAAATTAACTAAAGGGGGACAGGATAGGAGGGAGCAAAATATAGTTAATCTTTCACAACATGAGTATTGTGGAAGGGTTTTACATAATGATACATGTGTGGCCTATGTTGAAGTGCTTTCCTTCTTAGGGAGAGTGGGTGGGGAGGGAAGAGAGGAGAGAATTTGGAACTTAAAATTTTAAAAGCAGATGTTCAAAAAACAGTTGTTTTTGCATGCAACTGGGAAATAAGTTGTACAGGAAATGGGGCATAGAATTCTATCTTGCTCTACAAGAAAGTAGGGGAAAAGGTGATTGGGTAGTGGGGTGACAGAAGGAATGGCTGACTAGGGAATGGGACAATCAGAATATGTGTCATCTTGGAGTGGGCAGGAGGGTAGAAATGGGGAGAAAATTTGTAATTCAAAATCTTGTGGAAATCAATAATGAAAACTAAAAATATTAAATAAATAATAAAAAGTTCATTTCATACTATCCAGCTCCTTCTTTCTGTCACTAAGGAAGTCCCCTGCTGCTCTTAGTCTTTCCCAAAACATTCAATACTTGTGTCACAGTCTGACTCAGCCAAAACTCTTACTCATTCAAACAGTATGTTCTCACAAATTTTCAGTCTCCTCAAGTTTCCAATTGGTGTCAGCTATGAAGATTATGGACGGATCATTCATCACATATATCTCTCCTATATACAATGAAGTTGCTTAAACTACAGCTGTACTTTCTAGATAAATGTCTGAGATAGATGAATACTGTGAAGATTGAGCTTGGTGTTTAATGATTGTGTGACCTGAGACAATCATTGCATATTTCACTGTTGCATCATCAGCCAGTCTCTGCTTTTTCTCCTCTTTTACAGCTGATTTTATAATTGAGGACAAACAAAAATAGCTATGGCAAACAGGGTTAAGTGACCTGCCCAGGGTCACATATCTAGTAAGTACTAGAAGCCCAATTTGAATTCTGAGTTTTCATGAATCCTGGTTCAGTGCTCTGTTTACTGAACCACCTTGCTGCCCTTGCATCTTGGCCTAGAAAAAGACAAATTATTTTCCCTCTCTAAATCAGCCAATCTAATGTTTTAAATGTTCAAAAAATGGGCTAGGTCAATAAGAGAATTTGCTCGGTAAATATACAGTGAATGATTGATTCTTGAAACTTGTCCATTTTGTGATATCAATGTCTTCCACAGGCTGGAAACAGACTGCACTCTCTCCCTTTTTCAATGTCCACATCCCATCTTTGTCTTCCACCTGATTTTCTGTTGACAATTTCAGTTATCAGCCATCAGATTATATGTGTGTATACATATACACACACAATGCACATATGTAAGTGTGTATATAGATTTGTAAATACATGCATAAATACATATATGCATACATATATGAATTTGTAACATCACACCCCAATTGCTGTATAACAACTGCTTAAAAATTATTCTCACATTCATCATTAATTGCTATGCCCTGAGCCCAGTGATTGAGAGAGATAACTGGTTAATGGAACCAATTTTATGTACAAAGGAATGTATGAATGAAAAAAAAAAGCATTTATCAAGTGCTTACTTGATAAAAAGCATTTTGCTAATCACTCCCATGCAAGAGAAAGGTAAAACAGTTAAAAAGTTCCACCTGCAAGGTGGATAGAAAGGTCCCATTGTCTTTAGAGAAAAACAGCAGAACAGATGGTAATGCTTTTTACATGTCATTTGCACTGATAAAATTGTATAAATTTCTCATGTTGAATAATTTGAAAGTATCAAACTCTTGGTGACAAGAACTTTTTTTTTCTAGGTTTCCAATAGCTATGACTATGGAACATGCAAAAGTGGTAGCCAGGCTGCATGTCCACGGGGGTTATTTCTAGGATGATGCTTATGAGCATTGGGCTGGAAGCATTATTATTCTCAAGGCTCTTGAGTTCAGGGTCCTGGGATGTCTCCATTTGGTCTGAAAGGATATGGCTGTTTTTGACTGGGTTGGTGGTTTTTTGACTTGTCTGGCATATAAGCTGCCTACTATCTGTCACCTAGGATGACTCACATCTCCAACCTGAATGATTTGCTTATCCAGTGGGTGTCAGGTATTTGGAAGTTGTCGAGAATAACTGCCCCATTTTCCAGAATATTTAGATGATGGCTGTGAGGGTTGGGGGTGGGAGGAGAGAAGACTGGTAGTGTGTGGGGGGGTGCTACCACTCCCATGGTTCTTGCATCCATCTGCCTCTTGGTGGCAATTGGTCAGCAACTGTTGTCTAAGGTGTTGAAGAAGATGGGCTCCTTTGCCACTAGATTTTTCCCATCAGTGATAGAAGCAGAGAGTGGCTGGAAAGTACATCTGATGGTTGAAAGGAGGCTGATATTTCCAATATTCTTGGGTTCTACGAATTGTTTCTTGAGAATGCTCCCTTTCACATTCTTGGGTCTACTGCTATTTTCAATGACAAGATCACATTTAATTTGAAAATAGGAAATTGGAGGGAATCTGATTTTTTGTCAGTAGGGGTTCTGCAGTGCCTGAAGTTCTGGGGCAGGGAGAAAAATGACAGATGGCACAATAGGTTGGGAAGGAGTTAAAAGAACAGTCTTACAGATAGTCATTAAAAGTAAATAAGAGTTAAAATGTCCCCTCCCAACACATACACACACACATACACACACACACGCACATATTTTTCTGAAATAATAGCTGATCAGTTGACTGAAACTTTCACCTTAGTAGCCTCTGTTATTTATCTTCATAAGAGTGACTCAATTTAATTTCCTTTCCATCATACTAAGCAGGATGTCCAGTCCTCTCACTGGAAAGGTAGATAGTCCAAACAGAAAAAAAAAAAAAAACCTGAGTAGTGGTACAAAAAATTACCAAAAAAAATGCACTTCTCTGAAGAAAGAAGGTGAGACATGGAGCCAGCTATAACTTTTTCCACCATCCCACGCCCACCCTCCCTGGGAATTTCCCTGCAACAGCATTAACAAGATTTGTTGGTAAACACAAACAGTGCCTGTTAGGAGCCTCCAATAGTAAATGATTAGAAAGTATGGGGTAGATAGTTAAAAACCCTATGGAGTATGATTGGAGATAAAACCAGCCACCAACTTACAAACAACAAATCAAAAGAAAGTCATTTTGACAAAAAATCAAAGGAGGAAAAATGAGTAAGCAAAATAGAAAAGGACAGAAGAACACAATGAAAATATATATTCAGGAACATGAGAATACCTGCTAGTTATAATGACAAGCACAGTAAGAAACAATTCTACAGAATCTAAAGCAGAAAAAGTCAGCAATAGTTAGACATTCTACATTATAATCCCTCTTTTTGGAAGGACTGTAGGAAAAATTGTAAAAGTTTTCAAAAAATTAATATCAGACCAATCATTTTAATCATATACTTCAGTAAATTTCAAGTGAATATCTTCAAATATTAAAGGCTACAACATTTTAAAACTGGAAGAGAATGGCAAGAGGTATCAGGGATATCTGTGGCTATGGGGAAATTATTAAGAAAACAAGTAAGGGAGAACATTATATATGAGAAAATAAATAATATCAGTGGGACATAATTTAAAAAATTTTTATGAACTAAGTTAATATATCTATTAAAATACAAACTACAATTGGGGAAATCTTATCAAGTATTCGTTAAAATTTACTATAAATGACATATTAAATTGATAAAAATCACTCATTTCCCTATTCATTGTTAAATATTATATGAAGATAGATAGATAGATAGATAGATAGATAGATAGATAGATAGATAGATAGATAAAAGGCACTGAATATACAGAAGTAATCAAAATCCAAATGTTGCTAATGACTTTCAAAAATGAAAACATAAATTTTTAAACAAACAAAAATACTCAATGAAGACATGAACACCTATATGTGTATTATTTGATTAACAATTTTATTGCTAAAGACCATATAGTTCATTCCTGAGGTGGAAATATGTGGGATATCTCAATTTTTTAATATGAGTTTCCAAAAATATGGCATATAGAATCACATTGAATCTTTAGAAAATGATATTGACAACATGTATAATTTCACAAGTCCCAATTCTGGTTGGTGGTATACCTTAAAAGCTTTTTGAAGCATACATTAAAAACAAAAAAGTCATGAAAAAATGCTACTCACCTCTAGAGAGAAAACTGATGCACTCTGAGTGCAAATTGAAATATAATTTTCTCACCTTCTTTATTTTTCTTGCTTTTCATGATGTGGAAATATGGAAATATGTTTTGCATGATATCACATGTATAATTAATATAATTTTGCTTTCCTTCTCAGTGAATGGTGTGCAGGTAGTAGGAAGAGAGGTAGACAATTTAAAACTTAAAATTTAAAAAGGAAAATATGGCAAGATGGCGGCTGGTGAGCAGGAACTAGTGTGAGCTCCTTACCGAGTCCCTCCAAAAACCTATAAAAAATGGCTCTGAACCAATTCTAAAATGGCAGAACCCACAAAACAGCAGAGGGAAGCAGGGCTCCAGCCCAGGATAGCCTGGATGGTCTCTGGGTGAGGTCTATCCCACACGGAGCTGGGAGCTGGGAACGGAGTGGAGCAGAACCCAGCCTGAACTGCACGGACCATCCAGACCAGAAGCCGGGCGGAGGGGGCCCTAGTGCCCTGAATCAGTGAGCTGCGGCAGTTACCAGACTCCTTAACCCACAAACACCAAAGACTGCAGAGAAGTTTAGTGGGAAAAGCTGCGGGAGTAGAAGGAGTTCACGGTTCAGCTTCCAGCCCCGGGGGCAGTGGAGGTGGGGCAGCTACAGTTGTTCATACTTCCGGCTCCAGGCCCACCTGGTGGGAGGAATTAAGTGGCAGATCAGAGCAGGAGTGCACAACCTGCCAAAGATCTAAGCCCAGTCTGGGTTGGGGGTTGGGGAAGGAGCAGTGCTGGTGTGGTAGAGCTGGCACCTCCCCCCCAAACGTGGAACATAGAACTCTGTAGTCTACAAGCAGTCATACCCCACTGAAAAACTCAAAAGTCAAGTTAGGTGGCTGGGAATATGGCCAGGTAGAGAAAACGCACCGAGATTCAGTCTCAGACTTTGGATTCTTTCTTTGGTGACAAAGACCAAAACATAAAGCCTAAAGAAGTCAACAAAGTGCAAGAGCCTACAACAACAGCCTCCAAGAAAAACATGAACTTGTCCCAGGCCATGGAAGAGCTCAAAAAGGATTTGGAAAAGCAAGTTAGAGAAGTAGAGGAAAAATTGGGAAGAGAAATGAGAAGGATGCGAGAAAACCATGAAAAACAAGTCAATGACTTGCTAAAGGAGACCCAAAAAAATACCGAAAAATACACTGAAGAAAACAACACCTTAAAAAACAGACTAACTCAAATGGCAAAAGAGCTCCAAAAAGTCAATGAGGAGAAGAATGCCTTGAAAGGCAGAATTAGCCAAATGGAAAAGGAGGTCCAAAAGACCACTGAAGGAAATACTACTTTAAAAATTAGATTGGAGCAAGTGGAAGCTAGTGATTTTATGAGAAATCAGGATATTATAAAACAGAACCAAAGGAATGAAAAAATGGAAGATAATGTGAAATATCTCATTGGAAAAACCACTTACCTAGAAAATAGATCCAGGAGAGATAATTTAAAAATTATTGGACTACCTGAAAGCCATGATCAAAAAAAGAGCCTAGACATCATCTTTCAAGAAATTATCAAGGAGAACTGCCCTGATATTCTGGAGCCACAGGGCAAAATAGAAATTGAAAGAATCCATCGATCGCCTCCTCAAATAGATCCCAAAAAGAAATCTCCCAGGAATATTGTCGCCAAATTCCAGAGCTCCCAGGTCAAGGAGAAAATACTGCAAGCAGCCAGAAAGAAACAATTTGAGTATTGTGGAAACCCAATCAGAATAACCCAAGATCTGGCAGCCTCTACATTAAGAGATCGAAGGACTTGGAATATGATATTCCAGAGGTCAATGGAGCTAGGATTAAAACCTAGAATCACCTACACAGCAAAACTGAGTATCATGCTCCAAGGCAAAATATGGATTTTCAATAAAATAGAGGACTAGAGAGAGAGAGAGAGAGAGAGAGAGGGAGAGAGAGAGAAAGAGAGAGAGAGGGAGAGAGGGAGAGAGTGGACACAGGGTGAGTTGAAGATGAATGGAAGATATCTAAAAGGTATAAAATCAAATTACGGGATGAGAGAGGAACATACTGAGAGAGGGAGATAAGGAGAGATAGAATGGGATGGATTATCTCCCATAAAGGTGGCAAGAAGAAGCAGTTCTGTGGCAGGAGGGGAGAGGGCGGATGAGGGGGGAATAAGTGAACATTGCTCTCATCAGATTTGACATAAGGAGGGAATACCATACATACCCAATTGGGAATCTTACCCCACAGGAAAGAAGAAGGAAGAAGAAAAAAATGGGGGGGATGATGGAGGAGAGGGCAGATGAGGGTGGAGGTAGTCAAAAACAAACACTTTGGAAAGGGGACAGGGTCAAGGGAGAAAATTCAATAAAGGGGGATGGGTTGGGAAGGAGCAAAATGTAGTTAGTCTTTCACAACATGAGTACTGTGGAAGGGTTATACATAATGATACACATGTGGCCTATGTTGAATTGCTTGACTTCTTAGGGAGGGTGGGTTGGAAGGGAAGGGGGGAGAGAATTTGGAACCCAAAGTTTTAAAAACAGATGTTCAAAAACAAACAAAAATGTTTTTGCATGCAACAAGAAAATAAGATTCACAGGCAATGGGGTGTAAAAATTTATCTTGCCCTACAAGAAAGGAAGGGGAAAGGGGATGGGAGGGGAGTAGGGTGACAGAGGGGAGTGCTGACTGGGGAACAGGGCAACCAGAATATATGCCATCTTGGAGTAGGGGGGAGGGTAGAAATGGGGAGAAAATTTGTAATCCAAACTCTTGTGAAAATCAATGTTGAAAACTAAATATGTTAAATAAATTAAAAAAAAATTTAAAAGAAAAATGTTAGAAATAAATATCTTAAAAACCTAGAAAATAAAAAAGAATACATTTGCCAAATGTAATAGTATTTTTTCATAAATACCTATAGCTGACACTGTGTATGTTGCTATGTGTTAATTTGCTTGAGACATGAGGGTAAAACAGGAGGCAAAATGAAGAGGTACCTTTCCTAGTACCGGACTGGGAACACAGTCCCCAAACCATTTTTAGAGAGCACTGATCTCTAGCTGGGAGTGGAAGCACTACCCATTTCATAAACATCATTCTAATAATATTTTTTTTGCAGGGGGGGAAGGGAGGGCAATTGGATTTAAGTGACTTGACCAAGGTCACACAGCTAGTAAGTGTGTCAAGTGTCTAAGGCAGGATTTGAACTCAGGTCCTCCTGACTTCAGGGCTAGTGCTCTACTCACTGCTCCACCTAGCTGCCCCCATAAACATCATTCTAACTTCAGAATCACTGTGAATACAGGTCAGTTTTCATAAATCTGCCTAAAAGTTATGAACCAAGTTTATATAGATACACATCAACACATATATGAATATATATGTGTGTGTATGTATGTATGTAGAGTGGCCATCTCCAGTCATCCTGATCTATATCTTGCCACTGGACCCAGATGGCTCTGGAGGAGAGAGTGAGCCTGGTGACTTTGCACAGCCCTCCCTCACTTAAATCCAATTCCCTTATAAGTCATGGCATCAGTTTCCAGATGTCATGGTCCTCCTCCCAAATGAAGGACAAATGACAATGTGTGTGTATTTGTATTCATGTACTTAAAGCATCAAAAATTCAAGGGAAGCAAAAGATTCGTAAGGAGGAAAATAGGAAGAAACGAGTGAATATTTAATGGAATAAAATCAAATTTCCCTTTTAAATGAATATTTCATTCCATTATAGAGTTGGTGTAACACATAGGGTAGCAGAGAAGAAAACAAGAGATAGCTAAGACTAAGTGCACTTTACCTAATCTGATTTTTGTAAGAAAAGAATATCATGGTTTATTCAGTCTAATGGGAGAATGAGAGTCAGAACAAGAGAAGTGATGGACAACTAATAACTCACTCCTTTTTTAAATTACCTGACATGTACACACACACACACAAACACACACACATTTGTGTGTGTGTGTGTATAAACAAATGCACGTATACATACACACAATAAACATGTTGCTGTCCTGTTGGAATAGAAGCTTATTATCTTTTTCTTTTATCTCTGTAGCCCCAGGGTTTATCCAGTAGCTTTTACATCATAAGTACTTAATAAATACTTGTTGATTTATTGATTTTATTTTTTAACACTTCAATCATCATCATCATCATCCTACACAGTGGTACAACTCTTTGTTTGTTTTTAATGCATCTGTAATCTCAATGGTATAGGGGATTCTCCTTAAGGACATTAAATCTACCAGTACAGATCAATACCTGCTCTTCAGTATAGGATCTTAATATATTATCTGGGAGCATATAGAGGTGATGTGACTTGCCAATTTACAAAGAGCAAATTATATTTGAAGTGAGATGAGTGCAGGGCTCCCCAATTCAAAGGACAAATCTATTCATTATGTGACTTAGTAGGCACTCAGTAAAATTTTGCCTAATCCATATGAATATTCTCATTCACTTTTTGTATTAGGCTTGCAATATGTCTCAATTTCTTTGGATTTATCTTACTCAGGGATTTCAGTGGACTATGCATATGATAAATATGGAGGTTCTTTCCAAATTCAAATCAAAAGAGTCCTATGAATTTAAAGATTCTGGTGGCTCTTCTTTCATCTCATTTCTTCTCTTCTTTTCTCCCATAGTAGTTCTCTCCTCTCTCCCCTCTCCTCAGCTTCTATTATTTTCTTCTCTTTTCTTTTCCTTACCTTTCCATTCTTTACTTTTTTTAGTTTACTTTACTTTCTTTTTTATTATTTCTTTGTTCCTTTCATTTCATCTTCATTTTCTTCCCATACTTACTTTGAAGATGACTATCAAATTCATTATATTAAAGAGACTAAGAGCCAAAGGAAATTTTCGTATATCATTAGTTTTCAGGGTATTTTATACAATGTCACATTCATGTAAGAAATCAATATCACTACATTTCATTATAATTAAAATATCTTCATCCCCCTGTTAACATAATTCAGGCTCAAGCGTTTACAGAATAGTTTTGTTTTGTTGTGTATGTGTGTGGTCTTTAATGTCTATACTTTCAATGATCTTAGATACAATATAACTTACCTATTGATACATATGTTCATCTAAATCCAACCCCCCCTCCCAAAGTTCAATATTGTTCTTTGGGTATAAACACCCACTAGAGATAATTGGCCCTTCCTTAATACTGGGAGAAAGCAGAATTTTATAAATGTTCTCTCAATATATTCTTTTCAACATTGAAAAGTACAGTTTTTTCATGTCTGACAAATTAATGAGCTCGATTCTACCATCTGTGTATCTCAGTGTCATTGGGAGTATCTTGTGCAGAGGAAGATATGCAGATGGAAAAGTCTGGCCAGTTATGATTTTCAAGAGGGTCAAATTAATGTTAATTGTTATAAATCATAACACTTTTACTTACAGAGGCTCACATCAGTATTGTTAAGTTACTGCCTCTTTTATCCCTTGCAATATAAAAAGAGTATTTGCCAGCTAGGATGTAAAATTAAAATAAGGGGAAAAGTTAAAAGCACAGACTAAAGCTAGACATCCCTCCCCCACCATGCAGATGGTGTTCTCTGTTCTGTTGGAGATGATCAGCAAAACTTACTGAGGGATTACTAGACATAATAAAAATCTGTGTTTACCTGGTTTGCTTGTATTTCCTTTCCCTTCTGCTGAGAAATATGCATTGTTGGGGTGGGGGAAGGCAAATGAACTTTGTGGCCTTCTCTGCAATTAGACATGTTGGTTAAATATGACCCTTTATATAGAAAACCAATGCTGAAGTCCTACCCCATTCCTTCTACTACATGGAAAAGATATAACTCAGGATTCTCAAATCTCTATTATACAGAGCAGAGACACTACTAAACTTTTTCCTTGGAATATTTTCAAGAAAAATACCAAAACAGACAGATAGATTTTTATGTTAGTATCAACCTATCTCATTGCAAAAGTATTTCTTAAAAAGTTGAATAATTGATGATAGTTTTAGCATTGTGACCTATAGTAGAATGTAACAGAGACTGGACCTGTGATTTGATTGGATTGGAGTACAAAGATGAGGTGACTCCCTCTTCCAATATAGGTTGAAAACTTCTCTGCATTTTATTATCTTAGAGACTTACTCAGAGCACTGAGAGATTAAATAACTTTTCATAGGGTCATACAGACAGTATGTCAGATTTAAGCCAATGTTCTCTTGGCTTTGAGGCTAATTTCCCATGGACTACTTCAAGTTGCCTCTCACAAAAAGAAGATAAATATAAAAATCCCCCTCATTTTTATGAAGTGCTTTTTTGGTAACACAATAACGATGGACATGTAGGAAAGAAGGCAACAGGCGTACCAAAAAATTAATGATTTTAAGCCATTAACAAAATAGGAACTATTCTCTTGATATTCTGAGTTTGATATCTTTGTCCAGAGACTAAAAAGTTGATGTAATTTTAGAATAGCTAGATCATATAAATATTCTTGCACTTAATGAAAATGGAAGAAATGAAGAAATTATAGGTAAATGAAAGGTTGTCTTAGGAAACATAAATAATGTAGTTGATTCAACCAGTGTTATGAGTGGCCAAGGACAAGAAACATTGTTTTATGGAAAAAGTCAGTTAATTTTTTTTATAGCTCATGATGCATGTAAGGAAAAGCACTTTCTCATAAGAAAAATGACATTTGACTTCTAGGACAGAGACAAGATGGTGAAATAGAGGAAGAAATATAGATGAACTCTCTCAACATTTCCCTCCAAAGAAATTTAAAATAATGACTCAAATAGAATTCTGCAGTGGCACAGCCAAAAAAAAAGATCAGGGTGAGATGTTTTTCCCAGTCCATGATGACATAGGAGGTTGGAAGGAGAGGTCCCTGGCATTAGAGTGGAGGCTGGTCTAGAACTCATGGGAAGGCAACACCAGATATGTGACACTGCAATGACAACAGTAACACAACAGCAGCAGTTTTGGGAGTGTTCAGGCCAGAGATGGTAAAGAGATTGTGCAATTTGTCAGAAAAAAAATATTTTTTTTTTTTATGAGAGACCTCTGTGTTAGACCTTAGCGCTTGATATTATGCAGTTTGGCACCTTGATTACCTATATACCGACTTTCTAGGAGCAGTTACAGGGCAGAAACAATTTTAATCACAAGAGGTGAGAAGCTTTGAGGAGAAATAATAGTTTTTATTGCAGAGGATAAGCTGCCCTTTGGCAAAAAGGATCAAAGCACAGACCAAAAAAATAGTGAACATACTTCTCCCTGGATCACACCATCTTGGAAGTACAAAACTCTTCCAAAGCCCCAGAACTGGCTCTAAAAACATCACTATAAAAAAGAAACAAACAAACAAACACCTGAAGATTGGATGACTGTACCCTGCCTCCCGCCACCCCTCCTGCCCCCCCACCAAGTGAACAGAGAGGCCAACTTAAACATAAAATTCAAAATCAAGAAAAAGCTTGGAAAATAAGCAAACAAACAAAAAAAATAATGACTATGAAAAGGTACTAAAGTGACAGGGAAGATCAACAAAAACTCAAGACACGGAGAAGTAAGACAATGATGTCCAAGCAGCTACAAGCAAAGCATCAAAGAAAATTGCAAATAGAACAGTAAAACAACAAATTTTACTGGAAGAGATTAAAAAAATATTTTGAAATACAATTATGTTAGTAGAGTGAAAAATAAGAAAAGAAATGAGAGTAATAGAGGAAAATTACTTCTAAAAAATAAACAGCTTGGCAAAACAGGCACAAAAATGATGAAGAAAATACAAATTAAAATGTAAAATTAGCCAAACGGGTAGGTGGGGAGGGAAGAGGGGAGAGAATTTGGAACTCAAGGTTTTAAAAATAGATGTTCAAAAAAGTTTTTGCATGCAACTAAGAAATAAGATACACAGGCAATGGGGCATAGAAATTTATCTTGCCCTACAAGAAAGTAAGGGAAAAGGGGAGGGGAGGGGAGTGGTGTGACAGAAGCGAGGGCTGACTGGGGAATGGGCCAACCAGAATTTATGCCATCTTGGAGTGGGCAGGATGGTAGAAATGGGGAGAAAATTTGTAATTCAAACTCTTGTGAAAATCAATTCTGAAAACTTAATATATTAAATACATTTTAAAAAAAGAAATATGAAGAAAAAAAATGATTTTTGCTAAAAAAAAAGGAAAGAAAATAATTCCTAAATGTTAGAATAAGGTAAGTGGAAGCTAATGATTCTATGAGACATAAAGAAAAAATAACATAAAGTGAATAGAAAAATAGAAGAAAATGTGAAATATTCTTCAGAGAAACAACTGACCTAGAAAATAGGTTGAGGAGAGATAACTTGAGCACCATTGGTCAAAAGTCCTAGGCATCTAATTTTAAGAAATTATAAAGAAAAACCCAGAGAAGGTGAAATAAAGTTGAAAAAGAAATTCACCAATCCCCTGAAAGAGTTGCCAACATGAAAATTACCTGAATTATTATAGTAAAATTCCAGAGCTCCCAGTTTAAAGAGAAAATATTTCAATCTCTCAGCATGAAACCATTCAAATACAATAGAACCACCATCACAGACACCAAAGATTTAACATGTATAATGTTAAAGGAGGAGGGAGCATGGAAAATGATATTATGGAAGACAAAAGAGCTAGGATTAAAATGTAACCTACCCAACAAAACATTATAATCCTTAAGTATTTAATGAAACAGAGTACTTTCAAGAAGTCGTGATGAAAAACCCAAAGAGATGAATAGAAAATTTTGATTTACACATACAAGACTAGAAAGAACCACAGAATGGTAAACATGAAAGAGAAGTAATCATGGGTTCAATAAGGTTAAACTCTTTACGTTCCTAAATGGGAAGATGATACTAATAACTACAAAGACCTATTTTAATTGTAGGACAATTAGAAGGATTCTATAAAGACAGAGGGTAGGGGAGTTAGTTGATTGTATTGAGATTATCTCAAAAAATGGATGGGCAAGAAAGAGGCATATCCTAAAACAAGGAAGAAGGGAGAGAAAGAACAGGGAAAATTATCTGAAAAAGAATTGCACAAGGAAGAAGAGACTTTACAATGGAAGGGAAAATTGATGGGATAAGCAATGCTTCAATCTCATTCTCATTGGAATTGGTTCAGAGAGAAAAGAAGATAGAAACATACATATTGTATACATGTGTATACACACATATGTATACACGCTCAATTTGGTATAGAAATCTGTCATACAACATAGAGCAGGCGGGGAAGGGGATAATAGAAAAGGTGGATGATAAAGGGAGGGTAGATTAAGGTAGGCAGTAATCAGAGCCAATAATCATAACTAAATGTCAATGAGATCAACTTATTATGGCACTACATCAGGAAGAGATGGAAAAACTCCATTTAAAAGATCTGCAGACAATATAAAATCCATGGAAATCAACCTACTGAGACAAATTCAGAGAATGCATGAATACTATTACAAAACATTTTTCACTCAAATGAAGGTATATTTAAACAACTGAAGAAATATTAATTGCTCATGATTAGGTTAAGCCAATATAATAAAAATGACAATTCAGCTAAATTAATTTATTTATCCAGGATCCTACCAACCATACTACCAAAGAATTATTTCATAAAGCTAGAAAATTATAACAAAATTTAAATGGAAAAACAATGTATAAATATATCAAAGTATTCATTTTTTTAATGTGAAGTAAGTTAGCCTAGCAATACCAAATTTCAAATTATGTTACTATGTGGTAATTCTCAAAACAATTTGGTATTAGCTAAGAAATAGAGTGCTGGATCAGTGTAATAGATTACGTATACAATATACAGTAAAAAAAATAACCATATGTATAGATTTTGATAAACCCAAGGAGCTAAGATTTTGATGCAAGAGCAACTCAAAAATTTCTGGAAAAATTGTAAAGCACTTTGGCAGAAACTAGGCAGAAACCAATGTCTCAAAACATATATGAAGATAAGTTCAAAATGCCTATACAATTTATACATAAGTGATGATATCATAACCAATATTTATAACATGGAAAAATTTACTCATCACATCTATGGGTAATGGAAGTTTTTGTGACCAAATAAGAGGTAGAAGGGATCACAGGAAGTAAAATGCATAATTTTTACTACATCAAATTTTAAAAGATTTTTTTCCACACACACACATACACACACACACACACACACACACACACACACCCCAAATAAAAAAGAAAAGCAGGAAAATGGGTAAACATTACAGCAAATTTACCCAATAAAAGTCTTATTCCTCAAATATATAGACAACTGAGCCTCATTTATAAAAATAAGAGCTTCTCCCCAATTGAAATTAGAGAAAAGGAAAAGAACAATGTAATGGTAATTAGAGCAGGATTGTTTTTTTTTTTTTGTTTTTTTTTTTTTTTTTTTTTTTTTTTTTTTGCTGTTCTTCTCTTTTGGGATGCTAAGACTACAAAATGCCTTTGATGAGTCTGGCCTTTGTTTGAATGGGGAAGGTAAAGTGGAATCTTTTGTCTTGGAATGTTTCTCAGCACCTGAGCAGTGGAGAGTCATTGATTTGTATATGATGTGCTGCTGGTGGTTGAGGAGCTTTCCCACACCATGGTTTCCCATACCCTAATTGCTAAGTTGGCCCCAGCCCTCAGGGTCCTGAACAGGGTATATGTGTTGGAAGGTAAGCATTTCACTTTTGAGGGTACACTCATTGAAAGGGTGACAAGACTCTGGGAAAGCCATTGAAATACCACCACCACCACCCCACCCCAGCTTTGATAACCTAGATGTTGGTGCTTCTCTGGTTACTATGCATTACTATGGTTAGACTGGTTTGTGTTATTTGATCTGTTTGTAATTTCTGTTTATATTTGCCTTGAAGTTCAGGAGGCTAATCTTTTCCCTCTGAACTAAGTGAATGATATATATACAGATATAGATATAGATATAGATGTGTGTATTATAGATATAGATATAGATATAGATATAGATATAGATGTAGATATAGATGTAGATGTAGATATAGATATGTTTGATTAAACTGGGATTGTATACCCCTCAAAGTTGCTTTCCTTAGAAAAGCAGACCAAAGAATCTATGCTGGCAACCCTTCCTGTGTGCTGTTGTTGTTGGTCTTTCACCCCCCAAAGAGGTGCTAGAAATGTTGTTACGGACCCATATGCGAAAATATATTTTATCAGATTTTTTGGGGTGGTGAGGAAATGAAAATTCAGTTGATGCCCATCAATGGGGGGATGGATGAATAAATGGTAGTATATGATTGGGATGGAATATAATTGTGCTATAAGAAGTCATGAAAGATGTCGTTTTAGAAAAAATCCTGGGAAGACTTATATTAGTTGATGCAAAGTGAACTAAGCCAAATTAAGAGATCATTGGATATAGTAGCAGCAACATTTTTAATGATCTAAAGTTAAAGACTTAGCTACTCTGATCAATACAAGTATCTATGACAATTCCAAAGGACCTGTGATGGAAAAATGCTACCCACTTTCAGAGAGAAAATTGATCCACTCTTAGTTCAGATCAAACCATCTTTTTCACTTCTATTATTTTTCTTGTTTTTGTTTCTGTTTTGTTGCAGAATTTGTGAATCATTTCACATTTATTGCATCATTTCAAAAATGATTTGCGATGGAAGATAACATTTTCACAATAACAAAATTGACTTGGAAATTTAGAGACCATGTGATCCTGTTTTATTTTTTGTTACATTGAATCTCAAATTCTTTATACATTTTGCAGTTAATTTTAATGAGACTTTCCTTTGTATTGCTCTATCTTAAATTTTGTTATTATATTGGAATATTGGATTTTGTCTGTTTATTTTGTGGGCTTCAAATTTTGCTGAACATATTAAATGTTTTAGTGAGTTTATGTCATTACTCCCTAGGAATTTCTAAATAAACCATTGTGTTAACAGCATAAAGAAAACAATTTGTCTCCTCTTTATCTCTATTTATACCTTCAACCCTTCAGGCCTTAGGAAGCTCCCTTTGCCTCTTCTTATTCTTTGTAACTATTACTAGCAATTGTAGAACTATGTCAAATAATACCAAGGAGCACATGAATACTTAATGTACTACTGAATTTCCTAAAAAGGCTTCTGTTATTTCCCCATTGCATAAAATTTTTGTTTTAGTTTTATTTAGATACTTTTACCTTATTAAAAAAAGATACTCCCACCATTATACTTGGTGACTTTTTTAAATAAATGAGTTATGAACTTTGTCAAAGACTTTTAAAAAAATTTTGACAAATATTGAAAACATTTCTCATAAATGTGTGTGCATGTATGTGTATATGTATATATGTATGTGTGTATACATACAGAGAAGCAAACATATATATACATATATACATACACACACAAATATATATATACATATGTATATATATATATACACAGAGAGAGGGAAAGAGAGAGAGAGACAGAGAGAGACAGAGAGAGAGAGAGAGCATATACGCATGTTCTTTCTTCTGATACGAGAAGCTTACATATGGACTTGAAAAATACATGACTACTTGCATGCATTTACCAAAAAGGGGGAGACTCAAGTACTCCCTGGGAACATTTTCTAAAAGAAATTCCCTTTACCCACAGCTAGATTACCACTTACCTACCTTTCTCCCATCTCAGCGAATGTAAGAATTTAAGAGGAAGGTTAATCAAGGTAAGAATACTTGACACAGCCCTCTTAGGACAATTGCAGAGACTAGAGGATTAAATTTTGAAGTATCATTTGAATTCCTAAGTTCCTGAAAATATGAATTATCATTTTTGACAGAATAAACTCTATGTTTAGCAGCATTCAATTTGATAACTGATCAAGAGTGAATCCCTCAAGTAACAAATCATGTTCTGTCTCATTTGCATTAATTGTTTTCTCCTGGATCTTCATCATTTTTAGTACCTTCTGCTGCCATGTGTGCATTTCTTGAACTGAGCCTTGTGCATATTTCCCTCTTTTTAGGGTCAGATGCAAAATATAGATCCCCCTTCCTTTCCTCAAGGTATTGTTATGCTGCACTGGTGGCTTATAATTTAACACTTACTCTTAAAGGGACCAACATCTGCTATTAGAATTTTACTGGATCTCTTGACTGATAATACCAACATTTTTGAAATGTAATTTCCAGGAAATGTCAATTTACAAGCTTTTAGATAAGTCATCAAATCCTAAACAAAAAGAGGTGATAATGACTTTGAGTTATAATAATGAAAGACTCAGAGAGTAAGATATGAAAACCATTTCTGATGAGAATTAATATGCTATGGTGTTAGAGAAAAGAAAGCACAACAAAGAGATACATGTATTTTTCTTAATCTAATGGAAAAATAAACTCAAAATGTCATCCAAAATGTTAGCATTTCACTAAAAACCATCTTTGCTTTCAATTTCTATATTGAAAGAATATACATATCAGCATGCCTCCACTGACATGACTAATAATTACTATACCCAAAACTTGAAGAAATATTTATCTATAGAACAGGAAGGCAGTTAGTTTGTGAAGTCATTACTTGGGCAAATTCTATCCATGTGTGCCTTCTACATTATTTTTTTAGGTCAGAATGTAAAATAGAAATAATGGGAAAATAATAAATTCATTACTGCAAAAGAATTATTTAGGTCCTAGTTTGTTAAATTTACTTTTTTACTTCTAGGGGGGAAAGGATAGAAAAAAAGGAAAATATGGACTACTGCTGTACTGTTTTCAGGGAGTTCAGTTTATGAGAGAGAGTTAAAAATATTTACATGTGCATGTAGTACAAATTAGAATACAAGGGAAAAGGAGTAGTATGTATAATGTCCTGTGGGGATTAGATGAGAGAAAGTGAATACCAGCTGTGAGGATCAGGGAGAGAGGTTCAAGGAGCTTTATGCCATTCCATTTGGATTTTAAAGATGAGGCCTAAGTTAACCAGCAGATATTGGAAAATAAAAGCATTGTGGGCATGGGAAACAATATGAGCAAGTGTATGATAGAAGGAAAGTATGAGAAATGTTTCAGGGAGTAAAAGAAATACAGTTTGTCTGAAACATAGATTACATGTAAAGGAATAGAATAAGATAAAGCTGAAAAAGAGGAATCAGAGTGTTTCACAATTGGAAATGGCCAGAGGTTATCTTTTCTAGCTCATATCTAAAGAAAAAAATCTCACATCATTGAGCTGCAGATTGCAAATCTCTGGAAAAGGAAGACATTATCTTCTAGGGCAATTTATTCAACTATTTCATAGCTATGATTTTGAGAGGTTTGTTCCTCTCCACCTCACCCTCTACACTGATTTGAAATTTGACTCTTTGTAATTTCCACCTTTTGCTCCTTGCTCAGGAATTTGCAGTTAATAAGTTCAAAATTAATCCCTCTTATACATGACAAATCTTTCTTCAGACATTTGAAAATGAAAGCATTTTAAGACCTTTTATGTCTTACTATTTGCATACTAAAAAACAAACAACAAAACCTCAGTTCCATCAAACTATTTTCTTGTGGAATAATTTTGACTTTATTCAACATCTTGTTGGTCCTTTTTTTGCAAATAAAAGTTCTTTCTAAACTATAGCTACAAGAACTAAACTGAATGTAGTTCCTCAGATGTGGTCTGACCAGGCCAAAGTAGGGTAAAGACATTTTTTTTGAATTTTATCATTTTTATTTAATATTTTACTTTTCAACACTGATTTCCACAAGATTTTGAGTTACAAATTTTCTCCCCACTTCTACCCTTCCCTCTGTTCCAAGGTGGCATATATTCTGATTGCCTCATTTCCCAGTCAGCCCTCCCATCTGTCACCCCACTCCTCCCCCATCCCCTTTCCACTTACTTTTTTGTAGGACAGGATAGATTTCTATGCCCAATTCCCAATATATCTTGTTTCCAAGCTGTATGCAAAAACAATTTTTTTCCAGCATCTGCTTTTAAAACTTTGAGTTCCAAATTCTCTCCCCTCTTCCCTTCCCACCCATCCTCCCTAGGAAGGCAAGAAATTCAACATAGGTCACATGTGTATCGTTATGTAAAACACTTCCACAATACTTATGTTGTAAAAGGCTAACTATATTTAATTCCATCCCATCCTGTTTCCTTTTATTCAATTTTACCCTTGACCCTGTCCCTTTTCAAAAGTGTTTGCCTTTGATTATCTCCTCCCCCTATCTGCCCTCCTTTCTATCATCCTCCCTTTTTATACCCTTCCCCTGTGGAGTGAGATACCCAATTGAGTGTGTATGTTATTCCTTCCTTTAATTAAATCCGATGAGAGCAAGATTCAGTCATTCCACCTCACCTGCCCCCTCTTCCCTTCCAACAGAACTGCTTTTTCTTGCCACTTCTATGTGAGACCATTTACCCCATTCTATCTCTCTCTTTCTCCCTCTCTCAGTATATTCCTCTCTCTTCCCTTAATTTTATTTTATTTTTAGACATCATCCCTTCATATTCAACTCACCCTGTGCATATATATATACATATATATATATATATATATATATATATATATAGGTGTGTGTGTGTGTGTGTGTATGTATATATATGTATGTATGTGTGTGTGTATATATATATATATATATATATATATATATATATATATAGCCTTCAAAAACCCTAGTGCTGAGAAAGGTCTCATTAATTACACACATCATCTTTCCATGTAGGAATGTAAACAAAACAGTTAAACTTTAGTAAATCCCTTATGATTTCTCTTTCTTGTTTACCTTTTCATGCTTCCCTTGATTCTTATATTTGAAAGTCAAATTTTCTATTCAGCTCTGGTATTTTCACTGAGAAAGCTTGAAAGTCCTCTACTTTATAGAAAATCTATATTTTACCTTGGAGTGGGACACTCAGTTTTTTTGGGTAGGTAATTCTTGGTTTTAATCCTAGCTACACTGACCTCCAGAATATAATATTCCAAGCCCTTTTATCTCTTAATGAAGAAGCTGCTAGATCTTGTGTTACCCTGATTGTATTTCAAATTGTTTCTTTCTGGCTGCTTGCAGTATTTTCTCCTTGACCTGGAAACTCTGGAATTCGGTGACAATATTCCTAAGAGTTTTCTTTTGGGATTCTTTTTCAAGAGGCCACTGGTAGATTCTTTCAATTTCTATGTTACCCTCCGGCTCTAGAATACCAGGGCAGTTTTCCTTGATAATTTCCATTAACATGATGTCTAGGCTCTTTTTTGATCATGGCTTTCAGGTAGTCCAACAATTTTAAAATTATCTCTCCTGGATCTATTCTCCAGGTGAGTGGTTTAACCAATGAAATATTTCACAGTCTTCCATTTTTTTTTCATTCCTTTGGTTCTTTTTTAATAATATCTTGATTGCTCATAAAGTCACTAGGTTCCACTTGCTCCAATCTAATTTTTGAGGTAGTATTTTCTTCAGTCGACGTCCTTTTCCATTTGGCTGATTCTGCCTTTCAAGACATTCTTCTCCTCATTGGCTTTTTGAAGCTCTTTTGCCATTTGAGTTAGTCTATTCTTTAAGGTGTTGTTTTCTTCATATTTTGGGGGTCTCCTTTAGCAAGTCATTGACTTGTTTTTCATGGTTTTCTTGCATCATTCTCATTTCTCTTCCCAATTTTTCCTCTACTTCTCTTGTTTGGTTTTGTAAATCCTTTTCTCAGCTCTTCCATGACCTGAGACCAATTCATAGTTTTCTTGGAGGTTTTTGATGTAGGCTCTTTGACTTTGTTGACTTCTTCTAGCTGTATGTTTTGATCTTCTTTGTCACCAAAAAAGGAATCCAGAGTTTGAACTTGAGTCTGAGTTTGAGTCTGAGTTCATTTTTGCTGCCTGTTCATGTTCCTAGCCAACTAATTGACCCTTGAGCTTTTTGTCAGGGTAAGACTGCTTGTTAGAGTATAGAGTACTTTGTCCCAAGCTTTAGGGTCCAAGCACTGCTGTTTTCAGAGCTACTTCTACTCCACTGTCACCACAGGATCTGTCACAGCAGTGCTCCTCCTCCTGAAATAGCCACCAACCAGAACCACAATCCAGATTCAAGTAGGGCACAGAAAGAGAACTTACCTCTGTGCCCACAAAGCACTCCTTGCACTCCTGCTCTGTTCTGCTGCTTGATTCCTCCCACTGTGTGATCCAGGGACTTGGGAAGCAGCTGACACTGGAGCTCTGCAAGCATCCTCAGGAGCTTCCTGTTGCTGCCACCACCACTGATGCACCACTTCCGCCACCCCCAGGTGTGGGGCTGGATCACTCTAACCTTGATCCCACAGTTTTCCGTTAACCTGCTCTTTGGCGTTTGTGGGTTGAGAAGTCTGGTGACTGCCACAGGTCAATGATTCATGGCATTAAAGCCTGTTCTGGTCAACTGACTCCAGGTCTCATCTGTCTTGGTGGGGGGGGCTGCACTCTACTCCCAGCACCATGCAATAGACCCCTCCCAGCGACCATCCAGGCTCTCCTGTACTGGATACCTGTTTCCCTCTGGTATTTCATGGGTTCTGCAGCTCTAGAAGTTGTTCAGAGCCATTTTCTACAGGTGTTTGGAGGGATTTGGTGGAAGGCTTAAGCAAGTCCCTGCTTTCCAGCCACCATCTTGGCTCCATCCCTGGTGACCAAGACCTTTTTTATTATCAACAATATATATCTATTAAAACAGTTTATGATTCCATTATACTTCTGAGTTCTACACAACACAGTTGAGTTATGTTGCACTTACAATTCAATGAAATCCCAGGTCATTTTTACATAAACCAGAGTTTAGCCACATCTCTCCTCATTGTTTTGTGTGATTGACTGTTTCTGAACAATGTAAGCTTTTCCATCTAACTCCATTAAATTCAATCTTATCAGGACAGTTCCATCATTTCAACCCGTCACAATCTTTCTGTATCCAGTGTCTTAGTTGTAACCCAAGTTTTTCATTCTCTAAGCACATATATTCCATTTATAACTTCAATCAAGTTTTTGTTGACTCTTTTAAAGGAATCAGTCAATTATAAAACTGGGTTACACTCCAATAGAGACCTCCACAGGTATGTCATAAGTCTATTAATTTTATTTCTTTGAGTGAACTTATTCTGTTATTTCTGAATCTATACAAAGGGCATATCATATAACTCATATTTATTTATCTATCTACAAGGATGCTATGATAAACTTTTAGAAATACCTCACAGATAATGTAATCCAATCTGATACAATATGATCTACTTTAATCAAATCTGACAATTTTTAAGTAACTACTCTCTCTATGCAATACGCTGTTCCTGGTGATGGGGAAATAGTAATATGGGGGAAATGTCCTGAAATCATGGACATCCTATTGGTGGGGAATCTAATTCATTCCCCCTGAAATTTACTCTACCATCATGTCCTGGCCTTGAGTATGTTTTGTCTCACCACTCCAGTTTTTCACATCCCTTTGTCACCCTCCAAAAGCACATAAGTTCTGGTATTCAAAACTCATCAATATTCTGTACACCTGGGATGTCTCTCCTCCCAAAACTACCATTTAAGGAATGTGCCCAAACCAGTTTTTCCTTCTTTTCCCAAAGGCTACTGTCATCTGAACTTCTCTACCATGCCTCTGTGCTATGTTCTCATCTCTTCCCCCAACTTTTCGCTTTCCTTTTTGTCAAGTGTCTTCCCCATTATATTATAAGCTCTGAAGCGGGACTTATGTTTCTTTTTTTTTTTTGTATTTGTGCCAGCAGCCCTTAGTGTGGTACCTGGCTCATAATAAGTGTTTAGTAAATGTTTCTTATGTGTGAGTGACATATTTTCATCTAACAGTGTAGTAATCTTGTTCAGGTAAAAATAAATTTAAAAAATGACATTAGCCTGGTGTGACTTGTTCTTAATGCACTCATACTGTGTTACAGTAATTATTGTATCCTCTTCTCAGAACTCACAAACATACTTCGATAATGTATTTTAGAATATTTATTAGAAATCAGAATGAGCCTCACCACCTACACTACAAAGAATAGGTCTACTTTTTGTTGTTGTTGTTGCTTTTCTGGTTCTCACTTTGAGTTGTTCTTATATTTGCCCTTCATTCTAGTAGAAGACCATGACATCAGGAAGATGATGACATGACTTGTAGTTGACTTTGATTTGAGGGAAGGAGGGCTGTGCAGGGTCACCAGCCTCACTTTTACCTCTAGATCCATCTGGGCCCAGTGGCTAGATATTCATCTGGATGGCTGGAGATGGCCCAAGATGTAATGAGAGACCCTGGCCCTTTTAAGCTAAGGTCTTTAAGGTTGACTTTGATTTGAGTGGGGGGAGGGGGGAGGGCTGTGAAAGATCACCAGCCTCACTTTCTCCTCCAGAGCCATCTGGGGCCATGGCAAGATATTCATCAGAATGACTGGAGACAGTCTAGGATACCATGGAAAACTCTCGCCCTTTTAAGCTAAGGTATTTTCAGGTTCTCACTTTGAGTGAGAACAATGACCTGTTGCTATTTGCCTATCTCTGATATTGAGGAACTTCCAGTTCTCTATGATATTTTTTCAAATATTATTCCCCATTCCTATCTGTCTTTTGATATTCTACCTGCCCTCCATGAAACCCTTCTATTTTTCTTAAATATTTATTGTGAACCACAATTTATTCTGGGCTTTTCCCTTCTGGCATCGTGCTTTAATTGTATATCTATTTTATTTTTATTTAAATTACCTCTCTTTCCCCTATGTATTCTCAATGCCCCTTCCAGAGATAAATCTCACAATTAAAAAAAATTAATTAAAAAAGAAAAAGCAGATAGGAAAAGTAACGAGAAATATTAAAATTTTGGAAAAGAAAATATGAGAATGTATGTAACATTTCCAATATTATTATGGAACTATGATACTTCCTCATTTCCACATATGTGTGTGTGTGTGTGTACACAAACATATTATATATATATATATATATATATATATATATATATATATATATACACACACATAAACATATATATATATACATATATATTTGTCTGTGTGTGTGTGTGCATGTGTGTGTGTGAGTGTGTGTGTACAGAAAGACAGAGGCAGAAAGGCAGCTAGATGGGCTAAATGGGTAGATTGTTGAGCCTAGAGTCAGGAAGACCTGAATTCAAATTTGGCCTCAGATGCTTACTAGCTCTATGAACCTGGAAAAGTCACTTAACCCCTATTTGTATTAAGCCACTGAAGAAGGAAATGGCAAACCACTCCAGTATCTTTGCCAAGAAAACACAATGGACAGTATTAGTCTCCATGGAGTCATGAAGTCAGACGGACATCAATGGATGACTAAACAACAAACATATACAAGTATGTATGTGTGTATGTATGTATGCATTTGTATATATTCATACATATATGCGCATGTGCAGATATAAGTATATATTTGAATATGCACATATGAATATATTGACTATACATACACCATAATTATGTGTCTATGCACCTACACCCCATACATTCACACTTATAAATGTACATGTATATATACATAATATGTGAATAAACATCTGTGCAATGCATGTGTGAATATCTACATCTATAATATGTCTTCATATATGTCTATGTGTGTATATAACATATATGCATGCTACTGAGTTTCCTGGATAGTTATCTTGTTATTTTGAGGTAATCATTGCTTTCATTAGAATAACTGGTGTCATCAGAATTTCAGTCTAGACTATTCCTATTTGTATTGAACTGACTTTCCTTTGTAGAATTTCAGTTAATGAGACCCTTTCTAATGTTACTCTGAACTCTTCAATATATAGTCTGCTAAACACAAAGGAACTTTCAGAAAAAAAAAAAAAAAAAACAACAACAACAATTCCAGTCCTAGTTAACCTTAACTCTAACTTTCTTCTCACCCAAAGTCAGTGAGGACCAAAATGTGAATGGCCTTTAATGAAAAGTTTGAGCTTATGTGTCATATGATAGGTAGTCAAAGTGTTTTAAATTATGGGTAGAAATATCATTTTGTTAACAGGGACTATTTATGTAGTAGTAGCAGACAAGCAGAGATGAAGGGAAAATTAATTATAGCAACAAGATATGAAGAGACAAGTTACTTCAAGCATGGTTCATAATTCTTGTTATTCAGTTAAGTCTGACTTTTTCTCACTGCATTTGGGATTTTCTTGTTAAAGATATTGGGATACATTGCCATTTCCTTCTTTACCTCATCTTATAAATAAGGAAACTGAGGCACACAGTGATTTGCCCAAGGTCACATAACTAGTAAATATCTGACACCAGATTTGAACTCAGGTCTTCCTGACTTTGTGTCAGCACTTTATCTATTGTCCCTGGGCCATAATTAGACTGGTGAAAATAATAATGGATTAAGGGAACACAAAGAAAACACAAAATGTAGAGTTACAATCACCAGGAAATGCATAATGAATGAGACAAAGAACTCAAAGACTTTTATATTCCTCAGCTATAAGCCATCAAGTATCTCCATCAAGTATCTCCATGAAGCTACTAGTGATCAAGGGAGTACAAGAATTTTCCTTAGCTTTATGTCAGGCACCCTTTCAAAATACTAGACTTCTGCTGCTATAGAATTTGTTTAGAGTCATTTTTAAGTGTATTTGGAGGGGTTTAGGGGAGAGGTCAAGCAAGTCCTGCTTTTACTCTGCCATCTTGGCTCCACCTCCTCCATTTTATGATTGTTAAGATTAAGCACACCACATTGGGATTCCTCAGAGTGTATACAAAGTAAAAACAACACTTATAAAGACGAAATCTGGAAGAAAATCTGGGGAGTCCAAATAGACCCACAAAAGATTTGGCTTAAAGTGAATGGAATTTTGAAAATTCTGAGCGATGGATTTTTAAGTCGTTAAAAAAAATTAACTAATAGGAAAAAAATACAAATATTATTAAAAAGGTGATTGAAAACAAACTACAAAACACTGTAAATACACTTCCTAATATATATTAAAAAGTCTTTTTGACAACTATACATGCACGTAGATATAGATTTTTACTGAATATATTTTGATCCAAATAGAAGAAACCAAGCTTTTAAAATGTCTTTATTGATTACTTTTTTTTACATCCCATTCATTTCTAAATATAATCTGCTCCTTTTCATTATTATTCTGGTGAGAGAGAGAGAGAAAGAGAGAGAGAGAGAGAGAGAGAGAGAGAGAGAGAGAGAGAGAGAGAGAGAGAGAGATTATTCAGCAAAACCAACTATCCCATTTACTATATTTGATAAGTAGATGTGATGTTCCACTAGCATAATCCCTAACCTTCTCCTTCTCTCTTTTAAAAGGAGGGACATATATATATATATATATATATATATATATATATATATATATATATATGTGTGTGTGTGTGTGTGTGTGTGTGTGTGTGTGTGTGTGTGTACACACACATTTTTTCCACTCCTTTCTGGAGCAAAGCTCCAACATTATCATCCTGTTGTGTTCAATTTTGTTTTGTTGATCTTTCTATAGTCATTAATGTGCTAATTTTGTGTGTGTGTATGTGTGCATTCTGATTCCTCTTATTTACTGTATGACTTCATATTGGTCTCTCTGCTCATTTGAATTCTTAATTTTTTTGTTTCTTATTTTAAAACTAAAGTATCATAGGATTATTGATTTAGACCTGATGAGGACGTTCAACACTATTGCATCCAAACTCCCTCTTTTTACAAGTGAGAAAATTGAATCCCAGGGTGTTTAAGTAACTTGCCTGAGGTTACATAAGTTAAAACAGGTATAGAGAGTACATGAGTCCAAGTCTACTAACTACAATTCCATGCAGAAGAAATCTTCCCTATAATCTATACAGAAAAATAATAACAATAACACAAATCACAACACGAGTCAAAGGAGAATGGCTTTTATCTTGCCAGTGACATGCAGTTTGATTGGTATCTCATTTACATTAGACCATTGGTGCAATATTCAAGGAAGTGCTACTTATGGATAATGAGTTAAACCCAGAATGGAATCAGTGGAAAAGTACTTACTGAATAGTGCTCCCAGTGGTTTCCAAATGTTTTCTGATGGAAAACTCCATTTGCATGTCATCATTATTTTTTCAGTGATACACCATATTTATGGCTCATGGACTCTTAACAGTTTCTGAAGAATCAAATATTAAGTGACCCATAAGTGAGATGCATGGCAGATTAAAGTAACTTGCAATATTTTAACCAGTGACAATTTAGTTGCAAGAAACATTGTAAAATTTGCTATCTAGTAAATGGATAATGGGGAAAGGCAGTAGATTTGTCAAATAGTGAGATTATGATTTAGCTTGCTCTGTATCAACAATTTATAGGATTACATAGACAAAAAATTACAGAAGGTACCCAAGTAAGGATGATTTGTAACCTGTACCATTGAAGGGAGTGATAACTTGGATGAAATCTTGGATCATTAAAGGATCCAAGAAAATCATCCTTCTGAATTATCAGCATAGGAGGGGGGTGATATTACTCCTTCTTATATGGAAAAGATTTCCTCATTTTTTAAGCAATTGATAGAAGCACCAGCAGTGTCAGCATGGGTTACTCAAACATTGATAGTACTTATTTTTATTTCAACTGTCCCTTTGAATAAAATTAAAATCATATAAAATGTTTTTTTACAGTGGGAAAGAAAGGAGTGTCAGGCAATTTTATTACAACTCCAATTCAAGTTATCAATTTTGCCTTAATATGCTTAAATAATATGCTTCACTTTTACTAGTTTGTATGGTTTTGATTAAGTATCTTTTTTTTCCCTTCATTATTCTTTCTCCTATTGCATAAAGAAATAGCAATCAACTTCATATTGTTTATTTCTGGCTCTTAAAAAATGGCAGTAACTTGGATCTACTCATGGCCAATCATGATTCTATGAAATATATTTAGCATTTCTCACCTTTTGAATGATAAACATGTAGTTTCTTTTTATTCTGTTCAATCTTAGCTCTTCATTTTAGGATACTCTTTTTTCAATATTTTTCAGTGCTATAAATAAATGTTAGGTGTATACAGGATATTACAAAAGTCTGGACACATAGGCAAAAATGCGTATTGTCAAGAAATGAATGAAATTTTCAACATTTTATTTAATTGGAATATTAACAAATAACACCAGCAATTCATTTTTGATACAGAGGTTGATGTGCTTTGCAAGATTCATGTGAACTCAATGCAATAACTCCACATTGCTGTCAATTGCCTATGTGTCCAGACTTTAGGAACACCCTGTATATCACCTTTCAATCAAAACATCATAAGTTCTCATAGACCACGTCAACAGTCTGGAAGTTTTTTTTCAACCTAAAGTTATAGAAAATTCCTGATTTTAACACACATAGTCAATGATATTAAAATTGTTTACTATGTTTGTACTAAAAACAAAGTCATAGTTTTAATAATTAGATTACATTCACACTAAAGAGAAACATTTTATTGGATGTCACTAATGAGGGGATTGTAAATAGGGAGTTTGTATTTTCATCTATTTTGATTAACACGATTAGCTGTTGGAGCCTAGTGTTAATTAAAACTTAAGCAAATATATGTAAAACTTTTATACTTAAAAAAACCTTATATACTGAAAATTTTATACTTAAACTTAAGCTAATCATGTTAATTAAAACTTAGGGATTATACACTAGTGATTTTGAATGAAAATTCAGAATGAACGATAAGTTTCATGGAAATGCCTTCCCTGGCTAGAATTGGCAGATGAGAACAATTTCTTCCAACGGTGATGTAGGCAGTTAAAGCAGATATTGTGGAGCACTCAGCACTTGGTCAGACATCAAAGACGCAAAGGTCATCCACTGTAGCCTGGATCATTGCCGGTTGTCTTGACTTTTGTCTTGCCACTAGACTTTGATGGCTCTGGAAGAGAGAGTGACGCTTATGATTTTGTGCAACTCTGCCTCTCTTAAATATGATCTATGTGCAAGTCAATTTGCCATGATGTTATTGGTCTTCTTAGAAAATGAACACCGTTCCCATTTTACAGATGAAGAAACTGAGGCAAATAAAGGCTAAGTGCATTTCCCAGGGAAACACAGGTAGTATATGTCCGAGACCAGTTTTGAACTCAGGTTTTTCTGACTCCAGGCCCTGGCTATGCTTTAGAAATATTTTAGTTGATTGATTAATATTGGGTAATCAGGAGTAATAGCATTTATATGATGCCTTATGGTTTGTAAGTGCTTTATAATTGTTATTCAATCCTCACATCAGCCTTAAAAGGTAGATGCTATTATTATCTCTGTTTAAAAGATGATGAAACTGAGGCAGGAAACAGTTAAGTGACTAGTCAAGTCACAAAAACATTAAATGTCTCACCTGGCTTTGAACCGAAGTTTTCCTGCCTTAGGTCCAATGCTCCATCCACTGTGCAACCTAGCTATAGATAAAATCCCTTTGGAAGAGGGAAGCCCGATCAATCACTACATATCAGGATTCATCTAGGATAAGATTGGGCCCTTTGCATTTGCAAACACCTCTTAGAGAGATTTTCCAAGAGTAATACCTGTTATTATATACTGGAGTTTTTGGATTCTACTACAGAGAAATTGGCATTTCTTTTTCTTCGTTTAATGCTTTAATTATATGGCTGTATTTTTGTAGTGTGTTTTCCTTAAAAGTAATTTTACATGATTTTTACAGACTTTTACAATTTTCTTTTAATTTAAAGAATTTCTAAGGCTTTGCTTACCATATTGCAATACTGTAGGCTCATATAAGTAACTCCATTTATGGTAATAGCCATTTGGAACATGCACAATCTTGGGCTTGCTCAGAATCTCAGAACCTGCTTCCAGTAATATGACACTTCAGCCAGGTGAACACATAAGAATCTCCTCTTGGCATTCCACTCTGGTCAGGTTAGTTTGCTCCTAAACAAGAGGTATTGCCAGTCACAGGGTCACTGGTTTTCTACTCCTCCATGTATTCATGAGGGGTTAATTAACAGGTTGCTCTGACTTAAAAGCCATACAAAGAAGAGCACAGGAACTACTCCCCATTGAGGCTTATAACTTAGCACAGTCACAAGGCCAGTGGGATAGAGTATAAAGACTCTTTAGAAAACCAGCTGGCTGGGAGACATGTTTTTTGGCTCAATCACTACCACACACCTCTATGACCCTGAAAAAATTATTTAACAAGTCCAAATTTCTTTCTTCTCTTGTAAAATAATATTAGATACTGGACTTTGATTGAAGAGACAGATAGATTCCTTACACTCATACACTCATGTATTAGCAAGGCAATAAACACAACGTTGTTGAAAATTGTGAATATGCCTATGTAATTCTGTATTGCAAGATATGAGAGACTCTCCATACAGAAGGTAGAAGTAAAACATTTTTTCAGATACCAGAGGACCAGATCCCATAACCAATAAGTGAAATCCACCCAAGTAGCAAGTAGCTCCCCAAACCAGTAAGCCCACTTTATCATAACGGCAAGGAATTTAAAATAAAATATCACAGCACACAGCCTCACCATCCCATAACCTTCCACCCTCCTACTGGTGCCTTGCCAACAACAATCACTCACAGCCCAGCACGTGCCTGTTTTTTTTCCCTCAGCTCTAACTGTTCTCTAAGCATTTCCTGTGACACATTTTCCTTTTTTTCTCAGCAAGCTCTTCCCAGTACATGTGAATTAGGCTTCCTATGATATTAGCAGGTCATGCGGCCTTTTAATGGGTGGGAAAGATCTGCAAATCTAAATTGTCATTACAATTCACTAGCTGTGTAATCACTTACTAGCTATAGCCAGTCTCTTGACTTCTCAGACACTCAATTTACTGAATTGCCAAACTGGGGTAATAGTATTTGTACTATCTGTACCTAGTATTGTCTTGGGAAAGGCATTTGGATAACATTCCAGAGCTATGTTCATATTAGATGCAGCTGTTGTTATTATTGTTGCTGCTGCTGATGGCTCTCAGTCTAGGATACCTTCAAGTTCAGTGACTTCAGGAACATATATTTACATGCTGTTCTTTAAATAAATATTTAGAAAGATGAGTTTATATTTGCTTAACTGCTAAATCAATGCAACTCCAGAGAAATAGTTTTCCCCCACATTTGGCCTATAAGACAAGCATTGCTTTGTTGACTTTTTATATATTTATGCCTGGTATATACTTTTTTCCTATCACAAGAGAAAAAATTATATTGATTTTGTTTTTACATTGGCTTCCACTTGAATTCTATTTTTAATATACAATTATTGTTCCTGGTAAGAGGAAGATATGCAGAATGTGAATCCTGGAAATATTCCTAAACCTGTAATAATGAGTAGTAGATGTTGCAGCAACACCAGAATTGTTCCCTCACAGCTGAGTCTTTTTTATTAGCACCTTCTGGAATGGTGTGACATACATAATTTAAGTGACTTCAGGCAGAGGAACACCCAATGAAGAAGAATCATAAACAATACGAATGTGTTTGTAGTCTCACAGACACAGGAAAATATATGCTCTCCTGAGTTCCAATTTTCCATCTCCAACTACATGTAGTATATATCCACATGTGCTTTATAATCACAGAATGCAGGAATGAATAGGACCTCAGAGTCCATCTATTCCAACCAATATTTAAAAAAAGATTCCTCTCTATATAGTTACATAAGAAACCATTGTTAGAATATTTTCCGCTATTAGGTGTAATTATTTCTAATTCTTAAAGAGTCAAACGTAGCAGGTCTAATCCATCTTCCATATGGTATCCCTTCAGTTATCTCAAGATAGCTCTCATATACCCATTAAGCCTCTTCTTCTTCAGAATAAATGTTCAGTTTTTCAAATGATAGTTAGATGGAAAGAAATTGACAACACATATAATCATCTTGTGAAAAACTTTCCTAAATATCTTTCTCTTCTTCAAGGCTCCCATATAAACTATTCCTATTACTTTCAGTTGTTTAATATGTTCTCAGTAATTCATGCTGGAAAATTCAGTGAAATCAGTGTCTAATCCTATCATCTCTTTGACTCAGTTAAAAATAAGCTAGCATATTTGGTTGATTCTACATACGAATCACATCTGTCCCCTTTTCTTTCCTCGCTTTGCTTCTATTAGTTTGGGCTGTCATTGCATATCACTTAAACTATTGTAATAGTCTCCTAAATAGTGCCCACCTCCATTTCCCCCTTCTCTAATGCATCTTCCATACAGTTGCCTAAATAATACTGTAAAATACATCTGATCATTTCACTATCAAGAAAAGAGCAAACAATAATAAACAAATAAACTGCCTTCATACTGGGAATGGGATAATATACTAAATCTTTAACCCAATAATTAAGGCATTCCACCATCTGGCTCCAATCTTCCTTTCCTTTTTTCATGTTATTGCCTTTCACTGAATTTTTTTTTCTGTATAAACTTTTAACAGATCTCACTCTTTATTCCATTATTCCTGCATATTTTCAAAAATTATCTACTAAGCTTGGAAAAATTCCTTCTCTTTAATCTTCTTGTTAAAATGATCTTCCTTCAAAAAAAAGAAGCTCAGGTACAGCTTTTCATTGAGATTTTCCTAATGACCCCACCTACCTTCCCAGCTGTAAATGATCACAATCTGCTCATTTTTTCCCCCAAAATACTCCAGATTTCTTTTGCCTTGATTTTTCCTTTCTATTCTAACATATAACACTTTGTGTACATATCCTTAGGCCTTGCTAGACTGTAAGTTTATTGATGGTAAATATTTGTGTTTCTTTTTCCCTTTGTGTACCCTCAATCTAGCATATAGTCATGCACATATTTCAAAAGAGATGTAGTCTCCTCCAGGTATATAGTTTGCTGAACAGCACAGATTATTATTTATTCACACTTTCTCATCCTATATTACATATGTATGTATGTGTGTATGTAAGTATGTAAGTATGTATGTATGTATGTATGTATGTATATATATCCTCCTTTAAATCAACTCATAGAGGTCCTTCTACCTCATAGAGGTACCTGGGATTTCTTGACAGAGAATAGTTGCAAAATGAACAGGCCAGGAAAGCATATCCATTCATCTTTATTCTATTTCCACTAGTATATTTCTTTGAAAAACAATTTGTGCCATGTGTTCTATGTAATTCTTTAGGATAATGTCAAACATGAACTTCTCCATTGTGTTCTGCATCTAGCAGTCACATGGCATTACTGAAAGAAAAATTTTGTGGAAAAAATAATTATTCCTTTGTTTCTGAATAAGCTTGGTGTTTTTAAAAGTACTTCATGATTTTCCAGAGGCAATAAATTCAGCCCACTATCCTCCTCCTATTCATTTCTAGGAACAGTTCTTTATTCATCCTTTGTGATCAATATATAAGATTATTGTATGCTTTTACAATCTTCATGCCTTAGGCTGAAATGCTCCTTCAGTCACACCATACAAAGAGAGAGAGAGAGAGAGAGAGAGAGAGAGTTTAAAGGCCATCTCCACATACCCCTTCCCTTTAGATCATGCAGCCACAAGAATCAGGCATGGTCTTTGGCTTTTTCATCCATGAGTTCTATGTAAAGCAATTGAACTCTCATGTAAAGCCAAAAACCCCTAGCCTTGGGAAACCAGGAACACATGAATGAAGGCTAGAAGTTGTAATAGCTCATCCTTAGACTACTAAGGGGACTCAAGCTCAGCAAAAGTCAGCAATACAGGGCTTAGATATGAACTTGATGGGACTAATGTTATATAAGAATTGAGTTTAGCTGTAAGCCTAACTTCCCCCTCCGTCCCAGAGACTGATGAGGTCTGGGGCAGTGATGGAAGGGATTCTTCTACTGAAGTCTTGTAGGAAAAAAAAAAAAAAACTTATATGTTTTTCCATGTTGTATCTTTGAAGTAAATATCTCTTAGTAAACGCAGAGAGAAAGACACAGGGAGAAAAAGAAAGAATATGTATAGGCCAGCACTGTGGACTACTGCTCAAGAAAATGTATATTCTTTTTAAAAAATTTATTATTTAATATTTTTAATAAATTATTTATTTATTTAAGATTTTTAGTTTTCAGCAATGGTTTCCATAAGAGTTTTAATTACAAATTTTCTCCCCATTTCTACCCTCCACCCCATTCCAGAATGGCATATATTCTGCTTGTCGTTCCCCAGTCAGCCTTCCCTTCTGTCACCCCACTCACCCCCATCCCCCCCATCTCTAAGGATTAGAGAAAACATAGGGAACCACTGATGTCCCAAAATGAATCTGAACCTCATCTGTACCACTGTCTCTCTACTTCTATGAAATAATTTCCCATTTCTGTTTCTTTGTCCATAGAAATTTTATCTGGCCCATGTAGTAAGTTTCAAAACATTATATAATCCAGAACAGGTTTTATTGGTGATTAGCACTAATATCCTAAAGATTAGAAATTTATAATATTAGTTCAAAAAAAGACCTTATGCTTTAGATCTGTAGAGTTGGAAATTAAATACTCTGCTCTCCAGAGCAAAGATGATCTCAAGAATGTTTATATTTCCAAATTTTTGGTAAAACCTAAAACCTCTTAATAATATTGTCCATAGTTGCATATTGTCTGGAGTGGCCTCAATTAGATCATTTTCTCAAAACCCCATATTTTTAATAAAAATATATTCCCAATTATACATTTTCTCAAAATGGTAAAATCATGGAACATGAAAATTTAGAGTAAAAAATTAAGTATTTTTGTCCTTCACAGCAAAAATAATGCACAGAATAGAAAAACTGGAATAAATATTTGCAAATTTCATTAAGAAACAAAAAAGGGAATAACAGATTCAGCTTACAAATACACAGAAGTAGGAGTGAAGGAAAACCTAGAAGAGGAGAAGCAAAAGAACAATAGCATTAAAGGAACATATGCTCACTATGCAAGCAAAGCAAACACATCTCAAATATTGGATGCACAAAGATGATATAAGGATCATAGGTGTCCCAGAAGAACACAATAGGACAAAACTCTTTAATGTCATAACAAATGATATCATAGAAGAGAATTGCCCAGAACTTCTGAACATTTAAAATGAAATTCCAATTAAAAGAATCTACAGGTTGCCTCTTGGGGTGGGATGGGGGGGAAGGCTACATACTACAAGACACGTGCTTATTTTTAAAAACTGAATTCAAAACCAATATATTCTGTAAGTCATCTGGAGAAGCCCTTCAAATATGATGCAAAGCACATTCAAATGTTGCAGACTGTTCTGCACTAACTGGAGGAGTTACAAATATCAGTGGAGCTCTGGATTCATCCTAGGGTGACCTATCCTGAAATCCTGAGCTTAAACATACCAGAAAAGTTAATAACTTCAGAAATAATTGTTTGTAACATTTTTAGAAAGATAACCAGAACTGAAGAGCTTATTTATTTCTTTAATGTTATAAAAAATAGAAATGCAGAAGGAAAGAATAAATGCAGACAGCAAGGATGGAAATAGCAACAGAGAAACCAATAAGAAATTTCTTTAAATGTTCACAAAGGAATGGGATCTGGGGAGATAGAAAAGTGAGTGCCATATCAAGTGAAAAGCAAGGGTTGACAATGAGGAGGAAGTGATTTCTCTGGTCTTACAAAGAGAAGAGTCTACAATGGAGTGGTGGAGGAGGGAGAAAAGCTAGAAGAGGAGGGAAAGGAAGGAGGCCTTATTTCAGAGATGAGATAGGGTTCCATTTACTAATGTTTCTGCAAGTGACAATGGATAGTTGGTGAAGGCATATGAGTTCCTTACATTGAATGAGGCTGAGAGGTCTGGGAGATTTGGTGATTGAAAAGGTTACTTTTCATGGGTTCATGCATCCCCAGAATGAAGGTCTAGGGTACATAGAAAGAGAAGATAGATAATGAAGAGATAAAGATAATTATTTTTTTTTCTTTTGGAAAAGAGCACAAAAATGAAATTTAAAAAATCTAAAGAACAGGAGTTGTTGAAGGGGAAGATAATAACACAGAAGCTACTTGGCTAAAAGGCAAAAAAAGAGAGGAAAGAAATATCTAACCACATAAAATCAGGAGCTAGGTAATAAACAAAATGTTAAAGGGAAAGAGGTAATAAATGAAAAGAGGGGATGAGGATTAAGGGGACTAGTGAAAGTGAGAATAGGACCACTTTAATTAAAAAAATAAGTTAAAGATCAAAGGAACCTAATACAGTGTTTATAACAGAAGAAGGAAAATATCATAACTTAAAAACAAACAAACAATTGTATAGACAGCTGGAGGAAAATACAAACCTAACATTCTTTCAAAGTGAAGGGATTAAATAATAAAGTGAGAAAGAGTGATATATTGAAAATAAAACTAAGCTCTACCATGTGTTGATTAAAAGAAACACTTTTAAAAACCAAAGACATAGATACAATAAACCCAAAAGGATGGAATAATATAATTGTAGATAGATAGGTAGATAGGTAGAGGTATGTATGGGGCAACTAGGTAGCACAGTAGACAGAATGTCAGTCAGTCTTGATGTCAGGAAGGCATGAATTCAAATCCAGGCTCAGATACATATTATCTGTCTTTTCCTGGGCAAGTCACTTAACCCTGTTTTCCCCATTTACTTATCTGAAAAAATGAGCTAGAGAAGGTAATGGTAGACCACTCTAGTATCTTTGCCAAGAAAACCCCAGATGGGGTGCTAAAGAGCTGTACATGACTGAAATGACTGGAGAAATATGCATACATAATTATTATTATTATTCCCCAATTGATAAGAGGCCAAAGATTATGAATCAAAGTTCTCAAGAGAATTGCCAAGTATTCACAACCATATGAAAAAATGTTCAAAATAACTAGTAATAAGAGCAGTGTAAATCAAAACAACTGTGAAAAGTTACCTGTAAATTGCAAATCAACAAAAACGACAAAAATTGGCAACAGTCAACATTGATAGGGTGGTGGATAGACACACTTATACATCCTTGGTGGAATTGTAAATGGTACAATCATTTTGGAAAGCAATTTGTGCTCAATTGTGACCAACTCTTTACAATACCACTTTTTTTGGGGGGGAGGCAAATATGTTGGAGTGGTTTGCCATTTCGTTCTCTGGCTCATTTTACACATGAGGAAATGGAGACAAACAGGGTTAAATGACTTGCCCAGTATCACATAGGTAGTAAGTATCTGAGTCCATATTTGAACTCAGACCTTCCTGACTCCAGACCTAGGACTCTGTCTACTATAACACATAACTTTTCCAAATCCAAAATTTATGCAAATAATTTGACTAAAATACCCCTACCCTTTGAATCAAAGTCTCCAATATTGGACTTACATTCCAATAAATCCATTGATAATTTAAAAAGTAATCCCTGTAGACTCCAAAATATTTTAGCAGTTTTTCTCTGTGTGTGTGTGTGTGTGTGTGTGTGTGTGTGTGTGTGTGTGTGTACATGTGTGATGGTTAAGAATTTGAAACAAAGCACATATCCATCCATTCAGAAATAGCTATATAAACTGTGGCACACAAATGTAATGTGATATTGCTGTATTCGAAGAAATTATTTGTGGGATTAAATCAGAGAAGCATAGAACAATGTATATGAAGTGACAGAGTAAAATAATAAGAGTCAAGAGTAATACAGACACAGAGTAATATATGGTTACATATAATATATGTATATATATACATATCTATACACATGTAGATACATATATATATGTGTGTGCATATATATATATATATATATATATATATATATATATATATATATATATATATATATATATATATATAGTAGCAACAAGTAAATGGAAAGAACATACCAAAAAAATCAAAAGTAAATGTAACAAAAACATGAAGATCAAATAGTTACTTGAAAAAAGAGACATGAGAATATTCCCTTAATCTTTCACTTTATGGAGGTGGGAGGTCCACATGTTTTACAAATTGCATATGTTTTCATAATTTTTCAATTTATTGATCAGTTGTGCTGACTTTTTGTTTTTTTTTTCTCTAAAAAGCACTTTTTTCATATGAGATAACTCTCAGGAAGATAAATGGATACTTGTGATACAATGGTGATATAAGAAATAAAAAAGTGAGTCAAAACTTATTTTTATAAAAAAAAAAACAGAATTGTCAGTTAACCAAAGGATCTTGAAAGTAACACGGTAGGAGCAATTCATCTATCAGATTTGATCAATGATATCATGCCACAAGACAAAGTGGTTAAAGCAGTGTGATGAAGGAAGAGATTGCAAGGTCTGTAAAAAGGTAACAAACTGGCAGCTTGAGTATTACATTTGCACCCAAGAAATATGAAAAGAACTAATTAAAGGCCTCTAAAGTGTTGGACTCCATGGAAAATTTATGGAATGATATGGATAGTTTGCCCATAATGAGAAGATATACATGACTTACACTAGTGGAAGTAGTGCCTACATTGTTGAGATCATGGATCCATTAGTATTAAAGTATCTTCCTGTATTTATTCATGGTTCACATATGCACTTTAGATAAAGGAGCAGTTATGCTTTGCATGTGTATCTGTTCCTATCTTACTGTGTTTTTCTTTGTGGCAGGATTATAGGAACATAAGACCATAGATCTAATACTGAAAGGCATATCAGAGGTCATCTGCAATACCACATCCCTCATTTTATAAGTGAGGAAACGGAGGACCACAGAGTTTAGGTGTCTTACCCAGGGTTATACAGAAAGTAATTTAACATCAGAGATAGGATATTAAACCAGATATTTGGATTCTAGAGTCAGCGCTCTCACCACTGAATCATGCTGCTTGCCAGTTTGTGATATTTTAGTTAGGATTTCTATCTGTTGTAATTTATTTTTTCTACGTGGGTTATTATTTCTATGTCACTCCTTCTATATGTTTTCTTTCTGTTTCATATTTTGTCTCTCACCATTCTCGGACTTTCTATTTTTCTCTTTCCACATTGTTTTCTTTTCCATTTGTGTTCTTCCATTATTAGAAGTTTTGTGGACCACCTGAGCCTGATAATTAAGGTTAAGAATGGAGGGCTAACATTTTTTTTAAATCATTAACCTTCTTTGCTCATACCCCAAAAATTGCTGAACCTATACAATACCATTAGAAAAGACTATTAAAGGGGGCAGAGCCAACAAGGCAGCTGAATAGTAGGGATTAGTGTGAGGTCCCCACCACCGAGTCCCTCCAAAAACTTATAAAAAATGGCTCTGAACCAATTCTAGAACTTCAGAACCCACAAAACAGCAGAGGGAAGCAGGGCTCCAGCCCAGGACAGCCTGGATGGTTTCTGGGTAAGATCTATCCCACACAGAGCTGGGAGCAGAGCGGAGCAGAGCCCAGCATGGGCGGTACAGATCATCCAGACCAGGAGCACAGTGGAGCATGCCTAGCGCCCTGAAACAGTGAGCTGCAGCAGTTACCAGACTTCTCAACCCACAAACAACAAAGACAAGAGAGAAGGTTAGTGGGAAAAGCTGCGGGAGAGGAAGGAGTTCGAGGTTCAGCTACCACCCCAGGGGCAGAGGAGGTGGGGCAGCTACAGAACTACAGCTGCAGTTGCTTCTGGCCCCAGGCCCACCTGATGGGAGGAATTAAGTGGTGGATCAGAGCAGGAGTGCAGAGCCTGCTGAAGATCTAAGTCCAGTCCAGGTTGAGGGTTTTTGGGGAAGGAGGAGTGCTGCTGTGGCAGAGCTGGCCCATTCCCCCAAATGTGGAACATAGAACTCTTTAGTCTACAGGCAGTCATACCCCAGTGAAAAACTCAAGGGTCAAGTTGGTTGGGAATATGGCCAGGCAGCAAAAATGGACTCAGATTTAGTCTCAGACTCTGGAATCTTGCTTTGGTGACAAAGAAGACCAAAACATACAGCCAGAAGAAGTCAACAAAGTCAAAGCGCCTACAACAAAAGCCTCCAAGAAAAACATGAACTGGTCTCAGGCCATGGAAGAGCTCAAAAAGGATTTGGAAAAGAAAGTTAGAGAAGTAGAGGAAAATTGGAAAGAGAAATGAGAATGATGTGAGAAAACCATGAAAAAACAAGTCAATGACTTGCTAAAGGAGACCCAAAAAAATACCGAAAAATACACTGAAGAAAACAACACCTTCAAAAATAGACTAACTCAATGGCAAAAGAGCTCCAAAAAGCTGATGAGGAGAAGAATGCCTTGAAAAGGCAGAATTAGCCAAATGGAAAAGGAGGTCCAAAAGACCATTGAAGAAAATACTACTTTAAAAATTGGATTGGAGCAAGTGGAAGCTAGTGACTTTATGAGAAATCAGGATATTACAAAACAGAACCAAAGAAATGAAAAAATGGAAGACAATGTGAAATATCTCATTGGAAAAACCACTGACCTGGAAAATAGATCCAGGAGAGATAATTTAAAAATTATTGGACTACCTTAAAGTCATGATCAAAACAAGAGCCAAGATATCATCTTTCAAGAAATTATCAAGGAGAATTGCCCTGATATTCTAGAGCCACAGGGTAAAATAGAAATTGAAAGAATCCACAGATCGCCTCCTCAAATAGATCCCAAAAAGAAATCTCCCAGGAATATTGTCACCAAATTCCAGAACTCCCAGATCAAGGAGAAAATACTTCAAGCAGCCAGTATTGAGTATTGTGGAAACACAATCAGAATAACCAGAGATCTAGCAGCTTCTGCATTAAGAGATCGAAGGGGTTGGCATGCGATATTCCGGAGGTCAATGGAGCTAGGATTAAAACCAAGAATCACCTACCCAGAAAAACTGAGTACCATGCTCCAAGGCAAAATATGGATTTTCAATAAAATAGAGGACTTTCAAGCTTTCTCAGTGAAAAGACCAGAGCTGAATAGAAAATTTGACTTTCAAACACAACAATCAAGAGAAGCATGAAAAGGTAATCAAGAAAAAGAACAAGAAAAAGAAATTGCAAGGGACTTACTAAAGTTGAACTGTTTTGTTTACATTCCTACATGGAAAGATGATATGTACGATTCATGAGACCTCAGTATTAGGGTAGCTGAAGGGAATATGTGTGTGTGTGTGTATGTGATATGTATATGTGTGTGTATGTATTTATATGTGAGTGTGTATGTATGTGTATATATATATATATATATATATATATATATATATATATATATATATATATATGTATACGGAGAGAGAAAGAGAGAGAGAGAGAGAGAGAGAGAGTGGGCACAGGGTGAGTTGAAGATGAAGGGAAGATATCTAAAAGAAATAAAATCAAATTAAGGGATGAGAGAGGAATATATTGAGAGAGGGAGATAGGGAGAGATAGAATGGGGTAAATTATCTCACATAAAAGTGGCAGGAAAAAGCAGTTCTGTAGGAAGGGAAGAGAAGTCAGGTGAGGGGGAGTGAGTGAATCTTGCTCTCCTCAGATTTGACCTGAGGAGGGAATACCATACATACTCAATTGGGTAACTTACCCCACAGGAAAAAAGGAGAAAGAAGGAAATAAAAATAAAAGGGGGGATGATAGAAGGGAGGGCAGATGGGGGTGGAGGTAGTAAAGAACAAACACTTTTGAAAGGGGACAGGGTCAAGGGAGAAAATTCAGTAAAGGGGGATAAGTTAGGAAGGAGCAAAATATAGTGAGTCTTTCACAACATTAGTATTGTGGAAGGGTTATACATAATGATACGCATGTGGCCTATGTTGAATTGCTTGACTTCTTAGGGAGGGTGGGTGAGAAGGGAAGAGGGGAGAGAATTTGGAACTCAAAGTTTTAAAAATAGATGTTCAAAAAAAGTTTTTGCATGCAACTAAGAAATAAGATACACAGGCAATGGGGCATAGAAATTTATCTTGCCCTACAAGAAAGAAAGGGAAAAGGGGATGGGAGGGGAGTGGGGTCACCGAAGGGATGACTGACTGGGGAACAGGTCAACCAGAATATATGCCATCTTGGAGTGGGGGGAGGGTAGAAATGGGGAGAAAATTTGTAATTCAAACTCTTGTGAAAATCAATGCTCAAAACTAAATATATTAAATAAAAAAGAAAGAATTATTAATACTTTGTATTAATGCATGAAATTAATTAATTAAATTAATTAATTAAATTAATTAACTCAAGAATTAACAAATAATACTTAAGCACTTATTCTGTGCAAAATATTGTTATGTTCTGGGGATACAAAGAAAAAACTGAACAGTTCTTGCTTCAGAGGAGTTTAGCTTCTACTTTTGGAAATAAAATATAAATAATTTAAACTAAAATTTATTCTGGGGTATCCAAGTGGATTCTTCCTTAATAAGGGAAAAATATCACAAGACAGGGAAAAATTTTTTTCTTCTTTAAAATTGGCCACAGACAGAAGAGATGAGGAAAAGAAGAAAACATTCAAGGCACTGGTTCCCCCTTGAGTTTTGTAAAGAGTTAGATTTGGCAAATGGGTATCCCCAAAATTAGAATACTATAGATTTCCCTCCCCTACCACATAAAAGACCGAATCAACATTAAATGGCAAAGTAAGAGTGCTCATCAAAGACAAGAAGTCAGGTCCAAGCCCTGCCTCTAGTGCATACTGCTGTGTGATCATGGGTAATTCTTTAAAATTCTAAGTACCCCCCAGCAACTCTATATGACCAAGTTTCTGAACAATAACCAGTCTTCATTGTTATCAGTTATAAAACAGTTGCTGATCTGCATTGATTTAAGGCCTCCTTCCCTGGGAGTTCTCTAAATTGACGAACGCACAGGCATAGCCCACGCCACAAAAGAAATCAAGGACATGTTTTGAAAAGGTGCTTTTTTACGTGTTTTCATTGCTGCCTACAAACACAACCAAAATACCTTACTTGTTAAAAAAAGTAAATAAGTAATCTCAAGAAAGACAGGGACCCCCTTCCCAAGGGAGAGCTCTCCATAATGACTCAACTACTTTATAATGGGGAAATGCAAAGGAGCTAAAGGGAGATTAGAATCTTGAGTGACTTTTGACTAACATAGTGATTATACCAGCAGTCACAATTTAGGAGGAGGAAGGAAAGAAATAAACATTTACTAAGTACCTACCTACTTCTGTACTAAGCCCTTTACCAATATTAAATCATTTGATCTACACAATAATGCTGAGAATTACATGTTATCATTATCTTCATTTTACAGTCCAGGAAACTGAGGCAGACAGAGGTTGTGATTTCCCCAAAGTTTTATACCTATCTTGGTCTGAGGCTAAATTTGAATCCAGATCTTTCTGATGCCAGATTAGCACTTCATCACTAAACAACCTAGCTAGGAGAGAAAAAGATAGAAATATGGTGACAGGTTGCCACAGGGAAAAGGAATTTTGTGCTGCTTCTGAATTGCTAGTTGATATGGCACTCTATACCTATTTTTGAATACAGGGTCTAGATAAACTAGAGGATAAGAATTTAGTAGTTTGACAATCTAACAGTTACTCAAAAACCAATAAGCATGTATTAAATGCCTACTATATGCCAGATACTCTGTTAGAGACCATGGATAGTTTTTTTTTTAAATTCTACTTTTAAGACATTTACATCCTAATAGGGACAGGATGGATTTAATTATGTACAGAATAAATATTATAAAACAAATGAAATAAATATAAATTATTTCAATGTCAATTAATTTGGAAAGAAAACCACTAGCATTTGGAGGGATCATGAAACATTTGACATACAAGAGGTACCAAACAATTGCCCATTGGCTAAATCTGGTCAACTGACTTTTTATATGGCTTATGAACTTACAGATTTGGACCATGGGCCATAGTTTTCTGGCTCCTGATGTAAAAGATGATGCTTCAGTTGTATCTTGAAGGAAGAGAGTGATTTTGTAAAGCAAAGGTTAGGATGCATGGATTCTAGGTGTAGGAGATGACTAGTGAAAAGTGGAGATTTGCAGTATCACATGTGAGGGAAATGAGAGAGAAGAGAGATGGGGGGTAGAAAGAAGAAGAAGAAGAAGAAGAAGAAGAAGAAGAAGAAGAACAAGAAGAAGAAGAAGAAGAAGAAGAAGAAGAAGAAGAAGAAGAAGAAGAAGAAGAAGAAGAAGAAGAAGAAGAAGAGACACACACACAGAGAGAGAGAGAGAGAGAGAGAGAGAGAGAGAGAGAGAGAGAGAGAGAGAGAGAGAGAGAGAGTTTTAGCTGGATCTTATTTTAGATAGTGGGAGGGTAAATAATACAGACTGAGCCGGCAGTTCTGAGTAATATGTAATCTCAGAGATCAAAAATAAAGTAGATAGGACAAGAAATCTTTTGTCATCCTGTTAGTCTACATGAAAAACAGGTTATTTTTTTCACTAGCCCTGAGAAGGCTGTAATTGCCCACTTAACCAAGGAGTATAAGAACATGTATACCTTCATTTATAGTGCAGTGGGCATAAGATGTTTCTCCTATTACAGTCTCTCTTAATTCTTTTGTCTTGTTTAAATAATTTCCAACTGTACTTAAAAGCTCTTGCATGGTCTCTGAATGAAGATCATTGGATAGATAGACTCTTGAGCTCTTGTGTGTCTTACCTCAAAAACTCAACACTATAATTTAAAAATATCAGAGAGTTCCTGAGATAAGTCCTCATTAAGATGTTGGGGACTACTAACTAACATGCAAATTTGAGCATTCATTCGATGAATTAACATTATTTTTTAGGGGACAGTTCAAATGCAATCCCCCACTACCTCTGCCTCCTACCTTGCTTTAACAGAACTTTCTTTTTTTAAACGTTTAATCATGTTGGCTAATAAAGCTTTTGTCACTGAGGTAAGCAGCTAAGACATAGCTATTGATAATTAAAGACCATAGATATACACATAGTACTAAAAAAATAGATTTCTTGCTAGTCACTCTCCCAACTATCCTATAATTGGCCAAATAGTGAAATGTATTCTCTGCCTGGTCACTCAGATACTTATGACATTGTCTTTTTTCCCCTCTGATATTTATTTTATATTTTTTAACAATTATGCTTTATCTTGAGTTCCCAATTCTCTCCCTCCCTCCAGCCCCTCCTGCACCGATTGAGAAGGCAAACAATAAAATATCAATTGTGCTTGTGAAGTCATAGAAAATATATTTCCATACTAACCATGTTGCAAAACACACACACACACGTGTGCGTGCGCGCACGCACACACACACACACAATTTTGATTATAAGGAAATACAAACCATATAAAGTGAATGATGTCTTCAGGGACTTGTCTGTTTTTAGAAACCTTTCAAAGCCTACTTGATTTACTAAAACAAAATAAAACAAAACTCGTATGTTTTAGTTTCAAAAAAAATCCTATAAAGAATTCCCACATTTCCACATAATTTAGGAAGAAAAAGTATAATATCATCATATACATGTGGGCACACAAATTTGGTGTCTAGGTGTCATTTGGGTTTTTTTCTTTCTTTCCTTTATTTTTGAAAGGCAGTTGATGTTGCAAATTCTGATTTGGGTAATTTCCCAACTAGCAGCAGCATCAATCAATATTAAGGGAGGAAAAAAATAAGGAGAACAGAGCATGAAGTAATCTGGGAGTCATCTGTGGATGGTTACTAGTACCATGATTATTAGTGAAGTGAGGTAGGACTCTGTCCTGAAGAACTCTACAACAACATAAAACCCCATGTGTGTTTCTAAATATCCCTTATTGCATTTGTATTTATAATTTCAATTTGAAATTTTACCAAGAAATTTTTTTTCATTTTATGTCTTTCAGAAAGTTATATTCATATAGTCACAGAACAGTCCAATATGATTGAACAGATTCTGTTAATATGGCTAGCAAATAATATTCAGGCAGTCACAAAACAGTCCAATATCATTGAACAGATTCTGCTAATATGGCTACTAAATAATGCTTGTGGACCCAAGTCTACATGTACACTTTGGCAAGCCAGTAATATGAGAAGGGCAGCCAGCCTGTATTTCCCAGAGCATTTTCTGTATACCATCAGTGTACTCACTTATACAAGAAATCTCTCATCATATTTTTTTTTACCCAAGCCCTCTCTCATTATCCAAATTGATATCTATCACTTTAATTTGGATAATCAAGTTACAAAATCTTGAAATTCTTTTTTGCCCCTTTCATTCATCCTTTTTCTTAATATATGTGCTCACTATACTTTTTTTTCCTTCCCTTATCTTGACAACTTACCAAAATGATCTTCTTTTTATCAAAAAGAAAGGAACTAAACAATTTTTCATACAGTTCATTATTTCTCTCTCTCCACGAAGGAAACTTACCTTATCTCCAAAAAGTCTATGTTGTTTGTATGTCAATAATGAATATATTTGCACATTCAATTTTCTCAGGGATTGCAAAGTTCAGGAAGTAGTTGGTTCCCTAAATGCTTAACACAGGTATAGTTCAGCTGCTGAAAACACTAAGAAAAGTAGGAATGTTGGTGCCACATTGGAGCATTTGAAACTATCAAATTCCATAAAAATAACAGCTGTTATTAATCTCTGATTTGCCATTTGCATCTCAGAAGGCATTAGCAGCGTCTCTTCTGGTCATGAAGTAGAGAAGAACTTCTTCCAGATGTTCTGTCCCAGTTTACCTCTGAGAATGTCCCAAAGGCATCTTCCATCTGCCTTTTTGAATGTGTTCCAGCTGAAAAAAATTGTTAAGCAAACACTAGTTTTCCATGCATGCCTATAAAGAATTTAAAGGTATACCTTTCACTCTATCCTTCCCTGGGCCTTGGGGTCAAGGTAAGATTTTTCCCATCAAAGAGAAGTAGTCAGAACTTTCTGTTATTCACAGACAAGAACCAACTCTGGAGCATAGAGGGAAAAGTATTAAGTTCTGTATGAGAAGACCTGAGTTCAGATTCTAAGTGTGCCACTTAAAACTTATGTGATCTTGTTTAAGCAACTGGATCTTTCTTGACCACAGTTTACACATTTGCAATCAATTAATTAATCAGTAAGCATTTGTTAAGTGCCTATTACATAACAAGTTTTGTGTTAAGTGCTGAGGATACAAAAAGAGGCAAAAGAGAGTCCATGTGCTCAAGGAGTTTATAACTTAATGGGGGAGAAATGTACAAATAAATATATACAAAGCAAACTATATATAGGATAAATAAGAGATAATGAAAAGAGGGAAAGCACTAGAATTACGAGGGATTGGGGAAGGTTTCCTGAAGGAGTTAGATTTTAGTTAGAACTCAAAGGAAGCCAGGGAGGTAGGTAATCAGAATGGAGGGCAAAGAGTGTTCCAGGCCTGGGAGAAAGTCAGAGAAATGCCTGGACCTGAGAGATGCACTGTCTTGTGTATGGAAGAACCAGGAGGCAATTGTCACTGGCTCAAATAGTATGTGGTGAGGAGTGTCATAGGCTAAAATCTTCAATAACTGAGTAAACAAAGTTTTGAACTTCTGAGAATATTAATTTATTGGCAAAGCAAATAGATGCATAACAAATTGGGACCAGGCCCCCTAACAAAGGCCTTCAAGTATAGATTTTTAACATATTTTATATGTTACAAGCAAACAATAATCAGGGTATAAACTAGGTTATGAGGTTAGGTAACATAAGAGAGTTTCATCTTTAAAACCTGTAAGAGAAGGTAGTATTAAGGAGAAGAAAGTAATTAACAATGTTAAAGGCTGCAGAGAGGTCAAGGAGAATGAGATTAAGGAAAGACCATTTGATTTATCAAATATGACACGAAAATGAAGGGATTAAACTATATATTCTCTAGAGTAATTGCTAACTTTGTCAATTTTTCTCTGATCTTGGAGTAGATACCAGGTTATTAATAGCCCAAGCAATTAATCCATTCATGAGTTCATTTTTTCCCCTTTGAAACCAAATCAAGGTTTCTCCTGTTTCACCATCCAAGAAGCCATTCAGTTGGTACCTGAGAGGAACGTTTTGTAGCTAACATTTTAATTTTTATTGTATCTTAGCATATAACCATATGAAAACTGTCACTAGTAAGGGAGGAGATCTGATGTAGGAGTAGAGGCAGCAACCCAGTCTAACTCTTCCAATATTTCCCTCCTAACAACTTTAAAATAAAACCTCAAACTGAATCCTGAAGCAGAAGAGCCAACAAAAAGTCAAAATGAAACATTTTTTCAGCCCAAGAAAATTTAGGCGATTAGAAGAAGAGGTCTGTAACACCAGGGTGGGGGCTGGATTAGAGGATAGATGTCACAGCAATCTCCAGCAGTGGTCCTTAAAGGCAGCTGCAATAGTGGTAGCAGTCTAAGGAGCTCTCGGTCCAGAGAAAGTAAGGCGTAGGACAACAAGTGAGAAAGAAATGATGGGCACTTGGCATAAGACCTGGTTGCATGGGGCAGAGCCAAGATGGCTGCTGGTAAGCAGGGACTAGAGTGAGCTCCGTACCGAGTTCCTCCAAAAATCTATAAAAAAATGGCTCTGAACCAATTCTAGAATGGCAGAACCCACAGAACAGCAGAAGGAAGCAGGGCTCCAGCCCAGGACAGCCTGGATGGTCTCTGGGTGAGGTCTATTCCACACGGAGCTGGGAGCTGGGAGCTGGGAGCTGGGAACGGAGAGGAGCAGAGCCCAACCTGAGCGGCGTGGAACAACCAAACTTGGAGTCGGGCGGATGGGGCCCCTAGCGCCCTGAATATGTGAGCTGCGGCAGTTACCAGACCCCTCGACCCACAAACACCAAAGACTGCAGAGAAGGTTAGTGGGAAAAGCTGCGGGAGTGGAAGGAGTTCGTGATTCGGCTTCCAGCCCCGGGGGCAGCGGAGGTGGGGCAGCTACAGTTGCTGCTGCTTCAGGCCCCAGGCCCACCTGGTGGGAGGAATTAAGTGGTGGATCAGAGCAGGAGTGCAACAGCCTGCTGAAGATCTAAGCCCAGTCTGGAATGGGGGTTCTTGGGGAAGGAGTAGTGCAGGTCTGACAGAGCTGGCACCTCCCCCCCAGACGTGGAACATAGAAATTGTTAGTCTACAAGCAGTCATACCCCACTGAAAAGCTCAAGGGACAAGTTAATTGGTTGGGAATATGGCCAGGCAGCGAAAACGCGCCCAGATTCAGTATCAGACTTTGGATTCTTTCTTTAGTGACAAAGAAGACCAAAATGTACAGCCTAAAGAAGACAACAAAGTCATAGAGCCTACAACAAAAGCCTCCAAGAAAAACATGAACTGGCCCCAGGCCATAGAAGAACTCAAAAAGGATTTGGAAAAGCAAGTTAGAGAAGTAGAGGAAAAATTGGGAAGAGAACTGAGAAGGATGTGAGAAAACCATGGAAAACAAGTCAATGACTTGCTAAAGGAGACCCAAAAAAATACTGAAAAATACACTGAAGAAAACAACACCTTAAAAAACAGACTAACTCAAATGGCAAAAGAGCTCCAAAAAGCCAATGAGGAGAAGAATGCCTTGAAAGGCAGAATTAGCCAAATGGAAAAGGAGGTCCAAAAGAGCACTGACAGAAAATACTACTTTGAAAATTGGATTGGAGCAAGTGGAAGCTAGTGACTTTATGAGAAATCAGGATATTACAAAACAGAACCAAAGAAATGAAAAAATTGAAGACAATGTGAAATATGTCATTGGAAAAACCACTGACCTGGAAAATAGATCCAGGAGAGATAATTTAAAAATTATTGGACTACCTTAAAGCCATGATCAAAAAAAGAGCCTAGATATCATCTTTCAAGAAATTATCAAGGAGAACTGCCTTGATATTCTAGAGCCACAGGGCAAAATAGAAATTGAAAGAATCCATCAATCCCCTCCTCAAATAGATCCCCAAAAGAAATCTCCCAGGAATATTGTAGGCAAATTCCAGAGCTCCCAGATCAAGGAGAAAATACTGCAAGCAGCCAGAAAGAAACAATTTGAGTATTGTGGAAACCCAATCAGAATAATCCAAGATCTGGCAGCTTCTACATTAAGAGATCGAAGGGGTTGGCATGCGATATTCCGGAGGTCAGTGGAGCCAGGATTAAAACCTAGAATCACCTACCCAGCAAAACTGAGTATCATGTTCCAAGGGAAAATATGGATTTTCAATAAAATAGAGGACTTTCAAGCTTTCTCAGTGAAAAGACCAGAACTGAATAGAAAATTTGACTTTCAAAGACAAGAATCAAGAGAAGCATGAAAAGGTAATCAAGAAACAAAAATTGCAAGGGACTTACTAAAGTTAAACTGTTTTGTTTACATTCCTACATGGAAAGATGATGTGTATGATTCATGAGACCTCAGTATTAGGGCAGTTGAAGGGAATATGCATATATATATATATATATATATATATATATATATATATATATATATGTTTATGTATATATAAGTGAATGTGTATGTATGTATATATCTATATGTATGTGTATGTATGTGTATATATATATGTGTTTATATGTGTATATATATGTATATGTGTATGTATATATATATATATGTATGTAAAAGAGAGAGAGCAGACACAGGGTGAGTTGAAGACAAAGGGAAGATATCTAAAAGAAATAAAATGAAATTAAGGGATGAGAGAGCAACATACTTAGAGAGGGAGATAGGGAGAGATAGAATGGGGTGGATTATCTTGCATAAAGGTGGCAAGAGGAAGCAGTTCTGTGGGAGGAGGGGAGAGGGCAGGTGAGGGGGGAATGAGTGAACCTTGCTCTCATCAGATTTGGCCTGATACATACATACTCAGTTGGGTATGTTACCACACAGGAAAGAAGAGGGAGGAAGATAAAAAAAAATAAAAGGGGGGGGGATGATGGAGGGGAGGGCAGATGGGGGTGGAGGTAATCAAAACAAACACTTTGGAAAGGGGACAGGGTCAAGGGAGAAAATTCAATAAAGCGGGATGGGTTGGGAAGGAGCAAAATGTAGTTAGCCTTTCACAACATGAGTATTGTGGAAGGGTTATACATAATGATACATGTGTGGCCTAGGTTGAATTGCTTGACTTCTTAGGGAGGGTGGGTAGGAAGGGAAGAGGGGGGAGAATTTGGAACTCAAATTTTAAAATCAGATGTTCAAAGAAAAAAAAAAGTTTTTGGCATGCAACTAATAAATAAGATACACAGGCAATGGGGCGTAGATATTTATCTTGCCCTACAAGAAAGGAAGGGAAAAGGGGATGAGAGGGGAGGGGGGTGATAGAGGGGGAGGGCTGACTGGGGAACAGGGCAACCAGAACATATGTCATCTTGGAGTGGGGGGGAGGGTAGAAATGGGGAGAAAATTTGTAAAAAAAAACAACAAAAAAACAAGCTGTCCAAAATAGGAAGTTCCTGAATATAATATTCCTAGGAGTTCATGATAAAAAAATCATAATAATAATGGTGCTGCAAGCAGTAAATAATTGCCAAATCATATTAAGAAAAACATTTTTCCTCTGTGTGTACAAGTGTATGCATGGTTGAAGCATGAGAGGTTTGTTTCTGCAGTGAATTGAAACTATTATTATGTACCAAATGATTCATTGTTTATGCAAGTTATATCAAACTCTGAAAAAAATAAATTCAGATTTTAAATTAAGAAATATGTCCCCCCCCCAAAAAAAAGTACCTGGTTGCATTGTTCATATGCTATTCTGGGTCACAGATGCAGGGCAGAGAAGAGCACCCGCACTTTGGACCTCAAAGGAGCAGGTGCCCTGATCATAGTTCCTGGTTCCTGAGCAGCATTGGTACTTCCACCTTCAGGGAAGAAGTATGTGGAGATAATGTGATTGAGGATTTTTCCCACCCATTCAATAGACCTAAGGTGGGGTCAGTTCAGAGAGGCAGGCCCATACCTTTGTGATGCCAATCAGTGATTAAAGTGATTAAAGATCTCTTTTGCTGATTGGTTGTGAAGCCATTGGATCCTAAAAAGAACATATACACCCAGAAGGTAGCCATTGAGAACTGAGAATTCGGAAGTCAGAAGAGAACCCAGACTTCAGAATTAGCCCAAGGAGGAGTGAGAACTTCCAGTCCACAGAACTGCAGAAGAAAGTGCTGAGGGGAGAGTAGAAACCAGAGAGCTGCAGACCAGAGGACTGGGAGTGGAAAGGACACAGGCAAGTGGACAGTTAGGATCCCTGAGTGATTGTTTAAAGGAAGGCCCTGGGTGGGGGAGGGGGGAAAGGTTACAGGATCACTTGGCTCTTTGCTTTGAATCTGTGTTTTAATCTCCTTGTTGCTATATTGAGGTGGATTTACTGGTTTTGGAATACAATTACTGCTATATCAATTGGAATTACTGGTTCTTGGATTTGATTCTTTGGTACCTAAATAAATGTTATACTTCCTCTGCCTTCTACGTAGAGAGTTTTTCATACTTTGCAATTCTGAACCATACAAGCATGTTCATGGTCATCCTCCAGGCCACAAATCTTGCCTTACTGTTGCAGAGGGGCCCTTTCTTGGTAAAGATCAGAGCATAGAACAAGAGACAAGTGACCACATTTCTCCTCAGATTATACCACCTTGGAAGCACTTAAACATTAAAGACCTCTAGAACTAGCTCTGAAAACAGCAGTGAGAAGCTTGAAGCAGTGCACTCAATCACCATAGGAACAGAGTTGACTTTAACATAAAGTTTAAAATCAAGAAATGAGGGAAAATGAGGAACTAACAACAACAACAACAAAAAAAAAAAACAAAGAACTTGACCATAAAAATCTACTACAGTGACAGGCAAGATTAAAATACAAAGTCATTAGAAGAAAAGAACATGAATACAGCTAAAAGCAAAGTCTCACAGGAAAAAAAAATAATTGGACACAAGCCCAAAAAGAATTATGGAAGAGCTAAAGAAAGTGATGAGTGATAGAAGAAAAATGGGAAAAGAAATAAAAATGATGCAAAATAATATGAAAAAGGACTGGATACCTTGGTAAAAGAGGCACAAAAAAACTAAAGAAAATAACACCTTAAAAAAAGAATTGACTAAATGGTAAAAAAAAAAAAAAAAAAAAAAAAAAAAAAACAAGGCACAAAAATTCACTGAAGAAAAAAAAAATTCTTCAAAAGAAAAATTTGACAAAGTGGAAAAAAGAGGTACCAAATTTAATTGAAGAAAATAACTCCTTAACATTAGAATTAGACGACTGGATGCTAATGACTACATGAAACATCAAGAAATAATGAATTAAAGTGAAAAGAATGAAAAAAATAGAAGAAAATGTGAAACAACTCCTCAGAAAAACAACTGACCTCAAGAATAGATGCAGGGGAGACAATTTAAGAATTATTGAAATTCCAAAAAGCTAAGATTTTAAAAAGAGTCTAGATAATATGATTCAAGAAATTTTCAAGAAAAATTGGCCAAAAACAGTATTTAGGGGAAAATTTTCGTCTTTAAAGGCTTGCATCAAAAAAAGAACAAAAGGGGAGGTCAATGAAATGGTATGCAATAAAAAAATACTAGAAAATGAATAAATAAAAAATCCTTACCTAAACACCAAAATGGAAATTCTGAAAATCCTAGCCAGTATTAGTAAAATCGAAAGTTAAAAACTGGAACTAATAAAGAAGGAATTTTATGAAAAAATAAACTGTTGATTTGTCCAATTAAAAGAGAAATGAAAACCAAATTCCCATTTTCAAAAGTGAAAAAGGTGAAGGCACCAACAATTAAGATGAAATTAAATCAATTATTACGAGTTGTTTACCTCAATTATATGTCAATAATAGTTACCAAAAATAAAAACTGCCTAGAAAAAAGAAGAGGAGATAGAATGTTTAAATAACCCTCTCTTAGAAAAAGGAACTGAAGAATCCATGAATGAAATTTTTAAAAAGAAATTCCCAGGATCAAATGGATTCACAAATAAAGTCTACCAAATATTTAAAGAACAATTATTCCAATACTATATAAACGATTTGAAAAATAGACAAAGACAGAGTACTAGCAAATAGCTTCTATGATACAAATATGGTTTTGATACTTCACCCAGAAAGAAGAAAAAAGAGAGAAAGAAAACTATAGACTAATTCTTTAATATATAATGATGTAAAGATTTTAAGTAAAATACTAACAAAGATATTATAGTAGTATACCATATAGTCCACATACAATGACAAGAGAGAATTTATACCAGAAATCCAAGGCTGGTTAAATATTAGAAAAACTATAAGCATAGTTGACCATCCCAATAAAAAAATTATGATTATGTCAATAGAGGCAGAGAAAGCATACAACTATTCCTACTAAAAACATAAGAAAACATAGAAATAAATGGAGCTTTCTTAAAATTTTAAGTTTTATCTATCTAAAACTAAAAACAAGCATCATGCACATTATATATATGATATATATAATGTGTATGTATACATATATAAATATACATATATATTTATATATAATCTTAAGCAGGAAGAGATTGAAAGAGAAATCAAATTTAAAATGAGTGCAGACAACATAAAATAATTGGGAATCTACCTGCGAAGACTAACCTAGGAACTATAGGAACACAATTACGAAGCACTTTGTACACAGATAGATACATTTAAACTATTGAAGAAAAATTACCTACTCTTGGGTAGGTTGGGCTAATAGAAAAAATGACAAATTTACCAAATTTTTTCTGTTTATTCAGTGCTTTGTCAATTAATTTTCCAAAGAATTACTTTATAGAGCTTGAATAAATAAAAAGTCATATAGAAGAACAAGAATATCTAAGGAATCAATGAAAAAAATTCAAATGAAACTTGCCTAGCAATACCAGATCTCAAACTGTATTACAAAACAGTAATCATCAAAACAGTCTGGTAGTAGCTAAGAAATTTAATGGTGGATCCGTTGAATATTTGTGTGTGTATATGTATGTCTATGTTTGTGTATGTACATATAATACAGAGTAGAGAAATTTCAGAGTACCAAAAAAGAACTTGAAAACTAATTTAGTGTCTCCAAGTTGGGTGATAATGGGGTTGCGATTTCCTTTGAGGTCAAATTGTTTCAGGCCAAAATCATCAAAAATTTGATTTCTAGAATTTTCCAGACAGACATATTAATATCAGATACCTTTTCCTATGAAGACTAGGTCCATCAGGACTTGTGGAACAGAAGGACATCCTAAAATTTACTAATAGATCTCAGGTTTTCATTGTTGTGACAGGATAATCAGAACTAACTATGATGTTCAGAAATATTTCTCTGTAATGGATGAGTGGCACATCTCTATAATGGTCACATGTAGGTTATATGTATATTTACATGCATTATTAATTGTACCTGGGAGAGAGATCATGAACTGATATTTCTGCAATCTTTTCCACTCCTCTCTGAAGGAGACTTTCATTTCTGCCTGAAGGCCAATAGTTTAAATATCTAGAAGGGAATAAGTGACTCTATAATGCCTACTTTGTTCCAGGCATGTGCTAATTAATTTTACAAATGTTATCTCATTTGATCCTGGCAACAACCTTATGCAGTAGAGACTGTTGTTATCAACCCTATTTTGTGCTTGAGGAAACTGAAGCAAAGAGAAATTAAATGACTTGCCCAGAGTCACAGAGTTAGTAAGTATCTGAGGCCAGATTTAAGAACAGGTCTAACTCCAGGTGCGGTGTTCTATCTACTGCACCACCTAATTGCTGATAGTTCTGTACCACTATTAGAGTGAGGTATGCTGTATTAGCATTACATCTAACCAACAATATTTTTGCTCAAGGGCATTTTTATTTTTTTTTTTAGATTTATACCACTTTCTTGGTTTCTTTTTCTTTGAAGAGTAGTGTTACTCCAGGTTTACATCTGTAGGATTGACTTTAGCTACTAAATGTTAGTTACACAGAAGACCATCACAAATAGCAAGCAAAATCACTTATCCTAGCTATAGGACTCTTTCATCAACTCTGCCCTTCCCACAGGTTCACAGCAGTGAGTCATCATTCTCTAGACCAATGAGTCTTACTACTTGTGCTCCCAAACTGAAAGCTGAATCGCATTCCCCCTTTCTCCTTAGGAGGCAAAATGTTCTTTTACCTTTGTAACTGAACTATTTTCATTCCCAAACTGGAAACAACAATATTTGGAGAGAGCTGTCCTTTGCTAGATAGGAATCTTATCCTTGCAAATATAATAGGTAACATTGACAGAAAAAAAAGTATATTGTAGGAAGATTCACCATCTCATTCTATGTTCAAGAAAATTCTATAAATGTAATGTCAGATCTCTATACTGAATTCTAACAGGGACCAAATGCAGAGAACATTCAACTAAGTTACAGCAACAAAGAGATTTAAAGCTGTTTACTATAACTCTGAGTTAGGTAGTATTAGTTTTACGAAGACTTCAAAGAGTAGGAAATTCAGTCAACTGTAATAATTGGTCCATATTCACATAGTATTTTCTGCATCTTACTTTCTAAACTTCACCACCATGCCTAAATTCATTCTCACCATGAAAATTTCCCTAGCTTCCTCTAGAATTTCCTCAACCTGGAAGGTCTCACTGCTGTTCAGGGTCCCTTCTCCACTGGTGAGGCCTTTCCTCAAGTGCCTAACTAGGGCAAGGGCCCAGGCCAGAAAAGCTTCATTTCCTTCCTGGATCTGCTTCCTGCTTCAATACTTTGATACCAATGCCCTGCCATTGACTAGGTATCACTCCAAGTCAAAACTCTCATTTTCAGTTTATTTTGTTTATTTTCTCCTAATTGAATGCAAGCCTCTTGAATATGAGGACTATCTCTCCACCCCACCCCCCTTATATTTACACCTCTGATGCTTAGCACAGTGCTAGCACATAGTATGTACTGAAAAAGGTTTGCTGTCTACCTGTCTGTTAGGGATGGGTATTTAAATTGCAGCTTGGGTCTCAACTCCAATTCTAGTCATACTTCCTGCTATGCATAGCAAAACCCTTTCTATTTAAGACCTCCCAAAAAGAAAAATAACAAAAATAAGGCAGTCCTGAAAAAGTTGCCAAATTAAGTACTTTCCCATATCAATGAAAGAAAAAAAAATACAATTTATGAGTATGTATATTCATGAATTATGAATATGGATATTTTAATTGTGAATGTTCATCTGAAATGACCCAAATGTGTATATACATGCATATATAGATATTATACTCTATATGAATGTAGGTAGATAGTAGGGAGAGATTCAAATAGAAACAAAGAGTAGACATATATAGAGAAAGAAGAGAGGAGAGAGACTGAAGGAGATGGATAGAGACACAGAGAAGGAAGGAAACAGACAATCAGAGAAAGAGAAAGGGAAAGAGACAGATAGACAGGCACACACAGAGAGAAAGAGGGAGAGAGAGGGAGAGAGAAATGCTGTAGAGTTAATAAAGACTTTAGATAAACAGATTTACAAGTACATAATCATAAAGAATAGTGTACATTCCTTAGTATTTGTGGGATTCGATTGTGGAAAATTTAGGAATTTTCCCAGGTGACCCTATTTTCCTGCATAACATTATAGGGACACTGTGCCATTTCCTTAATATGAAGCCATGCTGCTGACCGTGGCGGTGTTGTTAGGCCATTATTTAACTAATATTACTTTGTATGCTGTGTAATAAAGCAACTATCATGAAGCTAGTTTAAATCATTGTTCAAAATCTTTTAAACAGCTTTATTCAAAGTGTCCTATGAAGATTAAGGGAAATAGGATTTTACAAAGCAATTTCCTTTTTCTTTTAAAAAATGTTTTATTGATGTTGCTTTTACATCACTGTTACGTCCCCCAATGACTTTCTCCTCTCCTCCATAGAAACCTCCTCTGTAAAATAATAATCAAGAAAACAAATCAACACGCTGGCTACATCTGACAATATGTGTCTTGCTCAACACTCAGCATCCACTATAGATGAGAGGTCTGAAGTCTTTCTGCATTGTTTTCTTTTACACTCTGTGGTCAGAATGTAAATTGCTGCCCTGGAGAAAACTCTGCTGCTGTTTGTGGAATTTTCTGGTTGCTAAGTGATGCTTTATTTATTAACTAGTTAAGCATCATTTTCACCAGGTGTACTGAAGTGATTTAATTGCGGATAGAGTTCAGAAAGTTAGTGGATGTCTTTCTATTTTTCAGTGAAAAAAAATGAGTTTTACTATCATCTCTTGTATTTATAACAATCACTTGCCCATAAAATTTCACAATTAAGTTGTTCCTTGTAAGTAAAAAGCAAGAAAGTAAAAGAAAATGTAAAAAAGTAAGAAAAAGTAAAGAAAAAAGCCAACACTAGTAAGAAGAAGGCTACAAAATGAAAGACAACAAAAAAGTCAACAATTGTTATATCTGACAGATATGTGGTACTACATTCTCCATCTGTAATCCCTGCCTCCCTACTGAAAGAAGAAAATTACATTTACTAAATAATACTCTATGATTGAAACTGTTATAATTCAACAGAGCATTACTGTTTTGAAATATTGTGATTTATATTATAATAGTCATTCATTGTGTATATTGTTCTTTTTTTCTTGGCACCTAGTTGGTACGGTGGAAAGAATAAAGACCTAAAGTCAAAAATACTTGAGCTCAAGTCTGGATGTGGACTTTTACTAGCTATGTGACTCTGGACAAATCACTTAATCTGTTTGCCTCAGTTTCCTCATCACTGACCTCCCAGGATTGTGGTGAGGATGAAATGAGATAATATTTGTAAAGCGTCTGACCCATTTAAGGCACATATAAATTGCTTATTCCTTTTACCTACTCCAAATTCAGTTCTTTCCTCTATATTGTACCCCATATTATCAATATCTTTCTTTTGAATCTAAGATTCTCCATTATGGTGTTAACTGAATCCTATCATGTTATTCTCATCAAAAAATTATACAACTAGAACAGCTTTGTATAAATCAAGTGCCAAAGCATTAATTTTAAGTGGATTTTTATCAGACTTTGCCTTTTTACAAAGCAGTTTATAACTTTATCCGAATGGAGAGGCACGGATAAAAATATCAAAGGGTCTGACCATGTTATTCACTAATAGTGAAGTGAAAAAAAGTTAATCCAATGAGAAATTCATTTATTTCAGTGTCAGAAGTTCAGTGATCATAAGTGCTCTAAATACAAAAGCCAGTGAATGAGACATTTCAAGAAAAAAATACTGAACATAATGAATTGTCATTAAGTGCTTAGCATTCAATGGCAATCGTTTCCAAGATTTTCAATATCATTTTAGCTATTTCCCTTAAATAAGAATTCTTATTAGCTATTTGTTTAAATTCCACAAATATCTAAGAAGTGATATGAGTTACTATTCACCAAAGTCCATTCCCCTAAAAGCTAAAATTTTATTTAAATCCACCACAACAACATTTTCTGGGCATCTTGTTGTAACATGCTTGGAAGCTCCAATGACAGATATAGTGTCATTTTGGTTTACATGAAAATTGGCATTAGCAAATCATAGATAAATTAAGGGAAGCTAGACCACCTATAAAATGGTCTTTATAACATGCTAAAATTAATTCTGCATAATCAGAACATCTAGCAGTTCTACTTGCTTTCTCTAGTTCAATCAAATAGTGTTATTGGTGTTTTTGTCTCTTTTTTTTTCTATACCTGCCACACAATATTATATCTTTCATCTATATGCCTTTACACAATCTGCTTCCCTGCCTCATGCCTTGAAAGAACTCTCTTGATCCTTGCCTCTTAGAATCACTCAAAGCTCAATTGAAGTTCCACCCCCTACATGTGACCATCCTTGGTTTTCCGTTGTATCTATACACATTGTATCTATACACATTGTATCTATGCACATTGTATCTATACTCTGCTGTTTCTGTCAGTAGACTGTAAATTTAATGAGAGTAGGAAGTGAATCATTTGTATCCCCAGTGTTTTGCATAGTGCCTGAGTCATAGCAGCTTAATTAATACTTAACGCTTATTGATTTATAGCAATTATCTTATTATATTAAAAACTCAAGATAATTCAGAAATCTCATATTTTTCTCAGGCTCCAGAAAGGCTAATCCTCAAAGAATTTAAATTCACTCCAATGGCTACAACTAGTAGTCTTCACAAAACTTAGCTCTTTCTAATCTTGCTATGTGTTTATCATAGACTTTGCCAAGAAGGGTATTCTTGAGATGAAGATAATCATTTCCTAAACTGCTAATGATCAAATACTCCATCCCCAAGGTTATTTCAGGCACTTGCATTCAAAAGATTAATGAGCATGCAAATGAGTTTCTTTAGTAATCTGTGAGATTTCAGAAACACGAACAATCCATCCACTGATACAAGTCTTAAATTCTGCCTATCTTAATAGATAGTTTCATGATTTGTGGTACCAAACTACCACAAGGTGGACAAACTGTTATAGATTAGACTAACCCTTTTTGCTGGACTTGTCTTAGGACAGCAGCCACACAATTTATTTTTTCTCTGACTCAGCAGTTAACAGACCACAGCTATAAAAAGAGATATACCTTTTTTCCTTTGAATGTATTAAGATGTAACAAAGTACAAATGATTTTTCCTTTAGGAAGATTATTGATAAAGTTTATGCTATTTCTTTCAATCGAAGTATTTGCAAAATATTAATTTTATTCCTTTTTAAAAACAAACTTCCTAATTAATTTTTTTATAATTTTCTTCCCTCACTCTAATTTCTTTAATCATTTTTTTCTCTACATCTCTTAATAGAGTTTAATTTTTTTAGCTCACTCAGAAATTATTTTTGAGTTTGTGTCCAATCCATATTTTAATTTGAGACTTTACTTGTAACTATTTTGACATCATTGTCTTCTTCTGAGTTTGTGTCTTCCCTGTCACCATAGTAGCTTTTTATAGTCAAAGTTCTTTCTTTGTTGCTTACTCATTTTTTTCTAGTCTATTTCTTGCATTTGAAATTGATTTTGAAACTGGCCTCTTTTCCTGACTTGATTTCTTTTGGGGAGAGAAGAGGGAAGAAATGCTGTCCACAGCTTCAGACATTTTTCCAATGATGTTTTCAGAGATAGTTTTAGGTGTTTGGAAGTTTTTGCAGCTTCCTTGTGTGATCCTGGGAAAAATTTAGCCACCATTTTATAGTCTGGGCTCTCTTTCTTACATAGGAAGGGCCCTTGATCTATTGTAGCCTCAAATGATACTGCTCCTAACTGACCTAGCTCCTTTTTGATAAAAAGTTATACTGTTTTCCAGGGCTGTGCTCCCTTGGGATAATAATTATATTGTTTCTTGAGGCCCCTAATGCCTTTTCAACAAAAGTAATACTGCTCCTCAAGTCCCCTGTTCCCTCATGACTCAAACTGTTCATTTTTACCTTGAATTCTGACTTGGAAGTGGATATAGGCAATGGAGTTGCCAAATACCACACAGTCCTGATCCCATTACTATCATATGGGTACCCTATAATTACTTTCTGACCTGTTGTATGATTCTCTTACCATCTCTGGCTTTGAAACTTCCAAAGCTACTGCTGCTGCTGTCTCCACCACCATGTTTTGCCATTGTTGTATCCCCATTGGCTCCAGGCCTTGAACCTGTGTCACAGATCTCCTGTTGAGATCTTCTAAGTTTTCTTGTGCTAGAAGAATGTCTCAGTCTGACATTTTATTGGTTTTGATGCTCAAGAATTAGATCTGATGCATCATTTTAAAGTTTTTTTCTTATGAGTAAACTCTATTCAATTGTTGGAGGTGAGAGAATATTTTATTGTATTACCAGATGATGATTAGGGTGAAGATGACTATAACTTATTCAATATCTCTAAAACATTTCTCTATTGACTTTCTTTCAATGTACAGATATTTATTTATACTAAATGAATCTAATTATTTCCCTACTGTTTAAGTAGCAACTGAAAAATAGAGAAAGAGCATATCATGGGGAAAAGATCATACATCAAGGCTGGCAAACTGAGGTTTGAATGAATTTGGATAAGATAATTATGAACTTCTTTCTTTAAAAGAAAACAAAAAGAACTAGTAGAACACATTTTTCTCTTAGGCAAAAATATTGACCCAATAAAAATTTATGTGAATCAAACAATTACAGATGAACAATAATCAGAATTTAAAAAGCTGCAAAAGATTTTATAAGAGTCCATGTGTCTATAAGTCTGGCATCAGAATGAAGAAGACTGGGGTTCAAGTCCTGCTTTTGACAGAGAGTGTCTATGTCATCTTGGATGAAGCAAAATATCAAATTTTTAAAATTATAATTACTGACAAGTTGCCTATTGGTCAAAAAATTATGTTTAATTCTCAAGAATCTGTCACTAAAAATCACATCTTGATTTTCTCTCTATTCCCCATCTCCACCAAGAAAAGATTGTATATTTGAGCCCTTCTGGTTACCTACAACCTAAAGTCCAAACCGAAGAAAGCTATGTTAGCTATAAATACAAAAAAGAATTAAAGTCACTAAATTAAGAATGAAGTAGCAATTTCACTGCAAAGTTTAGATCTAATAAAAGTATATATATTTCCATCTACCTGCTGAACATTTTTACTCGAATATTCTGTGTCATTACAAATAAGACAAATTTAAATCTGAACCCCATAATTTTCTTTCCCAAATCAATTACTCCTCTTGGCCACCCTCTTTTTGGTAAATACCATATTTTTCTAATGAGTCAAAAACTAAAATGTGAAAGGGTCCTTTGACTCCTTGGATTTCACCTCCCTGTATCAATCACTTGGTGGTGTGTATGTGTGTGTGTGTGTGTGTGTGTGTGTGTGTGTGTGTGTGTGTAAAATTTACATTACTACTTATATCTCCCCCTTTTTTTCATTCCCACTGCTGCCATCATACTTTCCCTCTCTTTATTGCTGAACTTCATATAATATTAGAGCTGGAAAAGACACTAAAGTTATCTATTCCAAATCCATTTTTCAGAAGAAGAAGAGGGAAACTGAGACCCAGAGATGTAAAATGTCCCAGAGATAGTTTTAGAACCAGGATGAGAACACAGATCTCTTCATTTCTAATCTAATGCTTATTTTGTTTATTTTGTTTCATTTCATAACACCAGAACTTCCTTAGATATTTACTTTAAACATGAACTATTGTAATAAATTCCTAGTTAAACCCTATCTCTAGATTTTTATATTGTAGGCTAAATGTATTTTATTAATCTTTCAAAAACATCTGTTAATAAATTCAATCCTACCCCAAAACATCAGTGCTCCCCTTTGTTCAAAGTATAAAGAATAGACCATTAAGTCTGATATTAATTTACTACCAAGCTATGGACCCACTTTTCTTTTCAACACTATCTCCTTTCCATGAGTGAATACTTGACCCTAGTGAAACTTATACAATTTATGTCCTTTGAGCAAGTCTTAACCTTTTAAACTTTGTTAAACATTGTACATTACATACCTAGTATCTGTACTATTTTCTCTCAAAATCTCCCAAATTCTGTGCAGCTTCAAAAGTTCAGTTCAAATCCAACCTTAAAGGCAAGATTCCAAACTCTTTATATAGGTTGGACTTTTCTTTTTTCTGATCTCCCCTGTTGAGAGTGATCTCTCCCGCTTCTGAATTCTGTTTCTATAACACTATGTAAAGGAATTCTTTCCAGCTGACTGAAGAGTAGGATTCTAAGCCCAACCAAGACCTGTCTACTTGAGGTTACCATGAAATGATGTGTATTATTGTAGTGAAAATATGTTTCTATGTATGATCCTTTGATATTTCATAAACTTAATAATTTTCTACGATCTCCTAAACCTTATCTCATTATTTAGGACCTAACTTATAATTTTGCCTTCTAACATGGATTAAATTTGCTTTGAATATTTTCCTTGTTTCCTTGATAGCCACTTCCCACCCCACCCCCATTCTTTGCCCTCCTCCCACTGTGTGCTTCTTCTAAATTACTATCCATGGTGTTAAGCTAGCATTTTACAAGGTGTCTCCAAATCTAGAACATTGAATACCCATTAACCACTATTCATCTGGAGATACAGCAGCTCAGATATATGGAGGAAACAACCTGCCCTCACTTCAAAGTTATGGAGAACTTCCCCCATCTTCATTTGAAAAGGAATGCTCTATCCCCATCTAGATGACCTCAGAGTAGAACATTCCAGAAACAAACAAATAACTCTATCAAGCACACTGAAACCCCTAGAAATCTGAGGAATCACTATGACTAATTGTTTCTGGACTCCTTTAATGCTTTCTACTCTCTTCTTACATTCAGAGATCTCCCTCCCTGCTCCTCAGGTTTCACTTAAAGCCCTATAAGAGCATATCCTGGGCTTTGGCCTTCTTCCTGTCTCCTATCACCAATTAGATTTCACTGTTACTATGCCAGCTACCTATGGAACCAGTGCTGCCTTGCCCACCATTTGACAGTTCAGGCAGCCTTGCTGCTGCATTTCATCCTTCCTGGAGAGCAAGAGTCAGACTTCAAACCATGTGGTCAATTGTAGGGACCCCTGCATCACCTCCCTATAGTTCATGAACCATTGTCCTGAGCAGTTCCCTCAGCCTGGGATCCACATCTGATGAGTATGGGACTGCGGTTCAGGATTCAAAAAAAAAGGTTTGGAAAGGAAACTTCAGTTCAACAGGATGGTCTACTCTATCCTACTACATCTACAGATTGCTGACTAAGGCTGAGACTAGAACCCTCAGCAGCTGCAATGATATCTTGATGAGCATGGTGCTGTGATTCAGGGCTCAAAAGTGTGGGGTGGGCTGTCTCAACCTTATTCCTCAGGACTTGAGAAATCCCTCACCTTAGACCCAGGAGTTCTTACCAAGCTATGACAGGGACCTGTGGCTGCTATCATGAAGGCCTGCGTCAGAACGATGTGCCTCAACCACAAAGAACCCTTTCCTCCTGTGACCAAGGCAAGGCTGGTGCCCTCCAAGCCATATAAATTTCTACATTCAGTACTGTGGTCACTAGGAAAACAATTAGCACTTCAAATTTGGCAAACTACTTCATATAAAATAGTTCTAATATTAATTTGATCCTTACAACAAGCCTGCGGGGAATGCAAAGGAGGTTATCATTACCATTTAAAAGATAAGGAAACTGAAGCTAAGAAAAATTAACATATTTACCTATGCTTATAAAAATAATAACCATTAAAGGCAAGGATAAAACCCAAGTCTTTTTAGTTTCAAGTTTAGCCCTCTCTCCCCTTCACCACAGTCCTTAGTGTTCATCATAGCAAGAAAAGAGGTTGTTATTAAGCTTGGATGACACAAAGGACTATATCAGTCTGATACTAACAAGGATATGATTTTCAAACTGAACAGAAGTAAAGATCTTTTTTATCCATGAATTATAATAACAGAATCATAGAGTGGTACAATTAGAAAGAGTCTTAAATATTAGACCAGCCCCATTACTTTATAGAAGATGAAAATGAGACCCCAGAGGGATGAAATGATTTGCCCAAGGACAAAGAGCTATTTGGTGGCAGAATTATAACATCTCAGATTGCCTGAGTGCTAAGACATTATCTTTATTTCTATGATGATTTCAATTCTTCAACTTTTTTCACAAATTATCTTTGATAGCATTCTGAAACTCATAATTTCTTTGCTCTAGACCATATGTTCCATTCATACAACCTATTTTCTCCCCACTTTCCCCATACCCCATGTTTCTTCCTCATTATAGCCAAAATGAACATTAAGGAGTGAAATTACCTCTGGATAGCTCATTGCCAGATCTTCCTGTTTGGACATTAAGTCTTCAGTTACTTTTGTCATCTGAAGTCAGATTATGATGGCCCTGTGAGTATTCACTGAAAGGGCAGTGGAGTGAGGAGCCATATGCCCTCAGAGATCTCAATCAGATGAGAGAGAGACAGAGAGAGAGAGACAGAGAGAGAGAGAGAGAGAGAGAGAGAGAGAGAGAGAGAGAGGGAGAGAGAGGAGGAAGAAGAGAGAGAGAGAGAGGATAAGGGCATGTCATCTGCTTAAAATGATATGTTAACTTCTCTCTAATATCCCCTGCCCTGAGCACTGCTATATCATCACCATAAATGAGTTACTGATCTGTTCCTCTTTCCTCCTGTTAATTTTATTGATGTCTAATCGAATCTCTTTTCTTTTTCCCTCAAGAGAATTGCTAACAAAAATATGATAACAAATAAGCTAAAACAACATAAAAAATAAAGTAACAAAAATAAATAACTAAATAAAAACATACAGTATAGATCTGAAGAAGGTATAGATCAGAGACATGATGTTCAGACTTACCTATACCTTAAACAAAATCTAATGATCACAACCAATAGAGGACAAATGCTTCTTCTCTTGTAAGCTTAGAAAACTTGATTCAATGTGGCACATTTGACCAGGTTCTGGAATTTTTTCCCTTAGTATTGTAAATGTTGAATCCTTACAAAGTCCATCTGCATTTTTAAAAATTAATAATTTTCACTTATTAAACTAAATCTATAATCCTTTGCTGGACTTCATTGCTCTCCTCTTTAAAAGCTCTATTCATAAACCAGGTTGATTCTATCACTATCTGGTTACTATGTGCTGGAACATGCTCCCTATTTCATTGCTTGTATTTAAAGTTTTATTGCTGTCTTTGTTTTTGTCACAGTAATTTCTTTATTCTCTCTTCCCCCCAAAAAGAGACTCCCACAGACTTATATGCATACTCGCCCACCCACACATATAATACATATTTGTAATATATATTTTATGTTTCATTTGGTATATGTGTATGTATGTATGTTAGGAAAGGAGACAAAAACAATCAGGAAAACAGCAATGGCAACTAACCCAGCTAAATTTTAATTTTTTTAGCTCATGACCTAGGTCTTCCTCCTCTTATTCTTATATTTATCAGTGAGTAATAGGGCTACCAAATTGAATCAACAATCATTAAATTGCTGAATAGCATAGTATTTGAATTTGCATTGTAATCATGTGAAATGTTAAAATATTTTGGTTGCTTTTTCATAATGTTAGAGTAATGTTACTATAAAGAATATATGGCAACTGATATAATGAAGAGGCATTTGATGACTGAGTAAATAGGCTCTGCCAATTAAAGAGTTATTTTTTAAACTACGTTTTTCACCCTCTTTCCCTATTATCTGTAGGATGACTTGGCACCTATATAAATTCATAAACTGAAATTGTTCTGCTACAATGCACAGGGTCCTATTTGTCATTCAGAGTTGTTTTTCGTTTTCCAGTGCCCTGTATGACTTTGCTCATGGAATAGGAAGCAGTGTGATGCATCATTTATGTTTGTTTCCAACTTTATTGACTGATGGCCACCTTTGCTGTCAATCATTCCACGGCTTTCTGTCAAAAGCAATATGTAAGTTTTAGTTACAGCTATGACTAAAGTGCATTTAGTGCATTCACCTGTAAACATTCAAACGAAAGTCAGAAGTCATCATTAGCTTAGGTCATACGGTGGATGTTAAGGGCCAAATATCACCCAATACCAATGGACTGTCTAACTATCTTAAAGCAGTACATGCAACCCACTTGTATGTCATTCCTTTTAAACAGTCAGGCTATGCTTTCTAATCCATTTTATTCTCTCTTTCACAACCATCAACATGTTAAATATGAATGTGTGGAAAGGGAAACTGAATTTGCAATCAGAAGACATAGATTTGAATCTGGGTTTTGTTACTTTCTAACTGAGTGACTATGAAAGTTTCTTCAACACTTTTGGCCTAATTTCCTCATCTGCATAATGAGGCGACTGGATTCAGTGATCCCTAAAGTTCCTTCCTTCTTAAAACCAACTAGCCTATGTTTAGAGAGCACTAATACAAATTTGCAAATACATTTGCTCTCTTTTATAATTCTTAATGTAGTTATAGGAACTCCAAGGATTTCAAGAAAAATACATCAATCACAAATGACCATTCAGGTCTCCTGGAAATGGATGAATTGACCTTTAATTTGAACTACTTTGCCGTATTGTAAACACTACTTAAGCAGGTCACCTGTTATTTCTTAGGAGAGTAGGCCTTTTCATGGGAGATCTTTGTGAGAGCAGATTGCTCTCTGTTTATGAAATAAAATCAGTGTTAAGTAAACTTGACCTTTTAGGCAGACAGCCTTCCAGTACAGATGATGGGCTACACTGCACTTTCATTATATTTTTTGCTGTAAATAAATTCTTATGTGAAAAGTCTGAATATTTTACCCATAGTCATTGATTTTAAGGCTGTTATAGAGTTATGTGTCCTGAATGAGTTGCTATGTTAACTCACAAATTAAGACAATTTGACATGGCTAGACCTGTCTTTGAATATTCATAGCCAGTGTATTGGAATGGAATAGGAATGTGGTGGTGGTGGTGATATCAAAAAAGAAAAAATATAAAACCAACTATATACAAGATAAACTGAAATAACTAAGAATGAAGGCACTGGGATTAAGAGGGATTGGGGAAGGATTACTATAGAACATGGGACTTTAATTGGGATTAAAGGAAGCAAAGGAGGTTAGTAGTCAGAGCAAAGGAAGAAGACATTCCAGGCATGAGGACAGAGAAATCCTAGGAGACAAGAAATAGTGTCTTGTGCATGGAAGAGCCAGAAGGCCAGTTCCGTTGGATTGAAGGGTACATGTTGGGGACTAAGGTTTAAGAAGAATGGAGAGGTCTAGCTTTAAAGGGTTTTTAATGTCATAGCATTATATTTGCTTCTAGTGACAATATGAATCCACTGGACTTTATGGGGGCAGGGAGGAGGAGGGTGAAATGATCATTTTGGAAAATGGACTTAGTGGCTGAAGGGAGAATCAATTGGCCTGGGGTGAGACTTGAGGCAGACAGACATATCAGCAGGCATTTGCTGGAATCAAGGTGTGAGAGTGGTGGCAGTGCCTGAGTAAATAACTGAGAATATTAGAGAGATGCGGTAAGGTGAAATCAACAGGCCTTGATAACATGCAAATTGGATATAAGTAGTGGTGGTGATGGGAGATAGTGAGGAATCCAGGTTGATTCCTCGGTTCCTAGCCTGAGGTATCAAGGGGATGGTGTTGCCCTATAGAGTTATAGGGAAGGTAGAAGGAGGACATTTTAGGGGAAAAATAATGAATTCTCTCTTGGAAAAATTGAGGTTAAGATGTCTACTGGACATCCAATTTGAGATATCTAAAAAGTAATTGAAGGTGTAAGTTTGAAAATCAACAGAGGGATTGACTCAAGAAAAGTATTTGTGACAATGATCAGTACAGACATGGTAATGAAATCCATAGGAGTTGAGATCACCAAGTGAACTAGTAGAGAGGGAGAAGAAAAAGAGTTTCTAAAAGCGGTGATCTTAAGGAGGATCCAGCAAAGGAAAGAGAGAAGGAGAAGTCAGAGAGATAGAAGGAAAGTCAAAATGGAAGGGTATCACAAAAACTTATTGAGGAGAAAATATTATGGAGGCAAACATGATTAACAATTTCAAAGACTGCAGTGAGGTCAAGGAGAATGGAGATTGAGAAGGTCATTTGATTTGATAACTAAAAAGAAACAAATCTTACTTTTTATCAGAAATACCAGGTATTTGCAGTATAAATAGGGAGTTTGAACTTTCATTGTCCAAATAATTCTCCACTTCATTTTCTATTGAAAGGGGATTGTGATTTTGTAACACATTACAAAATCTAGTTAGGGTTCAATTTCCCCATTTTACAGTTGTAGTTGTATAGGCTGTTCCTACTGACTTCTAAAGATATGTACTTTGAATTTTAGAGAACTTTTAAGGATTTTGAAAAAAAAATCCAAATAAAGTAAAAATGATCCCTGAATATATTTGCATAATGGAAGTCATCCAAATGAAAACTGTAAATTTCAGGGAAATAACTGAATTGTTATTGCCCAGTGAAATAATCCTTTACAAATAGTAGAGGTTTAATATTTATTTATCTTTTTATAGGGCTATTTACCAAGGCAGTAATGTAGTACACAGTCTTCTAGTACATTCTGAATGATCTTTTTGGAGAGGCAAGATGACATAATGTATGTGTGTGTCGGAGGGGAAGCAGAGTATTTGAATTCAAGTCCTAACTCAAATGTATGCGCTTGATCAAGTCACAGAAATAATTTTAGGCTCAGTATTCTAAAAAATTAGAATAATAATAATAATACATGTCCTATGTCTTATAAAAGAGCTGTGATAATCAAATGATTTATTGTATAAAGCAGTGCTTTGAGATCATCAAACACTATATAAGTAGAAGGTGGCATAATGAACAATAACAAAAGTAAATCATTTAAATATAGAAAGCAAGCATAGTATCTTTTTTTTTACAAAACAAATCTGTATTTAAAATTTGGAATTCTTTTCTGTCTTTGCTCCATAAATGCAACAAACTACTGTCCTCTCCCATAAATCATTTGCTCTTTGTCATTCCTTTGCCAATGTTTGGCAAATCCTCAACCCTATATCAACCCCACTATCTACCTTTGCTTACACTACTCCTGAGTAATTCAATTCTGTTATTCTTGAGAAATTACACATTCACTTACACATTCATGTTATGTAATTTCAAATGCTCCTTCATTGTTGTACAGCAGTCTTTTGATTAATATCTGATTGACTCTCACAGTAATATAATGACTATTAAAAACCTTCTGTCTCAAGCTACCAACTTCAGCCTTAATATAATATTTCACACTTCCTACTGGACTGAGGAAATTGAGGCAATCCATCTTGAGCTCACATATATCCACACTGCACAAGTGAAATCTTCTCTATGTCTTCACCTAGGCCTCCTTTCTTTCTATGGATTCAGAAAATGAGATAGTCCTTATTTCAAAGACTAACTCCTCTACTTGTACCCTTAAGGCAATCTTCTACTGTCTCCTTTAGAGGATTCTTTCATCAATCATTCTCTTTTTCTTTCTCTCATCTTCAATGTTTCCCTATGCATTCATTCATTACTCACTGCCTACAATGTTCTCAGTTCTCCCCTGTCCTTAAATGAATAAATAAATACATGAATGAATAGATAAATATATAATAGCTGTCTCTTGACTCTGTAATTCTATATTAGTCCTCTCTTTTAGTACTAAACTCCTAGAAAGAGCAGTCTACATTCATTTTCTCAAATTCCTCCCCATCCTCTCACTTCTCATCCTCTTATCTTTATCTTTGAATTCCTCCACTGTACTGGTTTTTTTTCCAAACTTGCCAATTATCTCTTAATTTGTAAAGTTGTTGGTCTTTGCAATTTTTTTTATCTTTCTGCAGTTGGTGGCCTGTACCCTACGTATTGTTTCCTTCCTTAGATTCCATAGTGTTTCTCACTCCTGATACTCCTGCTCTCTGCCTGACCTAGATCCTATGACTCTTTTTCTCATTGCTGGATAATCATCTCTACTCTAACCTTAGCATGAGTGTTGCCCCAAAATTGTGGTCTAAGGCATCTTTTCCTCTTTACTACTTTCTTCTTGCTTACTGTATCTGATGCCAAGGGCTTATCACCTTTCTGCCAATAACTTTCAAATATATCTATCTATCTATCTATCTATCTATCTATCTATCTATCATCTAATCTTTCTATCTCTCTCTTATCTGTCCTTTAAATTCTGATGCTGCCTTTTAAACTGCTTAGTGCATATATCTTCCTTATTCCTTCTCAATATCTGTGTCAACATACCCTCAAATGGACTTATCTTCTTCCTTCATAAAAGTTATCATCTTAAAGACTTTCCCAAATTTTCTTGATGGTACAACCATTCCTCTTTTAACTTATCTTTTTTTTTACCTTCTGAATCATTTCTGATTCACTGTTTAATGTTTTCCCCCATATCTAATTAGTGACCAAATCCAAACTATCACACTTCTAAATGATCTCTTATGTCTTCTCTATTACACTCAAATTGAAAACAAACATCACAGTTTAGGTTATCATTATCAGCACAATGTATATGTGTGTATGTATATATGTATGTGTATGTATAGTGTATACATACACACAAACATATACACATGGATACACATACACACATATACACACCTAAACATATTATATATGCGCATATGTACATGCATATACATATACATACATGCATGCATATATAATTTTATTTCAGATTGCTTAAGGAGACTGCTGGGCTCTGGCTGACTACGCAGAGCAAACTCATTCAAAATACTAATTATGCACATCTGTACATATTACTGGAACATAAACAACAGTAAGAGAATGTAGAGGAAAGGCAAGTCCAAAGGAGCATTTCCAGAACTATCAAAAACTAATAGTTTAGATAAGCAAAAAAATAGGCAGGTGCATGCAGCTATTTGGCTGAAATTCTGGCTCCTTTGCCTTCCAGAAAACCATACTTCAAGCCCAGTGCTAATTTATGTTGGTAGCTGCTGAAGATTACATGATCCTGACTGTATAGTATGTGGATTCTTTCTTTCTGGCTGCTTGCTGTGTTTTCTTCTTATGGGAACTGTGGAATTTGGCTATAATTTTTCTAGAAGTTTTCATTTTGGGATTTTTTCAATAGGTGCCTAGTAGTCCTTTTTTTTCTATTTTGCCCTCTAGCTCAGAGATATCTGTGCAATTTTATTTTATAATTTCTTGAAATATGATGTCTAGGTTCCTTTGTTTTTTTTTCTTTTTTTAAATAATGACTTTCAGGTAATTCAATAATTCTTAAATTATCTCTCTTCAATCTATTCTCAGGTCAGTTTTCTTTCTTATGAAATGTTTTACATACATTTTCTTCTATTTTTCATTCCTTTGATTTTTTTTTTTATTGCTTCTTCATGCCTCATGGAGTCTTTATCTTCCACTTGATCAATTCTAATTTTTAAGAAGTCATTTTCTTCAGTGAAGTTCCATACCTTTTTTTTGGTCATTTGCCTAGTTATGGTTTTTTAAGTAGCTATTTTCTACAGTAATTTTTGCTTCTTTTACTAAACTATCACTCCTCATATTTTTTTTCTTGCATAAATCACATTTGCTTTATCAATTTTTTTTCCTCTGCTGCTCTTATTTTTAAATTTAAAATCATTTTGCACTCTTTCTTTAGTTCTTCTAGGGATTCCTGTTGGGCTTCTATCAAATTTGCATTTTTCTTTAAAACTTGGCTTATAAATGTTTTCAATTTATTTGCTTGCTCTGAGTTTTTGTCTTGAACTTCCCTGTCACCATAGATGCTGTTTTTATGTTCAGATTTTTGTTGTTGTTGTTTGCTCATATCTCTAGCCTATTTCTTGATTTTGTACTTTTTCTTACAGTTGGGCTTTGCTTATAGGAAGTGGTTGGCCTGAATCTGAATCTGGGTGGCCTGTAAACTTTTGGTGTTTCCAAGATAATGTGATCTGGGGAAAGATCTGGTCATTCCCCTCCTGGTCTGTGTTCTGGTCCCTACCTAGGTAGGGCTTCTGCTCCTTCATGATCACAATACCTCCTCTCTATCCTATAATTGTGACCTGGAACTATGTAACACTCTATGGAGCTGTGAAATGGTGCTGGATCCTGAACCTATTGCTAGCACAGAGTTCCCCTGGGATCTCCTTCTGGGTAGGCATTCAGTCTGCTACCTATCCCTATATGTTTGGAATGCCTGGTGCCCCCAACAGCTGCTGGCTACAACACTTGCAACTTATCCCACTTCTGCCAAGCTCCATGCTGTTTTCCTGGCCAGCCATCACCCTGGTGTCTGCTGATCTTTCTTGCTGTCTTCCCCAGCTGTCTTAGGCTAGGAAAAAATGACTCTGAGACTTTTCTTGGCTTTTCTGCCCAAAATTAAATTTGGTATTTTCCATAGTTGTTTTATAGGTGGGTTTGGGGGAAAATTTGCCAATTGTGACTTTTTATTCTTGCCAGCTAGACTTTGCCATCAGTTCCAGTTTTGTTTTGCTCTTTTTGTTTGTTTGTGTGTGTGTGTGTGTGTGTGTGTGTGTGTGTGCACGCGCGTGCTTGTTTTAGAAATTCTTAAAGGGTATTACAAGAGACTGTGCTTCCATTTAATGTCCAGAACATAATTATTTTTTATGAAACTGCTCCAGGTTACTTCTGGAAAATTATATGTGTGTTTGCTAGCCAAAAAAGAGTCTTTCCTGCCAAGAGGAATGTAGAAGAGATCCATGAGACTCTGTGCGGGTTTAGAAAGGTCAAAATGTCTGGGATGAGATAGAAGAAAACAATATTCTTATAAGGAAAATGGTAATCAAAAACAGTATCCTGTGTTTGGCAAATGAAACATGTGACAAGTAAAAGGAAAAAAAAGAAAATCCTATTAACCTATGATAAGAATGAGATTCAATTCTTATCATGGGATCATATATGTAGCTATGGAAAAGACCAAGATCCATTCATCTTTTTCATTCCCTTCATTTACCAGATAATGAAACTGAGACCTAGAGAGGTTAATTGACTTATTTAAGGTCACATTACAAGTAATAACTATCAATGATTAGATTTGAACTTAAGTTGTCTGTCTTCAAAGCCAGTACTTTTCCCACTGTTGCACAGTGAATTTAATAACTTTCATTTGCATTTTGTGTTTCAGCCTTTCTCTTAATTTCAATTGCTTTTCCATTTGGTTCCTCCCCTTCCACCCCTGTACAAACTCCTCTAGCTTTATATATGGCCTCCTCCTATTGAAATTGAAATGGATTGGAAGTTGGGAGGTAATACTGTGTAGAAGCTGTAAATTGTTATATTTTTTGATAGTTATTTCTTGGTGGTTATTTTTTTCTTTTTTGTTTTGATTTGCATTTCTCTAATCAATAGTGATTTAGAGTATTTTTCATGTGTCTATAGACATCTTTAATTTCTTCCTCTGAAAACTACCTGTTCATTTTCTTTGATCATTTATTAATTGGGGAACAACTTAGATTCTTATAAATTTGACTCATTTCCCTGTATATTTTAGAGATGAGACCTTTATCAGAGACACTGGTTGTAAAAATTCTTCCCCAATTTTCTGCTTCTCTCCTAATCTTGATTGCATTGACTTTGCTTGTACAAAAACTTTTCAAAATAATCTATTTTGCATTTCATATTTATTTCTATCTCTTGTTTGGTCATAAATTCTTCTCTTTCCCATAAATCTCATGAGCTAATATAAGTTTAAGAGAACTAGGAGAAGCATGAATGTTTAAGACAAGTTGAGTTGTAGATGGCCACTCCAAATAGAGGGATCAAGGAGAACCAGATCAGTAAAGAGATTAGAAGAATAGAGGTGCTCCCACTTTCATTCTTTTTCTTTTTGGGGTGGTCAAATGGAGGTTGCAATCCAGTGCTAAAGGAAAAAAAAAGAAATTTTAAAGATAGAGGAGATCATAAAACAAGACTGTATTTCACAAGACTCTCAATACAAGGTAGATATAGGTACTGATAGAGATTGATTCTGATTATTCATCTCACATGAATGATAAATCGTTAGAGAATATCCTCCATATTACAGTGTAAGCTCAGCATGGTATGTGTCAAGCTTCCTGCCCCCTTGAAGACTTTTAGACTCTCCGGCTTGGAGACTGATAAGCCCTAAACAACGAACAGGCAACTGCTAAGACAAAGGACAGGAAATAACTCCTCTCCCTCTGGAGAAACATTCCTGAAGCTTAGGAATTGGGGGGGGGGAGGGTGGCTCCCCTCTCTGGTGGGAAAATCTTTCTTTGTTCAGGGTCCTATAAAAGTCACCATGTGGGACAGGAACATGGGAACCTCACCCACGGAAAGGATGCTCTGCCTGGGATTACATTCAGAAGGACCAAACAAGGAGGCTGTAAAAGGGGTTCCCCAGCTTCGGAGAAGCCTTGGGTGCAGGTGCTGAACATGAAGTGTATGTTGCATGTTGTGTATGTGTCCTTTGTCATTGTCACTGCGATTGTAGAAAAGAGAGGGATTCCCCACCTTGGAGAAAGCTTGGGCAGTGGTCTTCCTCTGAACAGGTGTTGCCTCTGTGTGTCTGTGTCTCTGTCTTTGTCACTGCATTAACTGTGTAGTAGGAATTGTTAAATAATGTGGTTGTGGGGTTAATAGAGTATTTCCCCTGTTTTTCAATAAAAAACTTTGTTCTGTTGGGAGTGTGCCTTATTGCCAGCCTGAATCCAAATCCGAATATAACCTAGCTTAATCAAACATCATTCTATAATTTCTCATGTTCAATTGAAATGAGGAAAAGATGAGTAAAAGACACTAGGTGAGAGGATTTTACTTTATTAGAACTCTATGCTTCCACCTTTAATATGTACCAGAATCTATATGTGGGAATTATATACCCCCATTATCTTTCATTGAGATACTCTGGAGGGCGTGAAAGATAGAATAGGAAACTGAAAGGATTGCATCCAAGTAACTTCCTTCCAGGCTAAAGTTAATCCTGCTGATTTCAATTAAGATCATATCTCTTTAAATGCTCAGGAAATATCTATTATTTTTATTTTCTAAGTCACTAATTAGACCATTTTTAAATTTAAATTATGTCTATCCCTGTTTGGGATAGAGTATTAAAGGGACTGCACTTTGGAAAACTGAAGCAGAGGAAAGTTAAAAGCTCTCTGTTGCCAATCTGTTGGGTGCCATTTTGTATTGAAAGAAGAGACATGAAGTATTAAATTAGTTTGTTATTTCCCAGAACAAAGGGAATAACTTCAGTAGGCTTAAAAGAAGTCAGAAAATGTCAACATGGAAGTAACTGCCTTAGGAGAGTGGAGTGCATCCATTCAACTCTTTAATGTGAAGCAGTATTTGAAAGTAAATCACTCTCCCATAAGGAAGGGGACTGAAAGAGTGCTTGTAGAAGTCACCCTCCAAGAAAAGAGTAATTGCTTGGGAAGATTCTCACAAGGAGAGGGGAAAGCAAAGTGACTGTCATCAATATCTACCTGATTGATAACCCTGGTATGCAAAATTGCCTAAAAACTAACTAAAATAAAAGAAATAAAAGGAATAAAAATATGAAATCTAAATAATTATCATGACAAAATCTGTAAAGCAAAGTCTCTTAAATATTCCTAAAAGGAGGAGGAGGAGAACAAATGCCATGGATGAGGGTGATTCAAAGTAAAGTTCAGGTTATAGGGAATAGCATGAAGGGAACCTGAACCATACATACCTACAAGGGACAAGGGAAGAGACAAGGTTATTTTCTTTTAGAATTCCCACAATATCTAAACATAATTAAGAAAATAAAGAAGTGGCATTTAGGAGTGAAGTCCATAAAGGGGGAATGGAAAATATCATGAAAGGAAAAAAATGTATGTTCAAGTCTGAAGAAGTTAACAGTATCAAAGTTTTACAGTATCAATAGTATCAAAAACTTGGAGAAGGAAGATCCCCTTTCCCAGATGGGGAGTATATAGTTGTAAGGAGATGAAGTGGAATATCATAGCCTGGGCAATAGGAATTTTTCCTACTGTCAATGAGTATTGACAATAAGGTTTTTCCTGTGTCAGTAATCCTAAATATTTTTGCAAGGTTTTCTGCAGTGAGATTTTTTGCAAGGAATTCTGTAGTGATCCAAGAAAAGGACAACGTGCATAATTTTACCAACAGAGAGAAGCAAATGGAGATTCTGATCTCTAGGAACTATCTCTTTGACTTTTACTTTTCTGGATCTTCTCCATGAGAGTGGCAAATAGCTTTGGTGAATAAATGCCTTTCTGCATATTTTATATTTCAGAATATATTAATGATCAGAGATTTATCTTATAAGAATCTTTCTGTTGTTACTTTTCAAGGATCTTGCAAAATAGTTGACATATACATGAGATACACTTCTTTGAAGGAAAGTAAAATGTTTAAGAAAAAAAAATTGCTCTACCAAATCAAGAATTTTAAAAGTACTTAAAAACAAAGTTATGTTCCCTGTAACTTTCCATACAAATTGTAGAACAAATTGCTTTAGAGACCCTATTTAAGTATGTTTTATGTTTTAAAGTAATGAACTTTCTTTTAAAAATATTCCAGTATTCAGAAAGTTCCTGAAATTTCTGAATACTGGAATATTTTTAAAAGAAAGTTCTCCCACCCTTGATTCAAGAAGTATTAAGGAATTAGGTTGCACTAAGAATTGCTAGATAAAGGTTATTCTTAATACACTAAGAAAATGTCATTAATTTTAGTAATAATATTAGTACATAATTTCTTGCTAGTTCTTAGCAGTACTAGTAAGTATTAGCAATTTCTTTCTTACTTAATATTAGTATTAGGATTTCATTTTTTCCTAATTAGTAAGTCATTACTAATTACATATATGCTAACTTACATATATGCTAATTTACAAATATACTCATAATTCATTTACTAAGAATGGATCATTGATTTAGATTAGCCTAAAACATGCTAAAATTAATAGGAAGTATGAATTATGTTTAGAATCAGTTGAAGGACCTGGTGGTGATATTTATCATGGAAATTAAAGACTTGAGGGAGATTGGGACATGATAACTGTGTTCAGGTATTTGAAGCCTTTCAGTGGAAGAAGGATTAGACTTGTTATAGCTAGCCCTAGAGGAGAGAAATGGGAATAATGGGTGAACTTTTCTAGTAACCAATCCCAACTATATGTAAGGAAAATCTTGCTAATAATTAAACTATAAAAGTTGAATGGGATTCTTGAAAGAGCATTAGATGGGAAAGACTAGATGAGCATTTTGCAGGGATGATAAAAAGATAAACTTTTTCAGATTTATATGAATGGTACTAAATTCCTTCTTAGGTCCCTTCAAACTCTGAAAACTTGCTATTCTATACACTTATGGAAGAAATATTAATATAAAAATGAATACATGTATGTACAAATATGTACATATACACATGTACATGTAAACTTGCACATACATACATAGTTTTATAGCATAATACAAAAAAGAATAATTTATCTCTCTCACAAAGTATTTCTAAGCAGAGATATCCTCTAAGAAAATTTTAATGAAAGATGGTTGTTGCTCAATCATTTCCATTGTGTCTCACTCTTTGCATCCCCATCTGAGGTTTTCTTGGAAGAAATATTAGATAGCTTTGCCATTTCCTCCTCCAGATCATTTTACAGATGAGGAACTGAGGCAAATAGGGTTAAGTAGTTTGCCCAAGGTCACCATGCTATTAAGTGTCTGAGACCAGATTTGAATTCAGGAAGATGAGTCTTCCTGATTCCAAGCCCAGTACTCTATCCATTGCCACACCTAGATTACAATTTGAAAAGAAAATATATGTTAATTGCAAAGTGATTCATGTAAGCTGTAAATATAGCAGAAAAAAGAGTATTTCTATAGGTTGGAGTGATTTAGGACTACAATCCATATGTGTGTTTGTGTAATGACTATGTATTGTAGTAATGCATTTCTATTACATAATATTTATAATTATATAGCATGAAATATATAATGTAAATATGTGTATGTATAGATATAGATATATGTGGTAGTGTGTATATATAGTCATCACAATCCATAGCTCTGTGATCATAGGCAAGATCCTTAAGCTCTCTGACCCTATTTCTTCATCTTTAAAATGGAACTTAGATAATAACTGCCTCCTAGCATTACTATGTTTGTCAAATGAGAAGAAAAATATGCGCATAACATGTTGTAAGCTATAAAGTATTGTATAAATGTACTATAAAAACTGTTGTTAATAAGAGCATCAGCAGCAGTACTACTAGTAGCCTCAGCTGCTGTGGTAGCAGTAGCATTGACATTAGCAATATCCCGTGTATTGCCTCCCCTAACAGATTTCAAGTAAACTACAACAGTTTATGTCATATTCCTTTGAACCCTTCATTGTGCTATTATTTCCAAAATATTTTAAAGAAGGAAAATTCATGCAAATAATAGAGAAATCAACATGGACAGTGATATTGACACTTGTTTAAATCAATCTGAGAAAATATTCATCTATTAACAGCTACTCTTTCTATAAGTTTTTTTTTCATGAGAATGGCATATGAAGAGAAATATTTATAATAATATAAGAAAGAAATAGGTAGATATTCGTAGAATATTTCTATGGTAGATTGTATTTTTAAGGTCAGACTACTTCCCAAAAGATGGGGGGAATATGCTTTCAGTATCTATTAATTTTGCATTACATAAACCAAGTAATTGGTAGGGGAAAACACGTTCTCAGAGATCTCATAAAGAAATGCATTTATTAAGATCATAAACTGTTCCATTAAAGTTGTCACTACAATGATCATTTTTGTATAGCTATCATAATAAATATGAAATCAGAGAGATGTATGTTTATCAACAGTTGTGCTGCTTTTTGTCCCCCCATCCCCAGAAACCAATGCGAAGTTCATATAGAAGAGAAATATCTACTGTTGAAACTGTACTTCAGAGCTTTTTATTTTAGATATTCAAGTGGCAATTCAACTTAACACTACAAAGTCTCTCAACAAGATCCAGTCTCTCTAAAGAGCTCTGCCTAGATCTTCAAAGAGAAAAAAAAAAAAAAAAACTAAGTCAATGAATGACTCACACTGCCCTACCTATATAGTGTTCTATTGAGCAGACAACCTTTTCAGTTAGTTCATCATTCGATGCATTCATCTTTCACAATCACCCTAGAAGAATGATTTTCTGTACTCCAAATTGAATAGGAGGTGGAGATACAGATAGATCACATTTAGGAAACTGCCAGACTCAGTCAAATATTTTAAGTTGCATGTGGCTGCCACAACCCATTTTTTGTTCACTGATAACTGCCTTTTTGATGCTACATGGCCATGAATGGGGGATACCATGATTCAATTTACAGGTGACCAAAAGGGTGAGGGAAATACTCATAGCAGGTACACAAGGTAGTAACATTTCTAACAAATGTGAGAAGTTATATATAAGAAAAACAAGTACAAATAGAAAAAGGGCCATTTGTGTGATGAGAGTAATAGGGAACATCAACACGGTCTTATAATTGCACTAGGATTCACTAATATTAAAAGTTCTGAAAAGAGATGCAGATACAAATGTAAATGAAGATTTAGATGCAGATGCAAAAGGGACAAATATGCAGGAAGAAAAGGTTGTGATTTAAAGGGAAGGAATAGACATAGCAAAAAACCATCAATCTAATCACGTGTTATATTACCCCATTAGAACATTTTCACTTTGAGGATATCAACTGTTTTTTTTTTAATTTCATTTGTTTTGCTTTGATTGTTATCCTTAGGGGGCAGAGCCAAGATGGCGGCTGGTAAGCACGGACTAGAGTGAGCTCCATACCCGAGTCCCTCCAAAAACCTATAAAAATGGCTCTGAACCAATTCTAGAACGGCAGAACCCACAGAACAGCAGAGGGAAGCAGGGCTCCAGCCCAGGACAGCCCGGATGGTCTCTGGGTGAGCCCTATTCCACACGGAGCTGGGAGCTGGGAACGGAGTGGAGCAGAGCCCAGCCTGAGCGGCGGTGACAATTAAGACCAGAAGCCGGGCGGAGGGGGCCCTAGCGCCCTGAATACGTGAGCAGTTACCAGACCCCTCGACCCACAAACACCAAAGACTGCAGAGAAGGTTAGTGGGAAAAGCTGCGGGAGTGGAAGGAGTTCGCGGTTCGGCTTCCAGCCCCAGGGGCAGCAGAGGTGGGGCAGCTACAGCTGTTGTTACTTCCGGCTCCAGGCCCACCTGGTGGGGGGAATTAAGTGGCGGATCACAGCAGGGGTGCACAGCCTGCCGAAGATCTGAGCCCAGTCTGGACTGGGGGTCCTTGGGGAAGGAGGAGTACGGCTCTGACAGAGCTGGCACCTCCCCCCCAAACGTAGAACATAGAACTCTGTAATCTACAAGCAGTCATACCCCACTGAAAAACTCAAGGGTCAAGTTAGTTGGTTGGGAATATGGCCAGGACGCGAAAACGCGCCCAGATTCAGTCTCAGACTTTGGATTCTTTCTTTGGTGACAAAGAAGACCAAAACATACAGCCTAAAGAAGACAGCAAAGTCATAGAGCCTACAACCAAAGCCTCCAAGAAAAACATGAACTGGCCCCAGACCATAGAAGAACTCAAAAAGGATTTGGATTGTTATCCTTAAGACTTGGTACAGGACTTCATACAGAGGAAACACTTAATAAATGTTTATTGGACTTTATTCAACCAGACTGGATTGAATCTGGGTTCAAATTGTTGCTTTACTACTTAGCAAATTAACAAGTGAATCAGCTTTTCTGGATTTGATTTTCTTGTTCTGTAAAATGCAGATGTGGTGTTAGACAATTCTGAAAATCTTGCCTACAACCCTAAAAATCATAAATCTATGGGTCTATACGATAAGTCTAAACATGCTGAAATCAAATTCAGCTTAGAATTGATTGAATTAGCACAGTTTCAAAATCAGTGGAATCTGATTGGCTGAAGAGATCATAGTGGCTCTCAAAAGCTATAACTGTATTTTCCTGCTCTCTTACTATTACATCATTTAAACCTAAGCAAAGGTATTAACGAGCCACATATTCTTGAAAGCAAATTCTGTAATTTGTTAATGGTATTATTGGAAGTCCTTTACTGAAAGTATTGTAATTTTCATACTCAATATAATTTTATTGGATTCAAAAATGTGGTAAGAATGAACTTTTTAGAATGTATCAAATCTTATCATTTCATAGTTGTACTATAAGATAGCATGTCTCCATATAAGACGATTCATATACAGTGTCTGATTCTTTCAAAGTTGTGTGCTAAGCATCATAAAATAAGTTAGAGTTAGAAAGAATCACAATATTCATCTTATTCAACCCTCTCATTTTAAAGATAAGAAGAGCAAAGTCTGGCAATGTTATTTGAGCCTTGTAAGGAAAACATCACAAAACTAATTAGTAGCAGAGCCAGAACTAAAAAGACAGAAGTGGGACTGATATTTTCCAAACCCTACCATATGGTCTAATTAAAAACAAGCTGAAGTGAACTGTAGGGTGCACAGAATTAGAGCAAACATTTTACTCCTGTCCAACTTGGCTTCAACTCTTATGAATTACTACAAAATCTGGATTCTACAATATTTTATAATAAATGAAAAAAAAGTGACAGAGTAACTATTCCATGTATTGTGAATGCTTTCAAGTTGACCTAACTGGCCTATACATTGTTTCCGAGGGCATAAATACAGAGGCTTTGACTATATCCAAAATGTTACACTTGGTGTGTTTATCTAATAGCACAATAATACCTAACCTGACACTTTAGAATATCTTAATACTGAAGACAACTGATTTCTTGATTAGTTGTCTACCCAAAGTCATTCACAATGTCAAAAAATAAAAAAAAATTGTGTTCCAAGCTAGCTACTTCTCCATTCACAAAAGGGTATGAGTAAATATAAGTAACTGAGAAAATTGGATAGGAAATTAATTTAGAGTAGTATTTATTTTTCTAGTTAATTTAAACAAAAGTGAAAATTTGGTCCTGATGACACATATAATTTCTTCATCTTTCCTCTTTCATGTGTATGGGAAGTTAGGTGGCACAGGAAATAGAGTGCCAGGCCTAGAGTCAGGAAGACATTTTCTTGAGTTTAACTCTGGCCTCAGACACTAGCTGTGTGACCTTGGGAAAGTCACTTGACCCTGTTTGACTCAGTTCCCTTATTCGTAAAATGAGCTGGAGAAAGAAATTCCAAAACACCCTAGCATCTTTGCTAAGAATACACCAAATGGGGTCATGAAGAGTTGGGCATGACTAATGACTGAATAACAAAACACTCTATATTTTTTCCAAGCACCATATGTTCACTTTATAATATTAACTATTATAATAAGCTGTCTAAATGAGTCAAATAATCCACAGAAATCATTAGAGTTCATTGGTATGTATAGAGAGCCTGTTATAATTACACCTGACACAGCAAAATGCAATGAGATTGGTAACTACTGCCACATCATGGTTTGGAGAGGGGGGGCGGGGTGGGAAACCTCAAACTTACAGGCTACAGGATAATTTCCAAGAGGTAAGACTGTGACTGTTCCTTTTTAAATCTTAAGTTATAATCTCATCTTCCTTCTCCTGCTGGTAAAGGAAATAAGTTATATGCACTCTGTAAGGTGGTCAATGTTCTGACAAGGAGGTTAATATGGTCATTAATATAATTTTCTTATATTTTTACCTAGTCAATAATTCTTAAGAAGAGTATAGCCTGTGACATTGACATGAAATTTAATTTATGATAATTTGTTTAATACTGAAAAAACATATGCCATGCACTTTGCCATATTTATCCATTGGGAAGGAGAGATTTGATCAGGAAATGGAATATAACATCTTTATGTATAGCAGAATATAAGATAAATCATTTTTATGGGTAATCTGACTTTTTTTTTTATCCAGGCAAAGAATCTGATTGCATAAACCTTCTTGATATAAAGAACTTGATGGATGTCTTTGATTTTTTTTATCATTTTAAAATAGGAATCAGGAAGATTTCAGTAAGATTAAGAGAGGAAACAGAATATTGTAAAGAACATATTCCAATCATAAATTTTCTTAAAAAAACACATACATAGTCTTTACTTTTCCTCTATGATACTGGGATGCAAAATTATGTATGTGGATTTCAATAAATTATAAAACCTTAGATCTCTTATCTTTTAGATCTATCCCTATGAATGCAAAGTCTAATAAGATTTAGGAAAAATGTTACAGGCATATTTTAGGGCATTATATTTTCACCTATGTTGGATGAAATTTCTAATGAACTACCAATCTCTTCATACTCATATCTTAACAAATCATCTGAGTTAAATTTGTATGTTACAGCCCAGAGTGAATCCCAATTGTTGTACATTAAGGCAACAAATGAAGGAATGAATGCATACTTGAATAACTAAAAAAATAAGTAAATAGGTAATGGAAGAAACAAATAGATAAGCAAACAGATATATAAATAAAATAAAAATAAAATATTTTAATATCATATTTAATAAACATGATAACTAAAGCAGGATTTAATTTTGGGAAAATTACATGTTATGATGTAGGAGAACCTAAATTCCAAGAAAGCACTTAAATAAAATTTTAAAATTCAATCAAAAGGAAAAAAAAGAAAACCAAAGGGAAATACCTATAAATTTCTTCTGTAAGGAATATGGACTTTTCTATAAGAAAATTTCCAGCCATTTCCAACCAGTCTGGTCTAAATAATCACAATCATCAAATCTAGGTCAATATATACCCAAACCAAAAAGGAACAACATCAAGAAAAAGGGTCTGTAATACTCCCCATAAAGCAAAGCTCCAGGGACCTTGCAGGATTGTGCTACCAGCAAAATTAAGCATATTTGGTTGGGTCAGGAAGAGATGGAACCAACTTTGTGCTCTGGACTGTACAAAGAGAAGGAAATCAATGAAGAACAAGGCCTTAACCTTAGTCAAGCCACAAGAAGACTGAGCAATAATACAACCAGTCCTGCAGAAAGTTGAGTCCAAACTTAGCAACTATATATAGAACCAAACAGGGGCTTCCCCTACTATCCATTTTTCTTCCCCAATATAAACCCATTTTCCTTCCATTTCCTTCTCCTCATAAGATATTCAAAATAAAAATTAACCACCCCTCAAGCCCTCTGTCTGTCATATTTTAATTCCTTAATTACTTTTAAAGACATTAAGGTTATTAAAAAGATATTCTTTTTTCTACCCCTATTGGGATGTAGAAACTTCATCATTACTAGTTCTATTACCCAAATAGATGAAAAAAAGAAGAAAAGATCCTTTATGTGCATATATATATATATATATATATATATATATATATATATATGTATATTATATATATGATATATATATTAATAATACCTCTTTTGGTCATGGCAAATACTGGAAAGTAAGGGGATGACCATCAGTTGAAGAGCTGATGATTAAGCTGTGGCATATGAATGTAATGGAGTATCACTCAGGTAATAAGAAATGCAGAAATAGATATTTCCTTTCTCTTTTAATTAATTTATTAATTTTTAATTTTCAACATTCACTTCCACAAGATTTTCAGTTTCAAATGTTCTCCCCATCCCCACCCTCCCCCCCACCCCATGTATTCTCATTGCCCCTTTCCCCACTCTGTCATCCCTTCTACCACTCCACTTCCCCTGCCTTATCCCTTTCCCCCTTACTTCCTTTTAGGGCCAGGTAGATTTCTATACCCCATTGCCTGTACATCTTATTTCCCAGTTGCTTGTAAAAACAATTGTTTACCATTTGGTTTTAGAACTTTGAGTTCCAAATTCTTTTTCTTCTTCCCTCCCCACCCTCCCTCCCTGAGAAGGCAAACAATTCAATATCAGTTATACATGTATCATTATGCAAAACACTTCCAAAATAGTCATGTTGTAAAAGACTATATTTCCCTCCATCCTATCCTGCCCTCCATTTATTCTATTTTCTCCTTTGATCCTCTCCCTTTCCAAAAGTTTTTGCTTCTGACTACCCCTCCCCCAATTTTTCCTCCATTCTATCATCCCCCATCTTATCCTATTTCCCCTTACTTTCCTATAGGGTAAGATATCCAATTGAGTATGCACATTATTCCCTCCTTAAGCCAAATCTGATGAGAGTAAGGTTCACTCATTCCCTTTCACCTCCCCTCTCTTCCCTTCCATTATAAAAGCTTTTTCTTGCTTCTTTTATGTGAGATAATTTACCCCATTCTGTTTGTCCCTTTCTCCTTCTCCCAATATATTCCTCTCTCACCCCTTAATTTTATTTTTTTAAGATATCATCCCTTCATATTCAAGTCATCCTGCCCCCTCTGTATATATGATGATGTATATGTAATACATATATGTATGTGTATGTACATATATGTGTGTATGTGTATATATGCATGCATGTATGTGTATATGTGTGTATACACACATAAACATATGTACATATATACACGTACGCATATATGCATACATGTATGCATGTGTATGTATACATATATAAATATATACATATATATGTGTGTAGAGGTATATGTATATATGTACACATACACATACATGTGTGTATGTGTGTGGGGTGTGTGTGTGTGTGTGTGTATTTCCTTCGACTACCCTAATATAAGAAAGGTCTTATGAGTTACAAATACCATCTTTCCATGTAGGAATGTAAACAGTTGAACTTTAGTAAGTTCCTTATGATTTCTCTTTCCTGTTTATCTTTTCATACTTCTATTGATTCTTGTATTTGAAAGTGAAATTTTCTATTCAGCTCTGATCTTTTCATCAAGAAAGTTTGAATGTCCTCTACTCCATTGAAAATCCATATTTTTGGGATGGAGCCAAGATGGTGGCTGGAAAGCATGGACTTGCCTAGGGATCTCCCACAGGACCCTCCAAAAATCAATTAAAAAATGGTTCTGAACAAATTCTAGACCTGCAGAACCTTTGAAATAAAAGAGGGAAGCAGTTCTCCAGCCCAGGACAGCCTGGATGGTCACTGGGTAAGGTCTATCACACATGGAGTTGGGAGCAGAAAGGAGCAGAACCCAGCATGGGCTGTGCTGGAACAAGCAGGCTGGGAGCTGGGTGGAACAGGCCCTAGCACCCTGAATCGGTGAACTGTGCCAATTACCAGACTTCTCAGCCCACAAACACCAAAGACAACAGAGAAGGTTAATGGGTAAAGCTGCGGGAACAGAGTTAAGGAGTTCATGGTTTGTCCACTGCCCCAGGGACAGTGGGAGTGATAAAGCTACAGAACTACAGCTGCACTTGCTCCTGGCCCCAGGCCCACCTGGTGGGAGGAATTAAGTGGAAGATCAGAACGGAAGTGTAGAGCCTTCTTAAGATCTGAGTCCAGTCTAGGTTGGTAGTTCTTGGGTGAGCAGGAGCACTGGTGTAGCAGAGCTTGCTGTATAGAAATAGCTCTGAAAACAACAGTGCATGCCCTCAACCTCAGAACGAAGTACTATTTACTCTTTAAGCAGTCATAACCCGATGAAAAACGCAAATGTCAAGTAGTTGGCTGGGAACATGGCCAGACAGTGAAAACAGACTCAGATTCAGACTCAGACTTTGGAATCTTTCTTTGGTGATGAAGAAGACCAAAACATACAGACAGAAGAAGTCAACAAAGTCAAAGAGCCTACATCAAAAGCCTCCAAGAAAAATATGAAGTAGTCTCAGGCCATGGAAGAGCTCAAAAAGGATTTGGAAAAGAAAGTTAGAGAAGTAGAGGAAAAATTGGGAAGAGAAATGAGAATGATGTGAGAAAACCATGAAAAATAAGTCAATGACTTGCTAAAGGAGACCCAAAAAATACTGAAGAAAATAACACCTTAAGAAATAGACTAAACTAAATGGCAAAAGACCTCCAAAAAGCCAATGAGAAGAATGCCTTGAAAGGAAGAATTAGCCAAATGGAAAAGGAGTTCCAAAAGACGACTGAAGAAAATACTACCTTAAAAATTAGGTTGGAGCAAGTAGAACCTAGTGACTTTATGAGAAATCAAGATATTATAAAACAGAACCAAAGGAATGAAAAAATGGAAGACAATGTAAAATATCTCACTGGAAAAACCACTGACCTGGAAAATAGATCCAGGAGAGATAATTTAAAAATTATTGGACTACGTGAAAGTCATGATCAAAAAAACAGCCTAGATATCATCTTTCAAGAAATTATGAAGGAGAACTGCCCTGATATTCTAGCACCACAAGGCAAAATAGAAATTGAAAGAATCCATTGATCGCCTCCTCAAATAGATCCCAAAAAGAAATCTCCTAGGAATATTGTTGCCAAATTCCACAACTCCCAGATCAAGGAGAAAATACTTCAAGCAGCCAGAAAGAAACAATTTGAGTATTGAGGAAACACAATAAGAATAATACAAGATCTAGCAGCTTCTACATCAAGGGTTTCAAGGGCTTGGAATATGATATTCTTGAAGTCAATGGAGCTAGGATTAAAACCTAGAATCACCTACCCAGCAAAACTGAGTACCATGCTCCAAGGCAAAATAAGGATTTTCAATAAAACAGAGGACATTCAAGCCTTCTTAGTGAAAAGACCAGAACTGAATAGAAAATTTTACTTTCAAACATGAGAATCAGGAGAAGCATGAAAAGGTAAACAAGAAGGAGAAATCACAAGGGACTTACTGAAGTTGAACTATTTTGTTTACATTCCTACATGGAAAGATGATGTGTATAATTCGTGAGACCTCAGTATTAGGGTAGCTGAAGGGAATATACATACATACATACATACATACATACATACATATATATATATATATATATATATATGTATATATGTGTGTGTGTGTGTGTGTGTGTGTGTGTGTGTGTATAAATATAGATATAGATAGATAGACAGATAGGTCGATAGATAGATAGATAGAGACAGATGGCACAGGGTGAATTGCATACGAAGGGCTGATATCTAAAAGAATAAAATCAAATTAAGGGATGAGAGAGGAATATATTGAGAGAGGGGGAAAGGGAGATATAGAATGGGGTAAATTATCTCATATAAAAGTGGCAAAATGTAGTAGTTCTGTTGGGAGGGAAGACGGGGCAGGTGAGGGGGCATGAGTGAATCTTGCTCTCATTGGATTTGACCTGAGGAAGGAATAACATACACATTCAATTGGGTACCTTACCCCACAGGAAAGAAGGAGAAAGGAGATAAAAAGGGGGAACAATAGAAGGGAGGGGAGAGAGGGGGAGGAGGTAATCAAAAACAAACACTTTTGAAAAGAGACAGAGTCAAGGGAGAAAATTGGATAAAGGGGGATAGGATAGGAAGTAGTAAAATATAGTTAATCTTTCAAACATGAGTATTGTGGAAGGGTTTTGCATAATGATATACATATGGCCTATGGGAGTGTGGGTGGAGAGGGTAAAGGGAGAGAATTTGGAACTCAAAGTTTTAAAAGAAAATGTTCAAAAAAAATTTTTGCATGCAACTAGGAAATAAGATATACAGGCAATGGGGCATAAACATCTATCTTGCCAAACAAGAAAGCAAGGGAAAAGGTGATGGGGTTGAGTGGGGTGACAGAAGGGAGGGCTGACAGGGGAACGGGGCAATCAGAATATATGCCATTTTCGAGTGGGGAGAGGGTAGAAATGGGGAGAAAATGAAATGAGCAGAATGAGGAAAACAACTTATACCATAACAACAGCATGGTAATAATAAACTTGTAAGCTATAAAAATGTAATCAAATCTCTTACCATTCATACCACCAGTTGACCATTGATAAAACATATTATACCTTACAGAATTGTGACAGATTTAAAGTACAGAAGGAAACAAAGTATCTCTTTTTGTATATAGCTATTTAAAAAAAATCAAATGGAGTGGCAGAATCAAAGAGAAAGAAAACACAATTTTTTGTTTCTTTGTTTTAAAGGGGGTGCTATAGATATGGAATGTTGCATTCAGTTTCAAAAGAAGTAGCTGTTCTTTTAGGATTACTTAATTATCTTATTTTGTTACAAGAGACCTCTCAATAAGTGGGAGTAATATGTAAGTTTTTTTTTTCTGTTTTATTTTATTTTAGACTCAAGGGGCAGAACACAAATACAGAACAGAGAAAAGAAACAAAACATATCATAAACTTAAATATTGAAACTTAAATACAAAGTAAGAAACAAAAAAAGCGTGTCATGCATAGCAGAACATGAGAGGATTCAAAATATGTAATAATAAATTTTCATTTCAAGAAAGCCTGCATGATAAATAACACATCTTGTGTTGAGAATTGTCCATCTTTTCTTTGCTTCCTTGTGAGTTTTCTTTTGTTCTTTACTGTGCACTTTTTCACTTTGTTCTTCCCGCCCCTGCCGAAGGTTACAATAAGGTTTAGATATGTTTCTCTATAGCTATAGATATACACATACACATATATATATATATGCATACATATATAAACATATACTTTCCCAAACATACTGTACTCCTGATCTTTTTCTTTGTATTTGTGCATATCTCTTGCTTACTATCCCACCTAATTCCTCTACTTTACTTCTACCCACTACTTTGCCCTCCTATTACTTGCCTACCCCCCTCCAAGGATCCTTCCACTATCCTCCCATTCTTATGAATCTAAACACCCTTCTATACCCCCATTTTAACTCTTCCCTCATACTGCCCTCTAAAAATCCCTTCCTGTCTTCTCCTCCCTCAGTATGCCACTACCATTTTATTTCTTCTAAATTTAGAAGACTCCATTAAATATATATGTATTGTTCCATCTTAAACCCATTCCTGATGAAAGTAGGTTACCAGAACTACTAGTCCTCCTCCCCCAATCTAATTCCTCTGTATCTATTCTTCCCCTTGCACCTTATTTGCATAAAATAATTACTCTTTTTAGCTGTTCCTAAATAGTCTTACCTTTTAAATTCATATCACAGTTAGGTTTACCCCAATCATTCTTTTGAGCTCACCAATTGTTAATAAGAATCATTAACATACATTTTACATATATAAAAGGTAAAGAGTATGTCCTTAAGAGTTTCTTATAATCAGTCTTTGGTATGTACCTTATGCTTATCTTGGTTCTTGTATGTTGAATCTTCTATTAAATTCAGTATTTTTTTTAACAAAGTCCTGAAAGTCTGAGAGTTTATCAAACATCCACTTTTTTCATTCATGATAATACTTAACTTTGGGGAGTATGATATTATGAGATGGAGCCCCAATTCTTTGGCTCTTCACTATATAGTGTTCCAAGACCTGCCATCCTTTAATGTCTCTGCTGCTAGGTCTTGTGTAATTATAATTGTGGCACCATCGTATTTAAATTGTTTTAATCTTGATGCTTTTAATATTTTATCCTTGATCTGGGGGTTTCTGAATTTGACTATGATATTCCTATGACTTTTCCTCATAGGATTTCTTTTAAGTGGTGTTTGATTGATTTTTTCTATTTCTGCTTCCCTGCATTGCTCTAATGCTTCAGGAAAATTTTTAAAATTGATTTTTTGTATTATTGTATCAAGATTCTTTTTTTGGTCATAACTTTCAGTTAGTTGGATTATTTTTATATTTTCTCTTCTTGATCTCCTCAAATCTGTTGTTTTTCTTGTAAGATGTTTCACTTTCTCTTCTATTTTTTCATTACTCTCATATTTTGTTTAATTATTTCTTGACCTCTTATAATTTTACCAGCTTCACTTTGCCCAAACCTAATTTTCAAGATGTCATTTTCCTCCTTAAGATTCTGGATCTCCTTTTGTAATTGATTGGCTTTCCTTTCATAGCCTTGTTGTTTTTCTTCAATTATTTTTATTTATTTATTTATTTTAGTTTTTCCTTCATCTCTGTCATTTGATTTTTAAAGTCTTTTTAAAGATCTTCTATAAATTCTTTTTGAGCAGGTGACCATTTGATGTTACTCTTTGGGGATTTCTTTACTTCAATATCCTCCTCTGAAACTGAACCCCAGTCATCTCTATTCCTGTAATAGCTTTCTATGGTTGGATTCTTTCTCCTTTACCTGTGGATTTTTTGTGGTAACAACTTGATATTTGTAATCATCTCTTGCCTTAAAGTATAGGGAATGGTGCCTCTTCCTCCAGATCTTCAGTTCTCCCTTTTAGCCTGGAACCAAAACCAAACCTCCAACCTTCTGTAAGTGCCCACAGCCAGGGGTTTTCTGCCCCGTTACTTCTGCACTCACCAGGCATGTGCTGGTTTCTTCTCGCCTCCACTGCCCTTCGCAGCACAGCTGGGTCTCATTAGCAGAGGTTTCTTCCTCCTGGGCTCAAACTCCCAATTCCCCTCACTATCCTGGGGTGAAAAGTTCCTGTGGCTAGGGCTGTGGCAGCCTCTCAAATCAACTAACCCCAGAACCTGCAGCTTGTTAAAAAGGAACCTAGCCTGGAGATGTTCACTCTTCTCCCTCCATCTGGGATTTTTCTTCTAATCTTCTCAAGTTGTCCCAGAAAGACCCAGGTTGTGCCCCTATTCCTCTTTGTCTCCACCCACACTTTGTTTGCCCTAAGGTGCTATTTCAGCTGTTTTGTGGGGGAAATTTTGAGAGCTTGGAATTTTCTGACCTACTCCACCATCTTCCCAGAATACTCTCATAAATATGTTTAATGGAAAATCAAACCACATAAATAAACCTTTTTTTTTTTTAAGAGAGATAAATTTGGACTAAAACAGAACACATCAAGCTGCCGACAGGCATGGTCCCTCAATGACTTCTTATTTCTGCCTCTATGTTTTAACTACAAGGAAAACACAAATTCCTTACTCATTTCACTTGACTAAAGTCAGCCTTTGACTAGTAATATTGATATTGTTACAAAACTAATCATGTAGATAAGACAATTATTAGAATGATATTATTTTTAAATTTTATACACACACACATATATACACTCTGGTTTTATATACAAATATACATATGTATGTGAGAGAGAAAATATATAGAAGGGCAGCTAGGTGTTGCAGATAGAGAACCAGCTCCAGAGTCAGGAGGACCTGATTTAAATCTGGCCTCAGACACTTACTAGTTATGCAGCTCTGGGCAAATCACTTAACCCCAATTGCCTCCCCAAAATACAAAAAGAATACATACATACATACATACGTACATACATACATACATACATATATGTGTGTGTGTGTGTGTGTGTGTGTGTGTGTGTGTGTGTAGAAAAAATATCTCTCTGACTCTTTCTATCTATCTACCTATCTTTTTGTATCTCAGAATTTTCTATCAAAATTCCCTCTAAACAAGAACAGGGGGTGGTAGAAGACTATAATAATATTTGTACATGGACTTATCTACCAGAATGTATGCCTTAAATTAAATGTTGCCTTTGTATCTTTTCCTTGGAAGCTAAGCCCTGGGAAAATAATTTCACTGAAGGAAAGTACTTAATCCTAACATTTGAAATCAGGGGTATGACTTTGCCTTAATGGTGGTACTTAATTTGCCAAACTTGCCATCTCTCCTGGCAGCAGTGTTTTAAGGGTTAGTTAATATGAAGTAGAGCCATAATATCCTTTTTGGAAAGCCTCATTCTTCATAATCAGAGATGAGGTCACTAGTGGGTCAGTGAAGGGAAGCTGCAGCTTTGCTGTCATCATGGTTCTTGGCCTGTTCTTAACATTAGAATTTATGTTCATGGCTCAGCTGAAGTTCTATTCGTCTTTATAGGCATGAAGTCTATGTACCAAGAATAATGATGCGACTCTGATTTCTCTTTGAGATCGTACCTTTGCTCTTCTTGTCCCTGAGCAGGTATCATGTAAGTGTTAAACTAATAAGCCCAGTTGGAAACATTGGGACATTTACCACTATCTTGCTTCCCTGTTGCTTCACCAATTTGCTGGCTGTCCTTGGACAAACACTTTGGTATTTCCTTGTCCCACTTTTTCATTCATGAGCCAGGTAGTAATAAAACAAATTTACCAAAATGACTAGTCAGAATGGATCATTTATTTGTGGTAGATGGCATGAAGGCAGTCAAGATGCTCATTGTTTCCATTCTTTTTTAATTTAAAAATAATAATAAATAATTCTGATCTTGAAACTTTGTAGAATCCATTTATATAATGATTAATACATCTGTTTTAAAAGCTTCTTGAAGGGAAGTAATATACCCATTTAATTTAGGTTTAATATATTTAAATTATATTTAAATATATTTATATTAGTTTACCAGGAATACTCAGAAACTTTCAGTGCATGACTATAAGGATTATGACTTTAAGTAGAAAAACATTGACAGCAAATGAATTTTTATGGCACTAAAGATCATAAACAGGAACACTCGCAAGAAAATGTTACCTTTATTGTTATACATTTGATGTTTTCATTACAAAGATTTGGAAGACACATCTGAAGTAATTTTCAGTTTTTGCATCCTTCTTCATGAAATAGAAAATACTACTTTTGAAATCATACAGAGGAACAGAAAAGAAAGAAAAACAAGGTAAGAATGATCTAAGCATGTTTTCCTAACAAATTGTATGGTTGTAGCTTTTTTTTCCTCCCCTGAGCAGTCTATTTAGAGCTCTTTCATTTATGCTAGCGTCAGTACTCTGAATCTACTCATCAATGATATCATTGAGTGTGCCATTAGACTAACCAAGACTAAAGACTTTTTTATATAAAGCTTCAATTAAAAAGAATATTTTTTCTAATTTTAAAGCTTTAAAAAGCTTGTTTTTTTTTAAAGTTTTAAAGCAAAGGTTTCACAACATTGACTACATTTTTGGTTGTTCATTTAAAAGTAAAAACTGTAGGGGCAGCTAGGTGGTGCAGTGAATAGAGCATTGACCCTAGAGTCAGGAGGACCTGAGTTGAAATCTGGTTTCAGACACTTGACACTAGCTGTGTGACCTTGGGCAAGTCACTTAAGCTCAATTGCCTTGCCTCCCCCCTCCAAAAAAAATTAAAAAAAAATAAAAGGGATTAGCATTGTATGTTTCAAAAAAAAAACCAAATAAAAGTCACAACTCTAAACTGAAAGTACATCTGTCTTATAGAGAAAAACCAATACCCAGTGGGAGAAAAAAAGGCAAAAGAATGAAAGCTCTAAGAAGGGAAACATTTAGCGATACAATTCAATTGCTTGATAGGAAATCTGAATACAATAGAGGACCAGTGGTGGGATTCAGCCAGTTCTGTAGAACGTGTACCCAATTTGATGTTGAGTTTGGTGAACAGGTTCTTAACAAGGCAGGGGCTTTGCCCACCATATCACAGGAAGCAGAGGCCATGTGCCTCAGCTCGGTTCTGTGGAGAACCGGTTGTTAATTTACTTGAATCCCACCACTGTCAGGACCATCATTGCTCTTGGATGTAAAGACTTGTATATTTATTTTTCAATATCTCAGAGGATGTTAAAGGAGAGGTGATACATAGAATAAGTCTGTGTTAGTTACTTTTAATGTACAAGCTATGAGTTAGGCAGATACTCTGGGAAAGCACTTTGCATTCCTAAGGCCATTAGATTACCATTAAGATAAAATACATTGTAGGGTATCAGCTTTGCAAAAGTTCTGGTATCCTAAGTATTTCCTAACCACCCCATCAGAAAATTTCAAGCACTAAATAGTTAAAATTCTCTAGTAATGAAGTGTTTCATCACCATTACTGTAACTGAACTTGCAATTTTGATATTTTGTCTCTAGGTAGCAATAACATTTCATTTAAGTAGTCGTCTGTCTTTAGACCGTATTCATTATTGGTTATTCAAAATACTACTTTAATACTTCCACAAATTAATGATCCTATCAATGTGAGTTCTCCCACACATATTGGAGAATTCAACTCATGTTAAGCTTTATTATTTTCTATACTTGAATGAATGGCTAGATGGATAGATGATAGATACATAGATAAATAAAAAAGGTATTTATTAAACTTAATAGTGCCAAACATTGTTAAGTGCTGGAGATACAAAAAATTGACTGTGTTCTTGCCACCAAGAAGTTTATATTCTAATAGAAGAAGACAAAATATGCGGAAGACTTAGAGTCTGAAAATAGAGAGAGGGTGTATGACAGATAGCATGGGCCTAGCATTTTGTCCTGGTTTAGGGAAAGTTGAGGTGGAAGCTCATCCATTGTGCCCATTTTCCCAAGGACTGGAGAATTTTTCTGGTGGAAGGTGAAGAAGGATCAGAATACAGGTAGTCATGAATTCTGAACTGTATGCCCAGAAAATGAGGCACACTATTCCAAGGCAAGAGACAGACATTTGAAAATCATGAAGGTTTTCTTTTTTTGAAAAGACATATTTAGTTTTAGGAAAATTTTTGATAGAATCCAGGACACTCAGATTAAAAAAAAATAAGCAATTTAAAAAATTTAGACTCAAGTTAAAAAAAAATTAAGATAAAACCATTACTAGCAATGTAGAGGCATATCAGTCATTGGCTAAATCACTAAATGTTTCAGAAGAATGTTGCCAGAAAATAGAAAAAAAAACCAAATGGGGAGTTGAGGAAACAAGAGAAGGTTAGAAGAACAAGTTAGTAACAAGAGTAAAATTCTTATAAATATTTGTGCATGATAATAATTATAATAGCTATAACAGTAGCCAACATTTACATAATACTATGTACAAGGCACTATGCTAAGAATTTTACAATTATTATATAACTTGATCCTGTATATGTGTGTGTATACACATATATAATTATGCTATATAATATATGTGTATACATATATACATATATGCATGCACTGACACACTCTATATATAGATATCTCTATATATCTTTCCTAAACACTAGACATTGAACCATAGTATCTGTATTCATATTGCTCCTCTGATTTCTTACTACTTGCATAACAGTGGTTAAGTTGCTTCCTTTTCCTGGGCCTCAGTTTCCTCATTTGTAAAATGAGGGGTTGGCCTAGATTGCTCCTGAGCACTGTCCTAGCCCTAGACATTTGGTCTTACATGTTGCCATTAAAAACCTCGAATGAAAAGCAAATCTAGCAATTTGTTATGGTTATTAGGGTGGGACTTTTTTATTGTTTTCTCTTTTGGAATGCTGAGGTAATGAAGTACCTTTGATGAGTTTTGCTTTTCAAATGTAATGGCAAGCAAAGTAGAATTTTTGTTGTCTTTGTTTTAGAGTGCTTCTCAGCACTAAGGAATCTTTGATTAAATTGGGAGCCGTTGTTGACTGCTTATGTCAAGGGAAGGCCTAGTTAACATAGGTCTGAGTCCCATAGTTGTGATGCCCTCTGACCCTGAGGAAGTGTTTAAGTCACAAGAAGGCCTAAGTCACGTGGAATTGAGTTGTATGGTTGTGACACCCTTTGACCCTGAAGAAACATATATGAACTGAGAGGTTAGCATTTTTCCTTTGGGGGCTCATTCGTTGGTAGAGTGTTGGTGTGGAAACTCTAGGTAACCATTAAAGAACCTCCGGCTTTGAAAACTCACATGTTGGTGCTGCTCTCTCTGGTAGCTACATATACTGCTTTGTTCAGACAGAAGCCTGTCTTTTGATTCGAGTTATTTTCTCTGATTATAATTTCTGCTTGTAATTTCTGTTTGTGTTTTCTCTGAAATCCAAGGTGCTAACTTTCTCCCCAAAACTAAAGTGAATGATGTAAGTATGTTTATTTAAAGTAAGATTGTTAACTCCTTAATGTTGCTTTCTTTAGACAAGCAGATCAAAAGAACCTGTGCTAATAGCCTTCCTGTGTGCTAGTGTTACTGACATGATACCTCCACAGCAGCTGCCAGCAGCATTGCTGTTACACAATTGTGTAGCCACAGAAAAATGCACAAGGTTTATCAAAGAATTACAGATTCAGAACAAAAAGCAACTTCATTGCCATCTGGTTCAGCCTCCTTATTTTATAAAAAATGAAACTAAGTTTAAGAAATTTTCTTAAGGTCAGACAGATAGCAAACTGCAATAAGGGATTTATTCTAGGTCTTCTGCTTCCAGTTTCTATAACACTCAACTTTTAAATAATAAAATCAGGGGCAGCTAGGTGGTGCAGTGAGTAGAGCACTGGCCCTGGAATCAAGAGGACCTGAGTTCAAATCCGACCTCAGACACTTGACACATGTACTAGCTGTGTGACCTTGGGCAAGTCACTTAACCCCAATTGCCCTGCCAAAAAAAAAAGGCAAAAAACAAATAAATAAATAAATAATGAGATCAATTTAGCATTTTGTGCAAGGAGCCATATTTTTATATGGATAAATTTTTCCTCACACGTTGTTTTCATTCCCTCCCTGTTAGAATACTTTTACATTTTGGTTTTCTTTTATTCATTTACATGTAGTCACATTCAATATTTATTCATTTCTGATTCTATTCATCTTGTTTTACATCACTTCATATAGGTCTTTTCAAAATTCCTTGTATTTATTGTTTTAGTTTTTATAGCATCACATTTTTTCCCATGGCATTCCTATGCCATTATTTATTCAGCTCTTCTTCAATTACTGGATATACATATATGTGTGTATGTGTGTGTGTATGTATATGTAGATATGCATACATGTTGTTTCCAGTGGTCTTTTTTATTAGAAGTAAATTTAGCAAGTCATTCAGTATTTCCTCTAATAAGTTTTCATGCCACAAATTATACAAAAAGAGGGGGAAAGCTTATGTTTAAAAAAGTCCTAGATATTCTAAACTATTTATTTACTCTGCTTACTTATAGCAATACGCATATATGTATATTCCTGTTTGCACACCCTATAATACATGTACAAGCACATGCATGTATACCTCCATATATGTGTATACAAATTTTGTAGCCAATGATTGGAGAGTAGTTGAGTACATTATCAAATACAAGTGTGATATAATTAAAGGATGCAAGAAAATGGGAAAGAACTAATATGGAGAGACTTATTAGAAGTGATCCAGAAAAACACTAACAGAATTTGGACTGTATGCATGTTGATTACAATTATAAATGGCAAATGAGGAAGGAAATGGCAAACCCCTCCAGTATCTTCACCAAGAAAATCCCGCGGACAACTCCATGGGATGATAAATAGTCAGACGCTATTAAATGAATGAACAATTAAACATATAAAAGAAGAAAAGAAAGCCAAAGTAAGTGGATCCATGTACGTACATGATACATTTCTCGTTAGATTGTTTTCTCCTATTTTGATGTTTTTATTTATGTAAATGATAAAAGTTTTACGTCAATCAATCAAGAAATATTCAATTACAACAGTATGGCAAGAACTGAGCTAGAATCTGAGCATACAAGGCCAGAAATGAAACAGCTTCGGCCTTCAATGAACTTACGTTGAGTTGAAGAAATACTATATATGCTTAGAAAAAATACCAAATATATAACATTATTTTGAGGGTAGAAAGAGCACTAGAAGTGTTGAGATTATATTCTTTATTTTAGATGTTTCTTTGTCTTTATTGATAGGTTATTTACAACCTCTATCATCAAGTTTTTTGTAGACCTCACACTAACAACATAAGGGAGATGGAAGTTTAACAATCTGGTTTATACTAAAGAAACCAAAGGTCTAGTCTCTATCCCTTATCCAATATTCATTCAATTATGGTACTCTTTCTTTAATGGAAAAAAAAAAGTATTATGCATAGAAATCATCAAGAGACAGGGGAATATCAGACTTTGAGTCCCTCCACATCTCATCAAGAAACATTCTTATGTGAGAGAAATTCAGTGAAAAATGAGCATTACATACAACCTTGAAGGGGAAAAGTCATCAAAAGTCAATACAGCCTGAAGCCTTTATGTGTTAATAGAGAAAAGGCAGTGCAAAAATCCTTCCCTCGGACAAGGAAGGTAAAGTGAATTGGAGTTGATTTTATGTCTTTTAAACATAGACCTCTTTTTTTGTCTTTTCTCAAGGAAGGAACTGGAGATCTAGGGCGAGGTAGTCTTTTTCAATTGAGGGTTTGGACCTAAGTTCAAGATACCTACCAGCCCCAAATTCTATGATACTTTAAAGATAGCAAAGCTCTTTAAAATATGTCAATCACCTTCACTAGTAAACAGATAACGGTTAATGAGGAATCAGAAGGGCAGAGGGTTTCAAATCATTCCAGAATAGAGGCTGACACACAGTAGATACTTAATAAATGTTTTCTTGATTTAATCTACTCTATGGTTATTATTATCTATTGACTCTATACATTTAATTAAACCCTTTTGTTTACACAGACTCTCCATCATCAGAGGATTACCTCCTTCAGGGCTAGGAGGGTTTTGCCCATTTCTTTGAATGCCAATCCTTAGTGCAGAGCCAACAAATATTAAGTGTTTATTAAATATTCGATAACCAACAACTGGAATAGTTGTTGTTCAATCATTTTCCAGTAATGTAGGACTCTGTAGCCCTATTTGGGTTTTTCTTGGCATAGCTCCTAGAGTGGTTTGTCATTTCCTTCTCCAGATCATTTTACATATGGGGAAACTGAGGCAAACAGGATTAAGTGACTTGTCCTGAGTCACACAGCTAGTAAGTGTCTGAGGCAAGTTTTGAACTATGGTTTTCCTAACTCTAGGAATATCACTCTATCCACTGCACCACCCAGCTGACTCATTAAAAATTTGATCATTAAGCAGAATGAATAAACTATCACATATCATCCTGATTATGAATTTACTGCTAAAATTAATGTCAAAACAATGTTTTCAAGAATGTGAATTGTATAGTAGTTTTTCATCAAGATGCTATGTAAATAAAATATATGTGTATATATGTGCATATATGCATACATACATACACACTCATATAGACTAAGCAAAATAAAATATGGTTAAGTACATGGGAGACTGAAATGAGAGGTCATCACATTTTAACATTCTCACTTCAGAGAAAATAAGAACTTACATTTAAACAATGGTTTTCTCACAACAATCCTAGAAGGTCAGTTGAAAATATTTTATTTTCCCCATGTTGTGGAGAAGAAAACTGAAACTAAGTATGGTCACTGAGATTACCCACATTCATGTAGTTAATAAATATCAGAGCCAAATTCAGAATCAGAAAACCTGAGCCCCTTTCAATTATGTCATGTTATCAAAGGATGAATACTTAGACCCCAAATCACTAGTTCCATGGTGGTAGGATTAAAATTAAAACCCAGTTCTCCTGCTCTTTTTTGTTCTTTCTATTATGTTACATTCCCTGTATTTTAAAGTATTTTGAATAATGACAATTTATCAAATGTAGCATTGGATATGTTATCATATCACAGGGAATGAGAATGCTACTATTTAAATTAAAGAAAATTATCCAAGTAGTATGGGGTGTACATGTGTGTGTGTGTGTGTGTGTGTGTTTGTGTGTGTGTGTGTGTGTGTGTGAGAGAGAGAGAGAGAGAGAGAGAGAGAGAGAGAGACAGAGAGAGAGAGACAGAGAGAGAGAGACAGAGATGATGGATCCAGCTTATCAATTTATTATATCAAGCAAAGGTTAAAAGAAATTAGAATGTTCTCTGGAAAGAAGAATATGTTTTTGTTTGAATTTAGGAAACCCTTCAAAACTGTGAAGAGCCTTGAGCAGTAGAATGAATAAAGAGAACATGTTTTAGTTAGGTAAGCCAATACATATGAGCGGCATACAAATTTTGCAGCTACTACCTGGGGGAAATGGGCCTGGAAAGTCTAACCTGGATGAGTTATGCAGAATCAAAGATGGAAACATAGATTATCATCATCTGCAGCAGCAATAACAACCAACCCAGCCTAAATATTAAGTACATAGTGTACATAAGACTGCATTGCTCATGCTAGGGATACACACACATACACACACACATACACTTACATATACATTACATTTATATATTTATATCTGTGTATGTTACATACGCACATATCCTTGAGGGAGATAGAACATGTAAACTTATGAAGTAGGAAGTGGCTCAATTCAATTCAAGAAATATGTATTTAACTAGTCAATGAGTGTTTATTATACTCTGATTATGTGCTAAGGTTTAGGAAAGCAGTAATAGGTTCAGGGAAACAAAGACAAAAATAAAATAATCTCTACCCTCTGTGAGCTCACATTATACTGGATGAGATAGTATCCAAGAGTGTGCTAGAGCCAGCTCTAACCAAAGGAATTGTGAAGTTTTCAATATGAACATTTACACATCAGGAATAGGCCATCTCTGCAAATCAGGGCTAGATTTGTTTTAATTGTCTGAAGTTAAGGAAATGTTAATAATGTAGATTAATTTAAAAGTGTGTGTATGTATATGTTTATGCATACGTATATGCATAGGTATATATGAACTCTAAACATTTACCAGCTCACTCTCATGTTATTCTAATACCTTTGCTTGAACTTAGCAAGAGTGCAATAGGAGGCTCAGGGAACGGAGTCATCACTGAGCTGGAGACCTGGCAATGTGAAGGTATGTCTAATAACAACAACAACTAGCATTTATACAGACCTCTAAGTTTTTTCAAGTGCTTCCCATCATTATCTGAGTCTTTCAACATCTTTCACGTATACTCACATAATATGAATACTTTATTCTGGTAAATTATTGTATATACCTCTTTTTTACCTTTTACCCTGTTATTTAAAGTTTAATAAATCCTTTTTTTTTTTGAGGGGGGAAGGCAGGGCAATTGTGGTTAAGTGACTTGCCCAAGGTCACACAGCTAGTAAGTGGTCGAGTATCTGAAGCTGGATTTGAACTCAGGTCCTCCTGATTCCAGGGACAATGCTCTACTCACTGCACCACCTAGCTGCCCCAATAAATCCATCTTAATAAATAAATAGTTAAATATCTGTATGAAATGAATGCAAGGTAATTTTGAGGGGAAAGACACTAACTTGTAAGAACCAGAAAAAAAAATACAACTTTGTGTAGAAAGTGGCAAAACAGAAGAGACAAAAGTTCAGATAAAAACCTTTCCATATATAAGAAGGGAACTCATGCAAAGGCACAGAGATGGAAGACACAGTAGTAAACATATTTATTTATTTATTAATATAGTTTTTAAACTAATTATGAAGCTAATAAGCCAGATGACAAATGAATGCTATGCACAAGTACTTGCCATATATAAATACTTGTATTATAATTGAACTATCATTGAGGGCTGTCATATCAGAAATGTCATTGAGGATCTATGACTCTTCAAGGAAGAACCAGTCCTGGAAATCTTGAGTGAATGAAATTTACATAAAAAGCAAAGGAGAAAGAAAAAAATATTTTTGGGTTTTTCTTGTTTTTTTTTTCCTCCAGGCAAAGGGAACAACACAATATGAATATGTATTCTATACATGATAAACTGGTATATCTGTGGGATACCCCTAAAAAGTAGAAATGCAATCAGAATTTAGGCTTCATCTCTGAGAAAGTGGGGTGGGAATCTGTGAATGTACCAATGAGTGTGAAGGAAAATAATATCCTTATTTGTTGGAAACCAGACACCCCAGTATAGAATCCATCCCACAAACTACAATGATGGGTATAAGACAGGGAGGAGCAAGTACCCTAGTGCTTGAAGGCTCAGCTGAATGGTTTTTTTTCAGTGCTATACAAAAAGAGCATGATTACAGCTGAAGGAAAAAAAGAGAGAAAAGGCATAATGGAGGATTAAGTAGAGCAAAAGGAATAGAGGAGAATTCAATATGGAGCAAACTGACAGTAACTGACAGTGTGCAGTGGAGTGGAAATTATACCTCCAGATCTATCTTGGAGCATGCAGGTTATCTTTGATTGGAATAACTAGGAATAACCATAAGTGAGCTGCTCAATAATTTTGGTTTGCTTGTTTGTTTGTTTTGTTGTTGAAATGAGAAAGACAATTACTGGGCTTGGTTATGCTTTTCTTAAAGACAGCTGCAGTAGATGATTTATAAAGAATTTTCATCACTAATGAATCTATGAAAAGACAAATATAACAGAAAGAGGATAGTAATGTAGGGACTATCCCTAACTATTAAATAGTGAGAGCCTGAAGTCATCTGAGTGGTCTTTTGCAGGTCTCTAATTTTCCTCCAGGGCTCCTTTCAACTTAATCCCGGTGTAGAACTAGAGCTGTGGGGAAGGGTGGCTGAGAACAAAACAAACAAATAAACTAAAAAAAAATCAAGGTGGAACCAGGAAGGGAGGAACACAGTCCAGTAAACTTAGTGAATACAGCCAGGAAATAGTCATAGGTTAATTCAAACTGTGTCTGCTTTCTTCCCTGGCACTTTCAGTAAAATACTCACCATTTGAAACAGTGATAGAAGGTGGGAAGGCTCAGACCATCAGTGAATTCCTGGTACCCTACTATGTTCATTTGATAACAGGAACAGAGAACAAAGATAATGAAAAATCAATGATCTATCTAGAACAACCTTGAAAGTAACCTTTTTGTTTTCTTTTCTTTTTATTCTACATTTTAAAAGAAATAAAATTCACTGATAATTCTGACTATAATACAGCTGATTTCTAGTATTCATCTAATTCATGTGGAGAAATTTCCTATTGACATGTCTCCCTCCTTAAAGATTAGGTGGTAATACCCTGGAATTTCCTAAATACCCATTCCTAGAAATGCAAAAATTTGAGAGGCAGAAAAAAATATGATTCTAACATGCCATAGTGTTCAAAATAAACAGCTCCTAAATCCATACTACTTCACTGTTTGCCATAAACCATGTTATCTCTCCAGGCTGACAGTTTTACCTCACCCTAGAAAAATTTATTTGGGTAATCTAATGAGTCAATTATGTTTCAATTAACTTTATTTCTTTTGCTCTCCCCCTCCCTCATAACTCCCTTTATTTTCTAAGATAAATACTAATGCCATCTCAGGCAACTTATATTTCTTCCTGTTCTTTACCAATTACATAGTGAGCTGATTTGTTGGCATGTATAGATTCAAGTCTAGCCATGCAAATTAGAATGGCTCCAGCCATAGGACCTGACAGCCATGAAGGGAAGGAATACACTTGTGGTTTTAGAGGTACAAGGAACTCCTTGGGTAAATATTCTCCCCCATCCATGCTGGCAACTTGTCTGCTACCTGTGCAATTCAATATTTGCCTCAAGCCCTGAGAGGTTAAGTGAATTTACCAGGATCACATAGAAAGTATACACCAGAGGTGAAACTTGAACCCAAGACTTCCTGATTCCAAGGATGGATCTCCTACTACTTCATTTGATGTCCTTCATAGTATTAAGGCTGGATGTTTACATATATATATACACACACACACACACACACACATATATTTGTATATTTATATATGTGTGTGTGTGCATGTATGTATGTATATATGTATGTGTGTATATATGTATATACATGGATACATATATACACACATATACACACATGTATTTTTATACAAGTATAAGCATATAATACATAGATACATTGCATATACACACATACACACATAGGTTTTCTTCAATTTAACAAGAATTTATTAAGTGGTTAGTGCTACAGCTTGGAAGTCAGGAAATAAAGACAAATTGAAATATTGTATACATTTAAGGAGTTTACATTCTACAGTGAGGGTGGAGGATATAACATCTGTAGAGATCAGTACAAGATAATTTGAGGAGCACTAACAAGAAGATTAGAAATGATTTCCCATATGCTATCTTGTGTTAGCCTTGAAGGAAGATGGAGATTTTAACAGGCAGAGGTGGGACTCTGAGAGGTCATACAGATATGAGGACCTCTTATCAAAACTGAAGGGTGAAATCAAGCATATGAAACTTCCAGGAACCATGGATTTCAGAGGTGCCAATGTCAATTTGATGTGACTGTCACTGGAAATAGCACCTGTTCATTAGTAGAACTGCAGACAGAAGAATAAAACAAGATCAAACCACAAAAACAATATTATTAACAATAAAAGAGAAATAGATACTAAAGATTGAATATACATCAGAGAAAAAGATTTAAAATAATTTATTTTCTTCTCTTTTAGTTGGAAGTCGCTATTATTTTCTGATGCTTTAAGTTTATTAGTACTAGTGAAGTTTCTTGTTTTGGCTTCCTCATTGTTGTTTTTAGAGTAAATAATAGAGAAAATATTTGAATGATGATTTTTCTGAAGCCAAAATTTAACTTGTTGCATTTCCTCAGTAACTATAGAAATACACAGCACATTATATTGATGACAAAACATCTCAGTATTATTATTCTTATTTAATTAATAACATAATCACATAATTTCTGAGTCACAAAGGCCTTTAGCATCACTCTAGAAAACCCATACCTGAGAAGAGAATCCCCAGTTGTATGCAGCCAAAAAATGTTCAACCATCTCTTGCTTATTCCAACTTAGGGAGCAAGTTAATTATTCTTTTGGATAACTGAAAATCATAGGAATTTTTTTCCCTTATGACTAACCTAAATTTGAATTTTTGGAAAATCTAACCAGTTCTGTACAACAATATTCCATTATATATATATATATATATATATATATATATATATATATATATATATATATATATATATATATATATATGTGTGTGTGTGTGTGTGTGTGTGTGTGTGTGTGCGTGTGTGTGTGTATGTATATATACATATATGTTTATATATATATATAAAACATAATTACATGAAATAATTGGTTCAGCTACTATGTAATTGATGAACACTCCTCAGATTTCCATTTTTTCAGCTATTAAACAATGTTATCATTATGTTTTTATACAATCTTAGAGTTTGTTTTGTTTAGGATTAATCCATCCCTTAATCTACTTTCTCTTCAATTTTCCCTTTTTTTATCTATTAACATGTTGACTGAAATATATTTTATTGTGTGTCTCTGTTCTTCCCTCCTTTGACCAGTTCAGATGAGAGTTATGTTTCAAAAGCAGCTGCTCTCACCACTCCTTCTTCCTCGTTAATATAGACTTCTGCTTGCTTACCTTGAATATTTGAAATAATTCTTTCTTTACCTGCCTCTCCCTTTTTCCCCTAGTTCAGTTCTCTTCTCCTCTCTTTTCATTCCCCTTTAAGGTCATCAAGACAGAACCACTCCAGGGGCCTTTGGTAATTAGATTTCTTCTATTACACCTAATGATAATAGGGTTCAAAGGGACATGTACCATATCCACACATTAGATTCATATTACAATGAAAGCAGTTTATCTTAATTTATTTTCTTGCGATATTCCATTTACATTTACCTTTATATGTTTCTCAGTTCCTGCATTTGATCTTCAAAGTTTTTTTTCTACACAGCTCTTATCATTCCATTGGGCATTCTTGGAAATCCTCTATTTCATTAAATATTGATTTGTCCCCCTGTAGGATAGTACCCAGTGTTGCTAGTTAAGTTATTATTGGTTTGACTTCTGGAATATTATACTCCGAGCTCACTTTTGTTTTGATTGCTGTTGTTATTTTTTATTTTTTATAATTTTTAAAAAAATTTTTAGTTTACGACACTCAGTTCTACATAATTTTGAGTTCCAGATTTTCTTCCCTCCCTCCCGGCCTCCCTCCCCAAGATGGCATGGAATTCCATATATCTTCCTCATATAACTTCGTGTTGAATTAATTTACACACTAGTTGTGGAGAAGAATTATGACCAATGGAATGAATCATGAGAAAGAAGAAACAGAACCAAAAAAAAAAACCCAAAAACAAAAACTAAAGAGAGAAAAAAGGGGGGGAAGGCGAGTATAAAGTGTGCCTCAATCTGCATTCATCCTTCATAGTTCTTTCTCTGGATGTAGATCATATTCTCCATCATGAGTCCTTTGGAGTTATCTTTGCACCTTGTATTGCTGAGAAGAGCAAAGTCTATCAGGGTTAGTCCTCACACAGTCCATGTATCTGTGGTTGTTTATAATGTTCTCCTGGCTCTGCTCTGCTCACTCAGCATTATGTTGTGTAGGGTTTTCCAGGTTGTTATGAAGTCCATATCATCCCCATTTCTCATAGCACAATAGTATTCCATTACCTTCATATACCACAGCTTGTTGAGCCATTCCCCAATTAGTGGGCATCCCTTTGATTTCCAATTCTTTGCTACCACAAAAGGAGCCACTATAAATATTTTTGTACATATGGGTCCTTTTCCCACTTGTGTGATCTCTTTGGAATACAACCCTAGAAGTGGTATTGCTGGGTCAAAGGGTATGAATATTTTTATCTCCCTTTGGGCATAGTTCCAAATTGCTCTCCAAAATGACTGGATCAGTTCATAACTCCACCAGCAATGTAATAATGTTCCAATTTTCCCACATCCTCTCCAGCATTCATCATTTTCCTGTTTTGTCATTTTAGCCAATCTGACAGGAGAGATGTGGTACCTAAGAGTCGTTTTGATTTGCATTTCTCTAATCAGTAGTGATTTCGAGCATTTTTTCATATGCCTATAGATATCTTTAATTTCTTCCTCTGAAAACTGCCTGTTCATATCCTTTGACCATTTCTCAATTGGGGAATGACTTGTATTCCTATATACTTGGCTCAGTTCCCTGTATGTTTTAGAAATGAGGCCTTTATCAACGACACTACTTGCAAAGATTTTTCTCCCAATTTTCTGCTTCCCTCCCAATCTTTGTTGCATTGGGGTTTTTTTTGTACAAAAATATTTCAATTTAACATAATCAAAATTATCCATTTTGCATTTTGTAATGGTCTCTATCTCTTGTTGGGTCATGAATTCTTTTCTTTTCCATAAATCTGATAGGTAAACTATTCCTGCTCTCCCAAATTGCTTATAGTTTCAGCCTTTATTCCTAAATCATGAACCCATTTTGACTTTATTTTGGTATATGGTGCATGTTGTTATTTTTTTAATATATTGGTGGCTACTAAATCATGTGTGATCCTAATTGTGACTATTGTGTTTGAATTCTTTCTTTCTGGTTTCAATTTTTTCTTTGACCTGGAAGTTCTGGATTTTTACTATAATCTTCCTTGGAATTTTCATTCTCAGACTTCTTTCAGGAGCTAATTTGTAGATTCCTTCAATTTCTATTTTGCCTTCTGATTCTAATAGGTCTAGAAAGCTTTTATCTTATGATTTCTTGAAATATGATATCGAGTTGAAGCATACATTTTTCACTTTATTTTTTGTGTTTTTTGATCTGTGTTTTCTTTTACAACATGACTGATACAGAAATATATTTTTCATTATTGCACATGTATAAACAGTATCAAATTACTTACTGTCTCAGGAAGGTGGGAAGTGAAGGAAGGAGATAGAAAATTTGGAACTCAATTTTTTTAAATGAATGTTAAAAATTGTTTTTAGATGTAATTGAGAAAAATTAAATATTACTTTAAAGATAAATTCAAGTATTCAAGTCCCTGTTTTCAATCATTCCTTTCTAATAGTCCAACAATTATTTTTCCCTTCTAGATCTGTTTGCTAAGTCAGTTAATTTTTGCTTTGAAATACTTTACAGTTTCTACTTTTTTTCCATCCTTTGACTTTGTGGTAATATCTCTGTTTGTAGCAGGAAGGTACTGTCTTCTATGTGGGCCATTATAATTTTCAGGGAGTTGGTTGCTGTGGCAAAGTTTTCTACCTTTTATGCCAAGTAGTTAATTCCCTTTCCAATTCTTTCTTCTATAATTTTCATTTTCTTTCCAGTATCATTTTTGGTCTAGAAGTCTAATTTCATTGTCTTTCAATCTAATTCCATTTTTCCTTTCTTTCTCATTTTCTTTATTTAAAAAAATTAAAATCACTTTTTAAAATCTTGCTTCATCAGGAATTCTAGTTGAATTTGTACTCAAGTTGTTCTTTTCATTGAAGCTTTAATCATAGACGTTTGAAGGCATTCTCTTCTGTGTTTCTGTCTTGAGCATGCTTATTACTTCAGTGGGTCCTTATGGAGGGATTTTTTGTTTGTTTGTTTCTTTTTAGTTTCTTTGTTAATTCTTCCACCCTATTTCTTAATTTGCACTTTATGTTATGGTCAGCCTCTGCATCTTCTGCAAAGAATGTTTGGCCTGACTCTGTTACTCTTTCTTGGAGTATTGAATTTTTTGTAATTACAGGATCTCAAAGATAGCTCAGGAAAGGGGCTTCCAAGCATTCTGTACTCCCAATGTGATCTGATCCAAGGCAAAATATGAAAACTGTCCCTTTCTGGTCTGAATTTTGCAAGTTCCTAAAGTTGGATCTGAGTAACCAGGCTGTGGGCTTGTCCCATTTGACGTTTCAGGCTACTGGATTCAGCCTCTATCCACCAGCAACAAAGTTCTGTCTATTCAGAGAAAGAATTTTGTATTTTGGTTTGGTGATTTAGAGCATTTTTTTTAACATGGGCTGGACAGATTGGATTTCTTCCTCTGAAAATTATGTATTCATATTATTTGATCATTTTAAAATTGGAGCATGTCTCTTATTTTTTATAAATTTGACCAAGCTCCTAATTTATCTTAGAAATGAGGCCTTTTTGGAGGAAAATTTGGGGGCGATGAGTAGGAGATAGGGTCATGGTCTCAATATACTTCTTTCTAATACTCCATCATCTTGGCCCTGCATCCAAGTCATTTTTTTTAAATGATGAACAGGACAGGGAAGCATAGATCTTCTGTCCATATACTACTGTATACTTGTCATAAACTGTGTGTGTGTGTGTGTGTGTGTATTGGCAGCAGAGAAAGACGTGTTCAATGTGCAAGGACTCTTCCTCATTTCCTTTTGACTTCTCTAGATTCCATTATAGTACATGGGCAATTCTTTGTTTACCTCTCACTCTACCCTCATGACAAATTCATATTTTCCAATACTGCATTTCTTTGATGATGTCATTTATTCCATCTGTTCCTTATTTTTTTCCTTTTTGCATTGAGGTCAGCATTCATCTCTCCATTGCCTTCTAATGACAATAATTTTAATTCTTTGGAGATAGCAGTATTCCATGAGCCCTAGCCGTATGTAAACAGTAATACAATGCTGACATCTAATAGATTAAAAAGACAATTTAGAAAAGCAATATCAGGAATCCATTAAATGCAAGAACTTTAGTACTGCATTGTATTATGTTGTACACTTCTGTATTACATTGCATATTCTATATAAATTGATCATAATCACCTACAGCTTCTATATCTACAACATTGCCCAATAATAACTAATGCAGTTATAAAGATGACTTTGAGGTAATGTACAATCTTAAAATGTTTTTGTTTTCAAATCAGTAAATTATAAAATCATGTTTTACATAGCTGCAGCTTTTTATGCATTTTATTTTGTTTAAATTCTTTCGGAAGTGTTAATATTTTCCAAAATGGAGAAGAATTACATATATGTGTTAACTCTCATTTTACAAATTGTTGAAAATAAACAATATTTAATCATCTTGGGTAAGTTGGAGATTACTGTAACTTGTTTTTCAGACACAGACTGCCTTAAATTCAGTACAGATAATTAGCTTTCCTAAATTGACACATTTGTCTTTAATAAATCAACAATGTATATTACAAACCTCTCCATTTTAATCTTTTCTGAAGAACTCCAGGGATCTAGATTAAAGATATCAATTGTGTGTGCATGTATATGTGTGTGTGGGGGGGGTTAAAAAAAGCTGATAAATATTTAAAATACTAATTATATGTTTCTCTTACATAACTTTATTTTTCAAGATGAACATCCTTGCTATGAATACAGCTCACAACATTTTGATGAAACCTTATAGATGTATGTACTTACTGCATTAATAACAAAGCAGCTTATCAGGTTTAATGTATATCTAAAGAATTTATAATGATCTGTCACCCATTATAGGCTACTATGATAATTTATCATTATTTATTTAATTATTCATAATGAGTAACTACCAATCTAATAATTCAGCTATAACAGTGGAATTTATTAGTCCATTTGATTTGGTTTATAGAACCAGCTTTGATATTTTACATAAAAGCAAATTAATTAAATTCTCTAAATCAACAAGCAATCACTGATATACTGACCATGTGAGGACTGATAAATAAAAAAAAAATAATAAATAATTATTATGTATGAAACATTGTGCTAAGTGATAGGGATACTTGTAGAAAAGACGATCTCTCCCTGCAAGGAGCTTCCAGCCTAATGGGAAGAGATAGTACATATTGAAAGGTTCAGTGACAGGGAGAAAGGCAAGACATCAAGTCTCCAGGGTGACACTGGAAACTGCTCATTCATATAAGAATATATTTTATGTATTAGTTTGGTGTTTATTTAGAGAATTCTTCTGTAACTCATATAAAATTCATATGGCAGTGAATTAGAGGTATATAAATTGGGTGTCTGGACCAAGACATCTCACATGGATCCCCAGAAAAAATTTTCTGTTTTGAATAACTCTGTAATTCATTGCTCATCATCACCATCATCACCACCACCACAATAATAAAAATAATAGTTCACAAGTCCCAAAAACATGGACAATAATTTACCAGCCTCTAGTTCAAATCAAAATGTTGAAACAGAGTAAACCTAACAGAGTAAAAAAAACATAAGCTACATAAATGTAAGAAATCCTTCACTTTTGTCTTTGTCTCCTGAAGGTCTAGTAAAATTCCTGACACATGGTAGATATATGATAAATACTTGCTGATTTGTTTAATTGGAGAAAAACTGCTTCCTTTTTTATTCAGGGAGTATGCTCTCCCAGAGTCCCACAAAACCTGCTGCAAGAAAAAAAAAAGTCATTCAAAGAATGTAATTAACTAGGAAACATGTGCAAAGCACATATAGCAACAACCCAGGGGCCAATCAATACTATTATTGAAGGGAACCAACAAATATAGGGACATTTAAATATGAAATCAATACAAAACTAATTCCAAATTAATTTGAAGGAGGCTCTGTGGGTGGAGGAAGAGTAGTAACAGCTGAGGGAGATTTGAAAAGGACATGGGTAGGAGGTTATACATGAAAAATGAGTCTTGAAGGGACCTCTGGTTTCTAAGCAGTTTTTAAGATCTAAAGTAAGGAGACAATTTATTCTAAGTTTGGGGTTCATCCTGGAAAAATGCATGGAGTAGAAAATGGAGTTCTATATATGGAAAACATCAAGAAAACCAATTTGGCTTAAAAAAAAGAGTATATAGGGGAAATAATACAAAAGTAATCTACAAAGATAACTTTCCTTGATCAACCCCCTCACCTCAATTCTCATATTCCAGAATAGTCAATTGATCTATTTATCCCCTGTATCAGATTATAAACTTATTGTGGGAAAGGATTGTAGCCTACCTATCTCTATATCCCAAGGGCTAACATATTGTTTCCACACAGTAAGCAAGTAATAAATGCTTATTTACTTCAATTAGTGCTTGGCTCATAAGAATCTATGAAGCCTATTGGGACTGGCATGACAAAGACCTGGATTAAATTTCCAGCACTGAACCTGAGCCAAGTACTGTTAGCCTCAGTTTCCCTTTCTATAAAATGAGAGCAATGATAATTGTACTACCTGTTTCACAAGGTTATTGTTAAATAAAGTTTTTAAACCTTGAAGGACTTTAAAATAAAGGTGAGCTAAAAATATTGTATGAAGATGGTGATCCATATTTTCTCCACACAGTCACACAAATGGTACTGGATCCTGGTATGGTATGAAGTTTCCTCACAAAATCAATCATATGGAAACAGGGTGTGGTATTTAAAAAGTTCAAAAGACATAGTTTCTGGGTAATGTAATCATCTTATTAACAATCTCAGCATTTTAAGAAAAACTTGGTCATTTGGCTCCTCTCTCTCAGACCAAAGATAATCATAGTTTTGGCTAAAACTTCTATGACTATTGGAAGAGGAATGTTCCCAGGCTAGTAATCAACTCTAATTGGTTGAAAATTAATGTGTGACTATTACAATGAAAGGCTAATCCTATTCAAACAAACTTTGATTATGTCACTTACTTCTAAGTTATCTTCACCCTTGGGTCATGAATTCAAAGAATTTATCCCCACCCAAACCTGAGTAGAAAACAATGACTTCCTTACCTGTTTGGGGTTTGAACAATGATTGTTAAATAAGTTAATCCAATGTCATTATCAGTAGTGTCCTTTTAGGGACTGAAATTTTGAAATGAGGACTTATAAAAAGGGGAGAACTCTGGATCTCTCCAAATCATTGGTTATTAATAAACATTTTTCTCAAGGGGAATATCCAAAAGCATGCAGACAGGGATGTTTATATAAGGCTGTTTTCCATGTTGTATAACAAGAACAATCCTTAGGAAAAATGGCTAAGAAAGAAGAGACTTGCTGCTAAATTTTGCTTGCCTGGACATTATTCAAACTAATATCAGTTTTTCATGGCTATTCAGCAAATTTTGGAACAAAACTTTGGTTTTCTGACAACAAGCATCTTCATGAGCACTCCTCTGACCCAAGAGTAATGTAAAACATGCATTTCAGAACATTCCATTTTCTTCACTCTCATCATTCTTTGCCAACTGACCTTATGATTTTCACTTCGACAGTGCTTCTGAACAGGTGGGGACAGGTCATTCAGGAATACTTCCAGCACTTTATTTCCTGACACTGTAGCAACCTACCTTGCATACATACACACACACACACACACACACACACACACACACGTGCGCGCGCACGCACGCACACACACATATACAGATATTGCCAAAGCAACCACAATCCCAGAGATTTTTCTCCTGACAAACTCTGCATTCGTCTTCCACAAAACTTCGTTGTCATATTCTTAAACAAACAAACAAAAAACATATCGGATGTGTCTTTTTGCTATTATTCTCCATTTTAAGAAAAAAAATGTCTCTGTAGCATCTCTGTTAGTCAAGGTGCTTCAGTAGTTCACAGCCAAGAAAGTTGTGTTTAGTTGAAAAACTGTGAATTCATTTTAGGGCATGTTACCATGGGTTGTTACTGCAACATTTGATATCTGGATCTGATTTCAAACACATCTTTGACACAAGTCTCCTCTAAACATAGCTGATCTGGGTAAGAATAATGAAATAATTGAATAGAAGTGCTGTTTTCATTTGCTCTATTTTCACCTATTACACTGCAGAAAACATGAAAACTCAACTGTAGCTTAGCCAAGAAAAAGCTATCAGAATAAAAAATGAATTAAAGGTATATTGAAAAACCTATGGAAGAAAATAAACCCATTTTACCCAGACTAATGCAGTTTAGTCATAGCATAATCTTGAGACATTGTGAATATGTTTTCTTTCAGACAAAATGAATGATCCCCTCTACACAGAATTTCCTTAAAGTATAAAAAAATTAAAAAATACTAATAAAGGACTGCATCCCAAACTCAGTAATATTAAAATTGACATAGTTCTTTCTTTATTTTATGTTGCATTCTTTATAGTGATAAACACATACCCACAGAAATATGTGTGTAGTCATTCAGTACTCTTAGTAAGACTTTAAAGATCCTCTGCAGGACACTTTATAAAACATATTAAATGATGCTGTGAAATTCTGATATAAAATTATGCTCTTCCCTAACATTCTATGCTTTCCTTGTAGTCAAAATTCATAGGTTACATCTAGATCAAAATGTACATTGCTTGAAATTCATTTGCAGATTTCAGTCTTACTGCTCACTGAAATCCCCATAACCAATTGCCTCTTCATCTCAGTACTCTAAATGGAAGGTTTTTAATAGCAGCTAAATAAACAAAACTCTGAAAATATTAATGCCATGAATTATTCTCCTCTTCCTTCCCTTTATATAGGTTATATGAGAGAGTATTTCCCAAGTTTAGATTCAAAGTCCAACCTTAAAAGAGCACAGTCAAAAGTCAAGTTCTAAATACTAGTTAATGTTTTGCTTTTCTTATTTTAAATTTTGATCTTTACCTTTTGTTTTCACATCACCTTCACTTCCAATATTATCTATCCTGCTCTTCCCATCCAGGAAGAAGTCAATCAGAAGTCAATCAGAAGTCAAACAGAGAAAAGAGAAAGACAGAGAGAGAGAGAGAGAGAGAGAGAGAGAGAGCGAGCTTGGGTATTATATGTGAATGCTTCAATTATTTCCAAACTATTATCACTGTTGGTTTATATACATTATTGTACTCATTATGTATATTATTTCCTTTGTTTTGCTTAATTTATCTGTCATTCTATTCTACTATGAATTCTTCATCTTACTTATTTCTTAGAGCAAAGTAATATTCCATTCCATTCCATTCATGTAGGATAATTTACTTGACCATTCCTCATTGATGGGCATCTATTTTCCTTTCAATTATTTATAGAAAAAAGCCACTATGAGTATTTTGCAACTGGTTGGCACAGTGGATAGAGAACTGGGGGTAGAAACAGAAGACTGAAGTTTTGGCCTCAGGAATTTACTGTGTGACCTTTGGAGAGTCAATTAACCTATGCCCAGCTTAGTTTCTTCAACTGTAAAATGGGAGGAATGAAATGAACATTAAAGAATTTATGAAGTATCTACTATGCACCAAACACTGTGCTAAGCTTTAAAAATATTCCATTTGAAAAAGTTGAGGTGGGTGTTATTGGTGTAGTCATTTTCCATTTAAGGAAACTGGGCTACATGGGTGTTAAGTGAATTGTCCAGGGTCATGGGTAATAAGTGCCTGAGGGAGGATTTGAACATCAACACTTCTGGCTCTAGGTCTATCACTCTATCCATTGCAACCCCTAGCTACCTCATTTTAGGTTGATCGATCATAATAGCACCCCACAGGGTTGTTGTGAGAACCAGATAAGGAAATGAGATAAAGAACTTACTGCAATGCTTGGTACATAGTAGGTACTTATTAAATTCTTGTTTCCTTCTCTCTTTAAACTCTTTTGGATATATACTCAATAATTTGATCTGTGAGTCAAAGGGTATGAATATTTTAGTTACTTGCTTAGCACAATTCCAAATCACACTCCAGCATAGCTGGATCAATTAATTATTCTACCAGCAGTATAATAATGTGATTATTTTCCCTGCAGTTATTCCAACATTGACATTTTTTTCCATTTTTGGTTATCTTTTCCATTTTTTTAGGTACAAAGTAATACAATAATGTAATTTTATTTATATTCCTCTTATTACTAGTGATTTAAAAATAACATTTTGTAATTATCTAGAGTACTTTTGAAAACATTTCAAATATATTCCAGAATTACATATATATGTACGTATACTCACATATGTATGTATGTATGTATACATATGTACATTATATTACATTGTTTAAGTGTGCATTCTTCATTATACAGTTTATTCCTAACTGTTGTCCTCACTATGATTAGCCTTGTGCCATATAGGTATAGAATCTTTGACAGGCATATATCTTCATCGAGATCCCTTGGCATGCTCCTCAATGGGTATTATATTTCTTACTGGAAGACTCCATGTTTGATAGTGGGGAAAGGGTTGGGAAACATTCCTCCCCCAAGAAACAAATACTAATTATCTCTTAAGAGACTGGTTCTTCTTGGATAGTGGATTCTCCACTTGACTTTCCCAGCTTATTTCCTCTTAGGTGGCTCCTCTCTTGACTCTATCTAGAGAATATAATCATTTTTCAAAGGGTCACCAGGGTTATGGCTGATTTTTGGCTAACTAATGGGTGACTGCTTTCTAAATTCCATCAAATTCCCCTCAAATTCCACCACAGTTGATACAAAAGATAAACAACTTGATCAAACATTTATAGGGTCAAGAAGTTGTAAATAATTCGTTTCTCTCCATTGAAGCCCCTTAATACTTCATTGTCTCTATTATTCATACTTTATATTCTTCAATTTAATTGCTGATGTGGGGGAAAATGATTGGTCAGAGGTCGCCTCTCAATATTCCTCATAGAAGAGTATACTGTGTTGCTTCATTGGTCACCACAGGCAGAACAATTAGAAAATTTTAAATAATATATTGAAAATAACTTTGAAGAATTTTTTTTTTAAAATTTAACTGACAATTTGTGCAAAATTGAGCTCACGTATAACCAAAAATTTATTTCTACTTCTTAAGAAAAAAAACTGAATGACAAAATAAATTAAAAATAAAGCAAAATATATGAAAAATCTTATAATTCCTAAATTAAAAACATTTTCCTAGTAGTAACAAAGTAATAATTCAACAAATTGACTAATTTAAAAACAGCATTTTCAAGAATACTAACCTTAAATTGATATGACAAAAGAAATAATATAAGGGGAATCTTTTACTCACTTTCATCATTGGTAATGATTTATCAATATGGTGTTAATTAGCTAAAACAGTTTACTATTTAGAAACACAGCTACTCAACACCTAGAGATGCAATATATCCCAACAGGATCCTGACAAGTTTAAATAGAAGAATTATGTGCTGAAATTGACAGGTTTTTTAAAGATATTGATTGATTATTTCCTAAGACAATTTTAAAGTGGAGGTTAGAGAAAAAATATAAATTAAAAAAATATCCTTAACTATCTATTTATCTGCATACATATACACATACATACATGTACATTTACACACACATCCATATACATATATACAATATACATATATTTACATAAACACATATACATATACATATGTGTGTACATATACATACATGTGTACATACACACATGTGTGTATGTGTCTCTGTGTGTGTATAAATACTACACTATCTCCCAAGGTGATGAAGTAGCAGTTGAACTGTATTTGAAATGGTTTTAATTTAGCAACTGAGAACAGGGAATGGAAAAGGCATTCTAAACACAGGAGCATCATGACATCATGAGTGCAGGCACACAAAATGCATGGATTAGGGGAAGGTGAGAGAGAGAAGAGACATGCTAACAGTTTTTTAATATATTCTTTTGTTTAAACATCTATTTTTTCCTCCTATATCACAGAAAGCCAAATCTTTTAACAAAAATTTGTTTAATAAAGGAGGAAGAAAAAAATAGTGCAACATCAATCAATAAATTTTAAAGTCATCTGAAATATATGATGTTTTTGATCCTCGGCTCTTCACCTCTGCAAACCTTTTTGTGAATGTGTGTGGTGTGTGTGGGGGGGGTGGGGATATTAAAAGATCATTCTGAAATTATAGCATGGCAATGGATTATGGAGCATTTTTATTACCAGGCAAAAGAGTTTGATTTTCATTTGGTAGGTGACAGGATGCTATCAAAGGGTTCTAAAAAGAAGTCACCCCAGGCTCTAGACATAAGGATAACTGGTCTATATTACTATAAAATGTTGTAAAGGATGGACTGGAAAGTGGATTGAATGGAGGCAGGCACATCTAGTTAGAAAGCTAATGTAGTAGAATGCATGAGTGGTAATGAAGTGCAAGATGTTAAATTCTTCCTAATTTGTGTGTACAAGGAGCCCCTAATTGATCAATGGATAGATTTCAAGGGGTTCATAAACTTAGATTGGAAAAACATCATAATTTTAAAAATTTTATGCAGCATGCACTATTTTTCTGAGGCATCCATAGACTTTACCAGATTGCCAAATGGTCCATGACACACAAAACAGTTATGAAATTTTGCTTTAGTCCAACCATCTCATTTTTCCTTTCAAGAAAGTAGGGGCAAGATAAGTGAAGTGACTTGCCTAAAGTCATATAGATAAAAAATGGCGGAGGTAGGGTTAATCCCCACATCTTTGGATTTCATTTTCAGTGTTCTTTGTTTAATATACAGCTGCTTCCTTTTACACCACACTGCCTTCCTTAATTCTATTTACATCTAAGGAGTTAACTTCATAAATTTTTATATAACAAAAGTATATTTGAAGAAATGCTGAATAATTAAATGTGTTTAATTTTGGATTTATATTGTTAATTGAGGAAGAGAAAACAGAAACAATAAAACAACATACCAACTTTTCAGTGGATTTTTCTTTTCTTTGCTAAGTAGATTTCAGCAGGCTTTTGTTTACTCAGATGTGTCCAACAATCAGAAAATCTTAGAGACAAAAATTTAAAAAAAAAAAACTTGCCAGATGGATGGGTTTGAATGTGTTTTTCGAAAATAAATTACTTTACTTTGTACATTTGTGAAAAATCTGATATTTGAAAATTCATTTTCCATAATCCTATTCAAGATACATCTATTCTTTAAGGGAAATTAATTTGTTTTTCTTACATGCAAACTAATGTTTTTTAGAGGTATTATTCTTAATTGTGTGGTGACAAAGAATTCTCTTACATTTTTTAGCAATTTAATTAAAGACTTAGTAGTGGGCTCAAAAAAACCAAAATTATTCTGGCAACTACCTTGGGGTCCTTCGTTTTAATAAACTAGGCCTCTTTTCTTTTTTTATACTATGTCAGTGCCATCTGTAAATTAAAGTCAAAAGATTGGGCAATGTGTTTATTGGACCAGATAATTTTGCCTCCATACCACCATGTCATGTCTTCATTCATAAGAGGATGAGGACATTGAGTAGTGATGGGTCATAGACCTTAGTACACAAAATCTACTGAATGCATTTCCCCTTCATTTGTTCTTTCTACACTTGTCAGGGAATAGAGTGGTTCTGATAAAACCATAATCATCCCTTTGCTCCCAACATAATTACCCAGTTATGTATTGTGGCTGGTATTGATGTAGTTGTTTTAAATTTGTCTGTAATTTTTCATTGAATTCTTGATTCCATTATATTGTAAAAAGTTTTATTCCTTCCCTACAACCCAGAAAAAAGCTCCCAGTTGGCTCTCTGCCAGGGAATAAATTTCATGTGCCATTTTCCTTAATGAATCATATTGAATTCTGTCAAGTTGGGTAGTGCAGATATGGGATGAAAGGTATTTTTGTTTCTTTGCTTGTTTGGTGTTTTGTTTTGTTTTTTAGAAAAGAAAGAAAATATTTACTGCATTATGACCCAGCTTAAATCTTCTTCCAGTATTAAAGAGTTATAAAAATATGTGCCAGAGCTTGTGATAAAAAAGGAATGGAAAGCTGCCTAAAGTTTCACATGTAACCTCAAAGAAAGGATAATGCCAGGGATGGGCCTGACTCAGGCCAGGGCCCCGTTACTTCAGGCCCAACCCAGGAATGAAATTAGGCATTCTTATGTCATTCAATAGTTTAGAAAAAGGGTTTATCTAGCCATAGCATAAAAAAGGATATTCAACAAGGACATTCAAGTTTACAAGTATGAGATATTCTCAAGAATGAAAGTCTGTAGATACAAAAGGCAGCAATTGGAGTGAGGAAAAAAAACAAACAATTTTTCTCATGATTCAGGTATGTAGGTAGAGAAAACTCAAAAGGAAATGTAGAAATGGCACTATAGGCACAAAATGTTGCATTCATTCCTAGATGACTTTTGACCATTCCTATAATGAATTTCCTTTGTTTCAAAAAAGGGTTGAGTGGGATATTTGGACATCAAGAAATGACTCATTTTATGGATGAAAGTGTCAATAAAACTTTGTGAAAGACATGCTAAAATACTATGTGTATATATATATATATATATATATATATATATATATAATATATACATACACATATACATATATTATATACATATATATATAACATATATATGTGTATGTATATATATATAATACATGTATATATATATTTATGTGTAGGTATATACATGGAGAGAGAGAAAGAGAGAGAGAGAGAGAAAGAGAGAGAGAGAGAGAGAGAATATGGAAGGTTTTAGAGGATAAATAGAAGCATGGTGTGAAATTCTAAGAGTATCAGGAGCACAAAAGAATAACATGAACTGAGATTCTGCAAGGAAAGCTAGCAATAAGAAATAAATTTGTGTGTCTGATTTGCTTGCCTTTGTTTTTTGTGTTTTTTTTTTAAACTCTACATTGGGGAAAATAAATAAATAAAATATCTGAGTGGCTCACTTCTTGGAATATATGGGATGGTAATTACTGACAATAGAGTGAAGGCATAATGATTTTATTCTTATTTCATTTTTCTTTTTTCTAACAAGGGAAATAGACTTTAGCTTATGATGAACACAACAAAAATGGCTAATAAAGAGTGATACCCAAAATAAGAAAAGACATAGAAAGAGACCACTTTGCTGCCCTCGACGAATTTCATTCACATGGTATAGATGGATTATATACCTCCTCAGGTACTGAGAAAATTGGTGGATGTGATTTCCAAACTAGTCCCTAATATTTCAATGATTTTGGAGACTAGAAATGTCATTAGACTAGAGAAAGGAAAATATAATTCTGGTTTTCCTGCTATATGAGTGATCTCATTAATCATATGATCTAGTTCTACAGAGCTTTGTATAGACAAACCTCTCACTAATAACAAATACTTTGCTTTGAATCTTGTAAGAGTCATTCACTAGCACCCAAAACTGGTACTTGTGACAAAGAGAATTACTAACTTAGCCAGGAACAGCTACAGCAAACTGCTCTGTGTTCTCTTTGTTAAGAAAAAAACAAAACCTGCTTTTCTTTGGCATCCCAGCAGAAGGACGAAGGACTTACGAAGTAGAAACAATGATTATGGAGTCAACCTCTAATCAGCCTCACTACAATAGGAAACTAGAGGCAAGAGGTGAGGCTAGAGGTGATCTAGAACCAGTCTGAGTCCTGGCCCCAAGCCCTTCTCTTTATGTCACTGACTCCCAAGCTTTGGGCAAGGCCATCAATTCAGTAATAAGATTTTCATAAAGGTTTCTTGGATCTAAACATATAAAATATTGCCAGCTTGAATTTCAATTTAAGTCTTACAAACCATGTGCTGTAACTCAGAATAATATATAAGCATGCTATTCTGAAGGCTGAGTAAATAAATCACCTATGTATTACTATTTTTAGATATAACTGATGTTATTGTAATTAATAAAATATAAATCAATCTGAAAGTATTGCTGAATACAAATTAGAAACTTTTTGGAGCAGTCAATCTCCTTACTAAATGCATACTAATAGTAGAAATGCTAAAATATGGGGTCATCATTGAAATTATTTTCACTTTTTAAAAGAATCTTCCTGTATGAAAAGGTTTGTAATCATTGTCTTAAAACATATTTTCTCCTCTCTTCCTATGTACCTCACACCAAGTGCAGCCTTCTTTCTGAACGCTTTTGTCCTCTAGAACATTTCTAACAAGAGTTATCAGAAGACAGATGCAAAGTTTTTTTTTTTTTCAAACCCTACCAATAAACACTTTTCACCCTCTAAAGCTGTCACCAGTGATATTGGAAGTTGGATGGTGCTAAGTCAACTGAAACAGGGTTTGTACACCCTGTCACATTAGCTCCCAATGTCTGAGTTGGCCCTAATCTTATCCTGTCCCCTCTAAATTAGTGGAGTTTATACATGAAAGCTAGATTTAGTGCAGGGCTTCCCTTATTCATCAGAGGTAATAGCAGTCAGTGCTGTTATCCTTGTCCTAACTGACTGCCCTTGTCCTTCACCTCTTTCTGCCAAAAATAATTGAAAATTATTTCATGGAAAGATTGCACCTGTATTCCCAGGCAGTGTATATACCAAGGTGTTCTCTAGTCAACTGATATTCTATTGCAATATGTCTGTAATAAATTATAGTATATTTTTGCCTTTTTTTCTAGAGAGGTGCAGCTTTTTAACAGTATTTCCTTTTCTGCAGAAATGACCTTTTAAAATATTTATTCTTTAGAATTTTTTTTAAATTTATGAATGATAATGAAGTTAAATAAAAGGAATTAACACAATCCTGCTTATATTTTCTAGATTTCTACCATTTAGGTATTTTTTATTCATTTTTTTTAATGAGAGTGGTCCTATTGAATAAAGAAAGGGGAGAAAAGCACAAGAAGAAAACATTTATTTTTAAAATATCTGTGATGAGGTGTCTTCTTTTTTTATTACCAAAGGAAGGTATGTAAGTAGAGAAACAAATACTGAGATAGATAATTTATAAAATTTTTGGAACATTTCATTCCATTTTATACCATTAAATAACTACATTTAGAAAATTAAAATAGAGATATGAAAGTTTAAAACATCTCTTCAAAAACAGCTCGGAAAGGAAGAAAAGGTATAAACAAATACTCAGGAGAATATCATGTCACTGTTGGAGACCCTCAGCTTTGAAAAATCCAGATGTTGGTGATTCTTCTCTGGTAACCATGTATGTAATGTTTTGTATAGACAGCTTGAAGCCTGTCTGCTTATTTTTGTTATTTTGCTCTGTTTATATAATTTCTGCTTGTAATTTCTGTTTGTGTTTTCTCTGAAGTTCAGGGTGCTGACTTTTTCCCCGTAACTAAGTCATGTATGTATGTTTAATTAAAGTGAGCTTGTAAACCCCTTAAAGTTGCTTTCCTTAGAAAAGAAGATCAAAGAATCTGTTCTAGCAGCTCTCCTGTGTGCTGCTGTTATTGGTCTTACACAGCCACAGTAGCAGAAAGTAACACTGTTGTTACAGTCTCCTACCCTTTTCTGTTTTAATAATATATTCCATATGTTCTGCTGCTTTATATGGCTAATTAAGCACATAATTATGGTCATGAAATTTTAGAGCCAGAAGGTACTTTGGTATCTTCTAGTCAGACTTCTACATTTTATAAATGAGGAAATGGAAGTCTTTAGAAGTATAGTGACTTGAAATATAGGGATAGATTATGGAAGAGATGGAATTAGAACCTAAGTCTGTTGTTTCTGAATTTAGTGAAATATTGTAATTAAGCATTCATTTAATTTCTAGGAATAATGTTTTTATAAAATTTTAATTGAATTTTTTAAAAATTATCATCAAAGCCCACTATTCAAAATGTGGAATGATAGGGACTTAATGTAAGAAATGAACTCCCTGTACAAGTTTAAGTTGTAAATTCTGCAATTTAAAGTGGTTAGAGCATAGAAAAGAGATATGAGCTGCAGAAGGTCCCACTGCCAGAATATGTCATAAGTTGGAATTGTGTTGAGGTTTTCTTCCTTACTTTGAGGACAGTGCTCTATCCATAGTATCATGCTGTCTCTTTAACTAAAATGTTTACAATATTTTAACATTCAAAAATGTCCTACTCATATTTACTCATCTGATATTTGGAAGAATGGAACCATTCAAGAGACAGCATCAGCAATAATAATGATGAAAAACATAAACAAACAAAAGCTAATACTTTACAAGTAATTTTTCCAAGTTTATAGAGGTACAGTTTAAGTTATGCATATGTTTGCATACATACCTTAATATCTTTCAGACTCCAAAAGTTTGAGTTAATATTTATTAAACATGAAAATGTATATACTTGAAGGTAATTATCAATATGATGAAGAAGTGATTTAGGTCAAATGAGATATCTCTTATCACAGTAGAATTATGTAAAATGGCTTTTTTTAATTTCTTGCAGATGCTATAAGGATTCATATATTTATATATAAACATATAAAGAGTATTTTTATATATTTGAACATATAAGGAGTCATATATTTAAACAAAGAATAGAACACAAAATACCATTTTACCTTCATAATGCAAGTTCTGTGGAGCCAAGTACTATTTTTTTTTACCTCTAGCACCTGTGAAATACGATTCATTAGGACCCTTACTCAAATTCCAATCAGTATTAATTAGTTTAATGTGATTCCGAAAGGGATAGTGATGATCAGTAACTACTTCATTAAGTGATATGCTGATCTAGTAAAGCATATTTATTCAGTCACCTAACAATAAGTACAAGAATCACATGGACTATTGTATATTTGACACAAATTATATAGGAATAACAAGATAAAATAGGTTCTTATAGCAAGTCTGCAAAGTAAGCCTCAAAATTTTAACAAAATATTCACTACTATGCTATTTTCCTCAAATTCCACGTCTAAGCAGAGGGTAGGCAGTGCGGTATGGAAAGTCCCTCAATTTATTTTTGATATCTCTCTACTGCTTGTACCATCTCCTCTTGTTCAATGTGAGGAGGAACCCATCCATCTTATGACCAATTATTCAGTGGAGATATCTCATGCTTTGTCCAACCTGTGACTCCCCTAGCTAATGTGCCATTTTTTAGCCAATGCATGATTTTTGGCCCTCAAAACAAGGCTTATCAGCTAATGAGATTTTGAATTTTGTGTAGCCCTTCCAGAGTATACAGGTATTGATTCTGTTATCAAACCCTACGAAAACAAGGTCCTAGGGACCACAGGCATATTAGACCATGAAGAAGTCTGGGGTGCACTTCATTAGATGGGGCCAGCTCCCTTTAATAAAGTGCTATTAGAACAAGCTCTGCCTCAGTTTCTTTTTTTTTTTAAGTTTGGGTGTTCTAGTTCCCGCACACCACCTAATACATTTCTTGGCACATGGTAGGCACTTAAAAGCCTTTTGATTAATTAATTCATGTTTGCAAATGATAATGGGCACATATACTTTCTCAAATTTTGCTCCTGAACTTAAATCCCATTGCTCTTTTCCTTGTCTCTTAATGACATTTTCTGATGTCATGGTTTCAGTACTTGGGACTTCTCTTTTCCCTCTCAGCTGGAGAAAAAAAGAAAGTTTTGAGTTCATTAATTACAAATTGATTGACCAGCTCCTGCACAGTTCCTTACCTACACTGGGGGTTCTAGGAACTTTCTAATCTAGCTTCCATTTGACCCTCTTCAAAATTCTGTTTAGCCCTTTGCTATTTGAACACCTATCCTCTGAATTCATAGAGCATACATAGAGCAACAGTAGAGGTTGAGAATGTGAATGTACCCCTAAGAAGTCGCTTATCTATATATTCTCTTTCCCAGAGTACATAATTCTATGTACTTTAAGGAATAGATGGTGGGATTTCTCCTGTTCATAAAGTCATTCTTTGCTACTGCACACCACTGATATGAAGAAGTTTGCAATTGAGACTCCAAATAAGCACACAATCTATAAGAGATAACTTCCTTTGGAGCAGGGAATCTCTCCCTTTTGACTGGTTTCAAAATTTACAGTATAATAGCCTTCTTGCAATAGGTGCTTAATAAATGCTTACTTAATTTAATCTAATTGTTTACAATCCTATCTTTAACACTATAAAGATAGCAGACCTTGCTGGACTGTATAAAGAAGGAAGTCCCTGGAGTTTAGGACAGTGAAGTAGGCTTCCAAATTCAAAACAAAGGAAAAAGAGATTCATTAAGTACTAAGTCACTGCTTTCCTTGGTACCAGCAATGCACATCAGTTCCAAAATAGCCCCAGGAAACTTGATAACAAAAGGAAATCAGTGACAGCCCTTAGGGCAATCTGGTTCAAGGCCTTACTTCCAGTACTTGAAGTGTCAACAGCTTCTCTCTACTAGACAGCATAGGTCATTGGACTACTTATGAAATACTGAAGTAGACTTTTGGAACACAAAGAAAAATAAAGTTGGGGGTGGGGTGTTGTAATGAAAACTTGTTTGGAAGATAACTTGGGATTCTTAAGTTTGAAAATACCTCTCGGAAACACTGGGTATTTGTGTATCTGAAAATAATTGGTGTGTCTTATGACTGGGCAGAGGAGGTAGAAGAGGGGAATGGTAAAACTTCTCCCCAATTTATATGTTTAAAAAATCAGCGACATGAGGGAAAAGCTATTGGCTTTGCGATAGGAGAACTAATGTTCAAATCCTTCTGTTATCACGTAACTGCTGCCTTGATCAAATCACAATCACTCAGAGCCTCAGTTTCCTCATCTGTATGTAGGGAGACAGATGGCTTCTGCTAAACAAAATATCTTATAGCAATAAGGACTTGCTGTTTTCATATATGTAAAATAATTAGAAATATGTGGTCTAGGGAGGTGGTGAGAGGTGTAGCAGAGAGCATTGACCATCCTCATCTAGCTTACTTTTTCCCCTACTAGACCACTTTCATTTCCAGCTAAACCAGAGGATTTTAGAAACCACAAAGAGTTACCTTGTTATCTATTCAGAGCTAATCTTGGTCTGAGGGCACTAAAGCTTTTGTTTCCCTGGGAGTGGTGTCAGTGATTAAAGAAGTGTCAACATTGGTTTATTATGGAGTTTCTAGCTACTACATCCTCTAGAATTGGTTCTAGCCACAATGTCCTAACCCAACTGAAATCGAGAAACTTGTGTGACCCTAAAGAGATTAGTGCAGCAGAAGGGGAGCACGGCACCACACACACACACACACACACACACACACACATCTCTCCAATCAGGAGTAGGGCCAACTCAACTGACACAGTGAATCCAACAGAGAAAAGGGCATGACATCAGCAACCACACATGACCAGATTACTAGACTTCTCAACAAGTAACAGCTCTGCTCATTAATATCAACTTCATGTTGTTGTTGTTGTTCACTTGTGTTACACCCTTTTTCGATCTCATTTGGGGTTTCCTTGGGAGATACTAGAGTGGTTTGCTATTTCCTTCTCAAGCCCATTTTATAGAAGGGAAAACTGAGGCAAACATGGTTAAATGATTACACAGCTAGGAAGTGTCTGAGGCCAAATTTAAACTCAGGTCATTCTGACTCTAACCCTGGTGCTCTATCCACTGTGACACAATATAACTATATTTACTATGAGGGTAGGAGGGTAATAGGACAAAGTTATCCCCAGAAAAATAATTTCTATTTTTATTAATTGTGCTTCATTTGGGTATTTCATTAAAAATAATAGAAAAAGGAAGCTAAAAGTGGGTGAATAACTAAATGACTTGGGAGCTGAAAAGACTTAATCCTAGTTAAAAGAAATAGAGTATTACACAAATGGAATACTTCATTCACTCTGAAGATTTCATTGAGACATTGACAAAATATTAAGAAAGAAAAGGACCCTTATTTTTAAGGGTTATTTTGGTAGTAACAGTTGATTGGCAGTAATTCAGAGCAAGAGAAAGAAATCAATTTTTGACAGTCTCCTCAAAAGCATCTCTGGCTCATTGTTATTTCAATTAACTGTGGCTTGTTAGAAAATGCTACTAATGAGAATAAGGTCATGGGTTTAATTCCATGGGTCAGCTAATTCAGCTCTGCTCCCTGTCCAAAAATAGTATCCGTGACCCTATCTCTTTGTTTTGAAAATGGAAACTAACACTCATATGGGGACTGTCTGTCATATGTGGGAAATAATGAGTGGAAATTACAAAAGGTCAAAACTTGCTAACAATTACAGCTGTCCAAAAGTGAAATAAGATCTCAAGAGAGTTCGTGGCTTTGCCCTCCATGGAGATGTTCAGGAAGACTTTGAGTGATCACTTGTTGGGTATATGATATGAGGATTCCTTCTATCTATGAGTTGCTTTAGTTGGCCGCTCTAGTCCTTTGCAACACTGAAATTCTGTGCTTCCATGTCTACTGAGATAGTATAGATATATGATGGCAAATCAGTCATTTCTATTTAGAAAGTAACCCAGGGTATGTTTGAGTTTTGGAGTCATTTACTTGCATACAAAACAAAGCAAAAAAAAAAAAGACTCGTTAGTACTACAACATATTCTTTGATTAAACACAAGTGACAGCTATTGAAATTTCTTTTCAATAAAAACAGGGTACATATGAAAAATGCCAACAATTTTATTAAATTCAGTAATGAACCTTCAATAATCAGAAGTGGATCTGTTAATCCTTCATGATGTCTGAGATAATGCTGATTGAAAAGAAAAAGAACAACAAAAAGAAAAATTAATGCTTTGAATTCATCTGCTTTCTGCAGAAGTGTTCTTGATCCTACTATGAAACCTCCACCAGTTCCAGCAGTACCTAATTTCTTCATGAAGACAACATGAAAAATGTCAAAATGACTGTCAACTACATTTCAGTTCAAAGCTTCCTGTTGGCAATTGTATAAGGTTAATATCTTTGGGATATGGTTTTATTGGAAAACTTGTCTCTACCTGTGTGTGTCCATATGTGTTTCTAGGTGTATATACACCAGAGAGTATTAACAATATCCAACCACCATAATTGGTTTACTATTAAATGAAGGAGTTAGGTAAATTATTATTTTACCATTATATTAATAACCAATTATTAATTTTGTATCCAGGTTTTTCTCCTTTATTTCCTTATTTCAGGTCCAGGCCCTCTTGAAAAATGAGTCTCTAAAGGACATGGGTCATTGAGATTACCCCTAAGCCTGGGGGACATGCTTTTTGATCTTGGGCTGGAACCCACCCAACTAGGGGATATTATTTCTGTCTAGAGTATAAACAGAATCCAGTCTAGGTCAGTCCTTACCCCAAAGGAAATCAGCCCCTGTCTTCCCACTCTTCCATTAGGTTTTAGGGTGACCCAGCTCATGAAGGAGAAAAGAAACCACAGTGATCTGAACAGAGATAAATTCTCCTGTCCAGATTGCTGGAGATGGCTGAGTCTCAAGATCAAGTCATGTTCTTAGAAGGAGGAGCCAAAGACTTCTAGCCCACCTGCTCTTTAAATGTCCACCAATCGTGACTGATTTTCACTTGTCAGAGGCATTCCCTTTTACAAAGGTATGTAAAGCATTCATCATCTCCACTAGGGTCTTTGGTTGCTAAGAGGAACCACTGAACATCAATTTATTGATTATTAGCTAGCCAAGCCAAATTACTAAATTGATTATTAATTATCCAGAAAGTCTGTCTCTGAGGGTTTTTCATTCACCACAGGGGTATTTTGAAACTACTTTATAGATTTCTTTACTATATTCTGTGCAGGAGAAGAAGCAAGGGAAAGTTGTGGATATAGGCTAACATATCCTTGTGAACTGAAGGAAAGAATAATGCACACTAACAAAGTGAACTTTGATTGTTAGGTCCATAAGGGACAATAGAGATAATCTAACCTCATTTTATTTATGAGGAAACTGAAGGATAGAGAGGTAAAGCAAGTGATGCAGAATCATACACTTAGTTTGCTATGAATTGGAACTAGGACAAAAATTTCCTGATTCCCAGGGCCCTGGAACCTCTTCTACTACCCTGCATACACTCTCACTTTTGATGTGACAAAAAAAGTAACATACTAGAACTCTTATATATTCAAATGAGTATTTCCAGGATGTTTGGGAGAAAGGATAGGTGACTGTTGGTAAGTAAGGACAATCAACCATAGCTGAGGGAAGATGTTTTCTGGAGAAAACAAGGTATAGTTTGCAAAATGAAAATCCAAGCAATTAAATCATCATCCATGTGGAATCAAGCCCAATTAAACTGGATCTGAGATGTAAGGTGAGAGCTGGTTAAGGAAAACAAAGTGGTTCCTTCCTACAAAAAGGGAATCAACATGGAACATCTCAGAGAAAAAGCATTACAATGGGAATTGAAGGCATGGGGGGAAGATGATGGTTTGTTCTCATACCTAATTTCCCCACTCAACACTAGCCATGTTCCCATCTCATTCTACATTACCTGCATTTCTATAGAACAGATTACCATCCTTAACCTTATAACTTGGTGTTATAACATTTAGGCTAGCAGCTGCTGTAGGGTTGTAAGACCCACCAACAACCAGCACACAGAAAGCTGCCAACACAGTTTCTTTGATCTGCTTTACTAAGGAAAGTAACATTAAGGGGTTAACAATCTCAATTTAATCGAACATAAAAATATCATTCACTTAGTTCTGGGGAAATGGCCAGCACCCTGAACTTCAGAGCAAATACAAACAAATTACAAACATACATTTATAAACAGACCAAATACAATTCATAGTTACCAAGAAACCATCAACATCTGAGTTCAGCTGGGAGGCTATTAAAGTGGCTGCCCAGAGTCTTGCACCTCCAGGAGTGAAAGCCTCTAGCAAATAGCTCTGTTCTCTCTGTTTATACACTCTTTAGCCATCATCAAATGTCATCTGAGTGACCAGAACTCAGGCTCTACTATAGGCTCTGGTCTTAGCAACTCCCCTTAGGACCCTGAGGGCTTCATGCCCACAAAGGCTTAGCACCTAGTAGATAGGGGTTTGGACCTGGGGTTTAGCACCTAGTAAGACTCAATCAAAGACACCCAACTTAATTGACATTACACTTGGGGGCTGGCTAGGTCAGTGCTGGGGGAAAAAAGAAACAGTCAATATTCTTACTTGGTTTAAGAGAATATGCCCTGAGCAGGCAAGTAAATTGTGCTATTATTTCAAAATTCCATAATGGATCAAGAGTTCAGGTAACTTAATCTATTTGGTGGCAGGAGGAATAGTATCTCAGTTGGTATTTAAGAGATTGTTTATGTATACTTTCTTAAAAAAAAGGCAGAGAGTGATATGCTCTGTTGTAATGGCCAGCTAAGTGGGACTTTTTGTTGTCTTTTGTTTTGGAGTGCTTCTTAGCACTAAGGCAAACAAGTGTCTTTGATGAACCTTGCCTTTGTTTGAATCAAGAGTTATTAATTGGAAACAATGCTAGTCAGTGATTAAGGAGCTTTCCTACTCCCTCTTGCTAAGTAGATGCTGAACCTCAGGGCTACACCCTTTTGCTAAGTAGGTGCTAAGCCCTATGGCCCCAAGCAGGGTATATGTGCTCTCAGGTTAGCATTTTGCTTTTGGGGCTCACTCATTGGAAGAGTGTTCATGTGGAGATTCTGAATAGCCATTAAGGAGCTCCCCCACCCCCACCCCCATCCCCACTTTGAAAACCCAGGTGTTGGTGCTTCTGTCTTTGGTAACTGTGTATGTATTGTCTTGGTCAGACAGCTAGAAGCCTGTCTGTTGATTTGTGTTGTTTGTTCTGCTTATATAATTTCTGCTTATAATTTCTGTTTGCATTTTCTGTGAAATTCAGGGTTCTGACTTTTTCCCCTAAACTAACTGAACGATATATGTATGTTTAATTAAAGTGAGATTGTAAACCCCTTAGAGTTGCTTTCTTTAGGAAAGCAGATCAAAGAACCTGTGTTGGCAGCCCTCCTGTGTGCTGGTGTCATTGGTCTTACACTTCCACAGCAGCTGTTAGCAACATTGTTGTTGCACCTGTATAGCTGAATCTTTACCAGGAGTATCATGAATAATTATGTCAAAAAAGAAAGAAAGCAAAAGAGTCTGCTTAAAATGATTGAAAGGGAATATGCTACAATATGGTTCCTTGTATGGATAAAGTTGCCATGTCTTAAAATATTGCTTTCCTTGACATTATTGTTGTCATAATATATATTTCCTGGTTCTGCCTATTTTTGTTCTACATCTCCACATAATTTCCTTAAAGTTTCTATGAGAAGTTCATATTCATCATTTCTCATTAAGAAATGAAATTCCATTTCATTCATATAATTTTAAATAGTGTTTTTCCCGATCATATATCAAGACAATTTTTAGCATCCATTTTACAAGATTGTGAGTTCCAAATTTTTCTACCTTCCTCCTTCCCCTCCCCTCCTCCTAAAATGGTAGGCAATTTTATATAGTTTTTTATATGTGCAATTATGTAAAACATATTTCCATATTAGTCACTGTTATGAAATAGGAAATAGATTAAAATAAAAAAAACTGTGAAAAAATAAAGTGAAAAAAGAATGCATTGATCTGCATTCAGAGTTCATCAGTTCTTTCTGTGGTTATGGATACCATTTTCCACAAGTTTTTTGTATTTGTCTTAGATTATTTTGCTGCTGAGAAAAGCAGTCATTATAGCTGAACAGCACACAATGTTGTTGATACTGTGTACAATGTCTTCCTGGTTCAGTTCACTTCACTCAGTATCATTACATGCATATCTGGATGTGGATAGCATTTTCCAACATATCAATCTTTTGGAGTTGTCTTAGATCCTTACATTGTTAAGAAGAGCTAAGTCTATCAAGTCAGTCAATGGACAATGTGGCTGTTACTATGTACAATTTTCTCCTTGTTCTTCTCCCTTCACTCACTATCAGTTCAGGTAAGTCCACGTTTTTCTGAAATTGGCTGTTCATCATTTCTTATTGCATTATAGTATTCCATTATATTCATATGCTATGGCTTGTTCAGCCATTTCCTAATAAATGGGCATCTCCTCAATTTCTAATATTTTACCACCACAAAAATGACTACTATAGATATTTTTGCATGAATTGGTCCTTTTCCCCTTATTTATAATCTCTTTGGGATACAAACCTAGTAGTTGTATTGCTGGATCAAAGGGTATGCATAAGTTGGTTTTCCTTTAGGCATAGTTCCAAATTGTTCTCCAGAATGGTCGGATCAGCTCACAATTCCATCAGTAGGGCATTAGTGTCCCAATTTTTCCACATCCCATCCAAAATTTATCATTTTCTTTTTTTTTGTCATATTAGACAATCTGGTAGGTGTGAGGTGGTAACTAAGAGTGGTTTTAATTTGTATTTCTCTAATCAAAAGTGATTTAGAGCACTTCTTCATATGCCTATAGAAAGTTTTGATTTTTTTTAATCTGAAAACTGCCTGTTCATATCCTTTGACCATTTATCAATTGGATAATGGTTTGTATTTTTATATATTTGAGTCATTTCTCTATATATTTGAGAAAGGAGACCATTGTCAGAGACACTTGATATAAGGATTGTTTCCCAGCTTTCTGCTTTCCTTCCAGTCTTGTTTGCATTGGTTTTGTTTGTGCAATTTAAAAAAATATATATATAATGAAAATTCTCTATTTTACATTTTATAATGCTGTCTATCTCTTGTTTGGTCATAAAATCTTGCCTTCTCCGTAGATCTGAAAGTAGACCCTTCTCAGGGTCAGAGGGTGTCAAAACCATGTGACTCAAGCCTAAGTCAACTAGGCTTTCTTGTTTCTTAAGCAGATAAAAGAATCTTGATAAAATGAAAAAAACAGAAGAAAATAAAAAGTCCACATTGCTTGTCATTACATTTGAAAGTCAAGACTTATCAAAGACTTTATCAAAGGTACCTTAGCATTCTAAAAGAGCAAAAAAGCCCCACCCTAATTACCATAACACTAATCTATTCCACTAATCCACCATGGTATTTCTTAGCCAATATCAGATAATTTTAGTGATTAGTGCTTTATAATATACTTTTAAATTTCGTATTGCTAGGCAACCTTCCTGTGTTTTATTTTGTTTTGTTTTTCCCTATTATTTCCCTTGATGTGGTTGACCATTTGTTCTTTCAGATGAATTTTGTTGTTATTTTTTCTAGCTCTATCAAAAAATGTTTTGGTAGTTGGATTGGTATGGCACTGAATAAATAAATTAGTTTAGGGAGAATTGTCATTTTTTTGTTATATTAGCTCAACTTACTCATGAGAAATTGGTTATTTTTCCAATTGCTTAGATCTGACTTTATTTGAGCGACAAGTGTTTTTTGATTGTGTTCACATAGTTCCTGAGTTTGTCTTAGCAGGTAGATTCTTAAGTATTTTACATTGTTTACAATTATTTTAAATGGAATTTCTCTATTTCTTGCTGCTGGGCTCTGTTGGTTATATAAACAAATGCTAGTGATGTATGCGGGCTTATATCCTGAAACTTTACTAAAATTGTTATTTAAAGTAGTTTTTAGTTGCTTCTCTGGGATTCTCTAAGTATAACATATCATTTGTAAAGAGTGATTGTTTTGTTTCCTCATTGCCTATTCTAATTCCTTCAATTTTTTTTTCTTCTCTTATTGCTGGAGGTACTATGTCTAGTACTCTATTTAATAATAGTGGTGCATCCTTGCTTCACCCTTGATCTTACTGGGAAGGCTTCTAGCTTATTCCCATTTCAAATAATGCTTGCTGATGGTTTTAGAAAGATACCATTTATCATTTTAAGGAATGCTCCTTTATTCCTATTGTCTCTCTTGTTTTTAATAGGAATGGGCACTGTATTTTGTCAAAAGCTTTTTCAGCATCTATTGAAATAATCATATGATTTCTGTTGGTTTTATTATTGATATTGTCAGTTCTATTGATAGTTTTTGTACTATTGAACCACCCTTGCATTCTTGGTATAAATTCTACCTGGCCATAGTGTATAATCCTTGTCATATATGCTGTAATCACCTTGATAGTGTTTTGTTGAAAAGTTTTGTATAGGATTTTTCTGGTTTAAGTATTAGCACTATATTTGCATCATAAAAAGATTTTGATAGGACCCTGACTATTTTTCCAAATAGTTAATATAGAATTGGAATTAATTGTTCTTTAAGTGTTTGTAGAATTCACTTTTGAAGCCATCTGGCCCTGAGGATTTTTACTTAGGGACTTCATCTTTTTCTGAGATAGGGTCATTTTGGCATTAGATTTCCTGATTTGTTAATCTGGGTAATTTATATTTTCATAAATGTTCATCAATTTTGCTCAGACTGTCAGATTTATTGGCATGTAATTGGGAAAATATTTCTTAATGCATACTTTAATTCTTCATTGGTCATGAATTCATCATTTTCATTTTTGATAATGAATATTTGGTTTTCTTTCCTTTTTGTTAATCAAATTAATCAATGACTTATCTTATTTTTTTCCCATAAAGCCAGCTCCCAGTTTTATTTATTACCTTAACAGTTTTCTGTTTGTTTGTTTGTTTACTTTGAATCTTATTAATTTCACCTTTAATTTCTAGGATTTCCAATTTGGTGTTCAATTGGGAATTTTTAATTTGTTCTTTTTCTAATTTTTATTTTTTTTAGTTTCATGCTCAATTCATTGATCTGTTTTTTTTTTTTCTCTATTTCGTTGATGTAAGAATTTAGAGAAATAAATTTTCCTGTAAATACTTCTTTGGCTGTATCCCATAAATTCTGCTGTGTTATTTTCTTATTACCTTTCATTTTAATAGAATTTTTGGTTATTTCTATGATTTGTTCTTTGACCCACTTACTCTTTAGGATTAGATTATTTTCTTTCCAGTTAATCTTAAATTGCTCTTTCCACTAGCCTTTATTGAATGTAATTTTTATGGCATTATGATGTGAAAAGAATATATTTAATATTTTTGCATTTTTATACTTAATTTTAAGGTTTTTATATTCTAAGACATGGTCACTTTTTGGGTAAGTGCCATGTGCTGTTGAGAAAACAGCAAGGAATATACCTTTCATTTCCCATTCAGTTTACTCCAAAGGATTGTCATATTTAACTTTTCAAATATTCTATTTATGTCCTTAATTTCTTATTTATCTTCTGTGAGATTTATTGAGTCCTGAAAGGGAACAGTTGAGGTTCCCCACAAGCACAGTTTTGCTGTCTATTTCTTCCTGTAACTCACTTGACTTCTTCTTTAAGAATTTGGATACTATATCACTTGGTGCATATGTGTTTAATTATTGATACTGCTTCATTGTCTATGGTACCTTTTAGCAAGATGGAGTTTCCTTCCTCATTCCTTTTAATTAGTTCTATTTTTGCTTTTACTTTGTATGAGATCAAGATTGCAACCCCTGTGTGTTTTTTTTTTCTCTAGCTGAAGCATAATAGATTCTGTTCCAGCCTCTTTCCTTACTCTGTGTGTTTCTTTCTGCTTCAAATCTGTTTCTCGTAAACAACATATTGTAGGATTCTGGGTTTTGATCCACTCTACTTTCCAATTCTGTTTTATGGAAGAGTTCATTCTATTTTTCCTCCATCCAATTTTTTTTTTACCCATTTGTCCTTTCTCTCCTTTCACCCTTTCTCTCTTCACCAGTATTTTGCTTCTATCTACCACCTTCCCTAATCCACCCTCGCTTCTGTCAGTCCCCACCCCTTAACTTAATCTCTTCCCCTCCTACTTCCCTATCAGATAAGATAGATTTCTCTATTCAAATGACTGTATATATTATTCCCTCTTTGAGTCAATACCGATGAGAGTAAAGTTCAAGCAAAGACCATTGTCTACCCTCTCATCTTCTCCCTACATTGCAATAGGCCTTTTGTGCTTTTTCGTGTGAAATGATTTAGCTCTTTCTACCTCTCCCTTCTACCCAGTGTACTCATCTTTTTTATCCCTTAACTATTTTTTTATGTCATTCCATCAAATTCACCTTATACCCATACCCTCTGTGCATATTCCTTCTAGCTCTACTGTTAGTGATACAATATTTAAGAATTATAAATATCATCTTCCCATGTAGGGATGTAAACCGTTTAGCTCTATTGAATCCCTTATGTTTTCTTTTCCCTTTTTATCTGTTTATGCTTCTCTTGGAGATCAAATTTTTGGTTTAATTTTGGTCTTCTGCTCATGAAAATTTGAAATCTTTCTATTTCATTGAATGACCATTTCCTGCCTTGGAATATTATGCTTAATTTAGCCAGGTAAATGATTCTTGGTTGTATTCCTAGCTCCTTTGCCCTCCAGAATGTCAAATTCTTATGACCTTTGATCCTTTAAAGTTACAGCCATTAAGTCCTGTGTAATCCTGATTGTGGCTCCTTGATATTTTAATTGTTTCTTTCTGTTCTCTTGCAGTATTTTTTCCTTGCCCTGATAGTTCTGAAATTTAGCTATAATGTTCATTGGAGTTTTTATTTTGCAATCTCTTTCCTGAGGTGATTGGTGGATTCTTTCAATGCCTATTTTGTCCTCTGGCTCCAGGGTATCAGGGCAGTTTTCCTTGATAATTTTTTAAAACATGCTGTCAAGCTCCTCCTTTTGATTATGACTTTTAGATAGTCCCATGATTCTGGCATTGTCTCTCCTGTATCTATTTTCCAGGTCAGTTGTTTTTTCAGTGAGGTATTTCACATTTTTTTTCTATTTTTAAATTCTTTTGAATTTTTTGATTGATTCTTGATGCCTCATAGAGTCATTAGCTTCCACTTGCCAAATTCTAATTTTTAAGGAGGTGTTTTCTTCAGTTTTTGTATCTCTTTTTGCATTTGACCAATTTTTAAGCAATTGTTTTCTTTTTCTAAGCTGTTAACTTTTCTTTTTTCATAATTCTCTTGCATCTCTCTCATTTATTTTCCCAATTTGTCTTCTACATCTCTGATTTGATTTTTAAGCTCCTTTTTGAACTCTTCCATGAGTTCTTTCTGGGCTTGAGACCACTTCCCATTTTTCTTTGGGGTTCTGACCATAGGTGTTTTGACATTGTTGTTCTCTTCTGAGCTTGTGTCTTGTTCTTCTCTGTCACCATAATAACTTTCTATGGTCATATTCTTTTTATTTGTTTATTTTTGTTGTTTTTTTCTCATGTTTTGTAGCCTTTCCCTTTGCTTTAATGAGCTGATCCTTGGGTGGAAGGGGCACTGTCTCGAGCTTCTTGTGCCTGGGACTATGGGCTCTGACTATTTACTTCATACTGCCCTGATGTTATGCTAAGGCCTATGGGGGACCCTCATGTCTGGTGCTGAGATGAAAGGGTGGTATGGAGAGTGGATGGCACTGCTGGAGGATGTAGAGGTCTGGCAGCTTAAATGATGCTGAGCCAGGGTTCCAGTTTTGTTGTTTGGAATGTGTTGAAGCTAGTGGGGTGCTCCTGTGTTGATTTCTGCCTGTTTCCTTGAAACTGCAATGGAGCACATGAAGGTCTGGGTCTGACAGCTGCCTGTTTGCCTGGGGCTGCACCGAAGCAAGTGATGAGGCCCAGCACTGGTGGCTTTCTGTTTGCCTGGATATGCTGGGTTATGTTTGGGGTCTCAGTGGTAGTTCTTGGAGCTGGAGGCTGCCCATTACCCTGGCTATGCTGAGGCATGTGGGGGGTGCTGGTGTTGGCATTTGCCTGCTCCACTGCACTAGGGCTCAAGGGTCTCCTACTGGTTTGCTGAAGTGGGGCTTGTTGCTGACTTGCTGGACTGCTTACTGTCCTGGACTGTGCTCCACTTTTACCTGAGTGAGACAGACCTTTCCTGCTGATCTTACAAGTTTCTTCAGCTAAAAGATTATTTCACTCTGTCTTTTTGCTTGTTCTTATGTTTCAGGATTTGTTTTGGGGTGATATTTTATGTTTTTTGGAGGTAGATATGGGAGAGTTATGGAGATTTTCTGCTTATTCTGCTGCCTTGGCTCCCAAAAGTCACTGTCTTATTTATATAACTTTTTCAGGCTTTCCCCAATCAAAAGACACCCCCTTTGATTCTAGGTTTGTTTTTGTTAGTTTTTCCATTACCAACAAAAATGAGAATAAATTAAAGGGAGATGAAACCAGACCAACACCTTCCTCAATGGGCTCTTGGCCTTGGTACATACCTCACAAAACTATATATACCAAGAATATTATATTGCTTTCAGGGTACTGAAAAGTGACTAGCAACTATAAGTAAAGTTTTGCATATGCCATAGTCTGATGTCAAGATATAATGGGAGATATGGAGCAGTACTTATTAATCTTATTTAAGTAAGATACCAGGAGTATGTTGGATCAACATACTTCTTTGTTGGCATGATACACAATCCATGGAACAACAAATTGGTTGTAAAGATCAGATTAGATCACATATGTATATAAAGTATATTGTCTTAAAGTGCTAAATAAGTGGTAGCTATTCTGATAGTTTGCAAATATTTGGTGTATATTTTGTATTCACTTAAGCCTATAAATGCTTTTCTTTCAATAGCATGTTAGATCCTTAATTTCAGGTACTATTTTAATTTTTGTCTTGACATCCCCTGTATTTAACACTATGTCCAGTACATAGTATGTAATTCATAAATATTTGTTAATTAATTATAATTATAGAGTTCAGTCCAACTCTTCTATCCCCAGCCATCACAAAATGTATTAACAGTTATGGACTTAATGGCAACAGTATCTAAGATCCATGGCCCTATTTTGGCATTAGTAGCATCCACAACCCCAGTTCTAGGGATGATAGAAACTGCCTCTCTAATTACTTCAGAGTAGGAAAGTTTGCGGATCCTCTTCTCATTCTTCTCTATTTGGGACAGAGGTAACAGATAAGTTAGACCATGACAGGTATGAAATGGTCTTTTATTAGTATCTGCTATTCCTGGGAATCTCATGGAGGGACCACTGCCTGTGCCATACAAGGATTATTGGGTAAGAAAAGGGGGGTATGTTTTGGCACCATCATGCCTTCCCAGAAAACATATCTTCTATAAACCCATTCAAAATCTGAATAATGAGTCCTATAACTCTTGTGCCTTCCCTGATCCTGGAGCTGGGACTCAGGATTTCTTCCCTGTCAATGCTAAGATAGCTGGATGAGAGTACATCTTTAAATCAACCTTATAACCACATTACAGAATGACTACTTGATTGTAGTTAAACTCTTAGCGATGATCTTTCTATTTCTCTTATGGATGCAAGAAAGACTTGCCTTTCTTTGACTCAGGTTGAGTCACATGACTGAGCACTCTCCAATTCCACTTATAGTAAGTACACAGTATCACAGACAGTCAGATGCTGGTTTCCTGTAATGTAGAAGGCAAACAATCAATGCCACAGGCAGCCTTATATGCTTTAAGGACAGATGAACAAGAGGGGACAGAGAGAGGAGGGAGAGCACAGAAGGAAAAAAAGAGAGTAGGTGCATGTGAGTGAGCTCTGGGAGGCACAAGAAAGGAGTCTGCAGCCCTATCTCCTGGGCTAGGACTTAGTGTTAGAATGAGTACATAATACAGGATGGCAAACTAGGCTGTGTGTACTAGTTCCCTCATTCACCACTTTCCATAGTGATGCCAGTACTAGGAAGTCCTGATTAGTAGCAGCATGAACTGAGGGAGGGGAGGATAAAGAGGACTAAAGCACAGGAATTGAGCAGTCAAGAAAAATATATTAAAAGTCTATTACGTGCCAGCTAAGCACTGGATATATGAAGAAAGGCAAAAGACTGCCCTTGTACTCAAAGAGTTCATAATTTAAAGGGGGAAAAATAATCAAATGAACATATACAAACTATATACAGGATAAAAAGGAAATAATAAACAGAGGAAAGCCACTAGATTAAAAAAAGGATTGAGAAAGTATTGTAGAAGACAAGATTTTAGTTGAGAGTTGAAGTAAGTCAGAAAATCATGGAGGTAGAGATGAGGAGGGAGAACATTTTGGGAGTGGAGGATGTGTAGAGAATTAAATTCAATCAAACAAATGTGATTGAATTGAATAGATTCAATATATAAATATGTATTCACCAATGCATTTTTGGAAAGGACTCACATCATTCAGTATAGGCTTCTTCTGAACTCAAGAACTCTCACACCCACAGTAATCCAGACTTTTGGAACACTTCCAGTGAGAGCTCTCTACTTCAAAAGTTCAAACAAAGCTCTCCACCAAATGTCACACAAAGTGGACTTTTTCATTTCACAAGTGTCCTTCTGTCAATGATCCTTAAGGGACCTCTTCAGACATAGGATATTTGATGTTACAAATCTGCAAATATAGAAAGGCCAGCAGCATTTTCTAAGTTGGTGTGTTTGATTTGTCTTCAACTTTTCTACTTAACCAGCTTTCAGCTGCATTCCTTAATGTTTGTTTATTATATATTTTATCTGGCTAAAAATTTGAACCATTTTTTAATAGCAAATTGATTTCAATACAAAGGTTACACTTTTTTTTTCTTTGCTATAATAATCATAAATTCAGAGTACTAAGAGTTTAAATGATCCTTAAAGGAAAAGATTTACAATGAATACTGAGCTGAGACCATGCCACAGAGTCTATGTAACTAAAGTTTTCTCCAGCAATTTGACAGATTAATAGACTGTTTTCTACTTGACACTCTGAATAACAGATGTAACATACTTAATAAGGTTTATAAGCCCTTGTGAAATGACAGCTTTGAGCTCAGTATTGGTGGAGAAGCTATGGTACTAAAGGGTTTGGCCTAAAAAACAGAAGCTTCCCTGAGTTATTACAGCCCAGGCATCTAATTTTAACAGGTAAAGAGTTCATGGAGAAATTATTTTCAAAAAGCAGTTTAGGAATCTGAGGAAGGTTAAATAAATCCCCATTGGTAACCAATCCCAGGAGTGAGTCGGTCACAGCTTTGCAGAAGTCTCTAACAGAAGCAAGTGAAAGCCAAGTAACAGCAAGAAAACAGAATAAAAACATATTTAATCCCACCATGAAGCCCAAGTAACTCACAGTGTCACAAATCAACTCTGCATGCAGCATATGAGTATACATTCTTTCAATTGGCACAGTGTGGGCAAAATAATGATTTATGCATGATGAGGAATTTGAGTCAAGGAATACCATGCAAATATGTGTGATCCAATTTTTTTCAAGATTTTTGCATAATATCTTTCAGCACAAACTTCCCATAGTGTAGTGGCTAGAAATAGAAACCTCCTATTAACATTTGTGTGAGAAGTCTGGGGATGCAGTGTGTTGGTTGTTTCTGTGACAGCAATTTTAAAGTGCTGCCCAAGGTCACTCAAGTTGATTTCACATAAGCTGTGGTTGCTCCAGGTTCACTCTCCATTGTTGCCTCTAGAAAAGAAATGCCATTATCAATACTTAATCCATAGTGTTCCATAGCTGAAGGAAGAATAACAAGGAGCCAGCAGAATCAGCAGCTAAGAAAGGAGATGAGCTGAAGGGGGAAATTAGGAATTGCCTAATAGTCATTATTTTTAAAAACTAGAACAGAGTGCAAAATAATGACAGCAAAGAGTCAAACATAGCAAAATGTGATGGAAGTGACAAGGAGACAGTATTGCACTCTACATAAAAAGGACCTTTTGAATAATAAGACCTGGCCAACATTAATATGGCTCTTCTTAGACTGGGAGTTCACCATCAATATTCAATGAGGGGTTTTATAAGCATTTGTTAGAGATTCTTCAGAGAGCATTCGTGTTTTGATTTATATTCTCCTCTCCTTTAATCACTCCTTCTGTTTTATTCCAGAAATAGCTAGTGGCACAGTGGACAGAGTATTGGCCCCAAGTCACGAAGACCTGATATCAGATTATACTTTAGCTATGTACTAGTCATGTGACCCTGGCAAGTTACTGATTTTCTGTCTACCTCAGTTCCCTCAACTGTAAAATGGGAGAAATAGCATCTAGCCCCCAAGGCTATTGTCAGGATCACCTGAGATAATATCTCTAAAGGACTTAATGCAGTGCCAGCACATAGTAGGTACTTAATAACTTCTTGTTTCCTATGTTCCTTCCCAATGTATTCCACATACTCATGGTAATCTCTAATCACTTTTTCCCCTCTGTGCTCTCCCAGGGGATTAACCCTGCTTTAGTTGTACTTTTCCTCCCCCTTTCAGCCTTGGTATTATAGCTTACTCATTTGATTCTCTGTGGCAGATACCTTTTGAATCCTTGCTTTTTTTTTTTTAACATAACTAGTTTCTTGTCAAACCAAAGCCCAGGTTATTCCTATTATTCACTGTCTCTTCTACTACTCGTATATGAATAAATATTGCTGGAGGTAGTTGGACAAACATACAGATTCGTTCTACTATTTGTTCTATGTATCTTATCTCAACTGGGCCCTCACTGCTATATGGATGTTCTTTCATCCCTGGTAGCTCTGTGTAATGATCACCATAGTGGAAGCTCCAGGCCTTCTCTAATCTTCTCAAGACTCCTATCATATCCCCATTCTTAGCCTCTCAGCAAGGGACATTGCCTCATACTTTACTTTTTAAATAGAGAGCACCAGACTAGAGTACCCTCTTTTCTTCTAGTCTTCTCTTCAACAGCAAAACCCCTCCATGTATTCTTCTCCTTTATTCTATCACTGATGAAGTATTGACTCCACTCCTCTCCCACATGAACCTCTCTAACACTCTTCTTCCCATCCCCTCTCATATTGCCCAAAAGCTTGTCAATTCAATCATCCCCTTTCTTCCAGTCATCTTCATCTCTATCTGCTGGTTTATTCTCTGGAGCCTACATAGATCCCTAGATTTTACCTTTGTTTAATCTTAAAAATTAAATTAATAGGCATCTAGGTGGCATCATGGATAGAGCACCTAGCCTGGAGTTGCAAAGAACCATTCTCATGAGTTCAAACCTGTCCTCAGAAACTTACTGTGTGATAGAGGGCAATTCACTAAACACTGTTTGCCTCAGTTTCCTCATCTTTAAAATAAACTGGAGAAGGAAGTGATTAAACCACTGCAGAATATTTGCCAAAAACACAGATCGAAAAACAAATGGGGTCATGAAGAGCTGGACATGACTGAACAACAACACAAATGTGATTGTGTATATCAGGGCTGTCCAACCTTAGGTTTTTATTGAAACAATAGACAATGTATTTTGATTTGCCATTTTATTTAGAGCTCTGAAGTAGCCTAGCTTCATTTACTAAAGCATTTATGTAAATTTCTATGCTTGTAGGCGGGCCACATAAATCGCACTGCAGGAGGCATATGATCCGCTGGCCGCATTTTAGACAGCCCTGCTATATATTATTCTCTTGGGTCTGTTCACTTCATTCTGAATCAAATGATTCTATTCTTCCTGGGCTTCTCTGAAACTGGATCCTTTTTAGTCTCTTATGAAGCAATTTTATCTATCCTATTACATTTATATGTCATAATTTATGCATCCATTTTCCCACTGATGCACTGATGATTACATTTTTTAGTTGTCAGTTCTTTTTGCATAAAGGGCTGTTATATTTTTGTGCATATAGGACCTTTTTTCCTCTTTCTTTGCTCTCTTTATTTTCTAGGCTTAGTAGAGACATAGTTGAGTCAAAGGGGTATGCACAATTTAGTAATTATTTGAGTATAGTTCCAAATTTATTGATAAAATGGCTGAACTAATTCAGCACTCCCTAACAGTTCACTGAAGTGCTATTTTTATTTTTCAACCTGTATAACATATCATTTTCTCTTTTTGTTAGCTTTCTTCATTTTATGAGTATGAGGTGGAACCTCAGAGTAGTTTTAATTTTCATTTCTCTAGTTATTAATGATTGGAGATTTTTTTTCATATGACTATCAGTTGTTTGGATTTCTTCCCTTGAGACTTGTCTCCTCCTATCATACTTTGGCTATTCCTCAATTAGTAAATGGCTTGTAAATTCGAATCACTTCCCCATATACATGGAACTGATTTAAATATATGTGTTTGTGTATGTATATATATATATATGTACATTATATATATATATATATATATATATATATATATGCACATACATATATTTGTATGCAGATAGATAGATGAGAGAGAGAAAGAAATGAGACTTTCAGAGAAACAGGTTAGAAAGATTTCCCCCCTTATTTAAAAATGTATTCTTTTACCCTACTACTCATCAAGCTATGAAAGCTAAATTAGCAGTTAAATTTGAAAGATAAATATGAGAAATATTTATTATTATTATCATTGTCATTAAATAGCATATAACTAATTTCCAGAATTCTTACCTCCCCATTGAAGGATGGCAACACTGAAAACAGATAAATCTATATGGCTCTTTTTTTTTCTTTTCAGACATCTTGGAAGTTTCTGAGCAGGAACATAGATTGTTTGGGAATGGGGAGGAAGAAAAAAAAACAAGTATCTGTTTTGGAAACATAATATCATACTCAAAGAGAGTTTGTTTTACATATGCACAACTACAGACTTATCCTAACAAAACAGCTTAGCAGCAAAGACATAATTCTAAAGCTTTAGGTCTTAGTTTCTATTTTACATTTATTTTTCAATGTCAACAGATTGGCTGCTTTATTGGTGTGGATACTCACTCTATTGATGTTGGTTGTGATACAACAGTATTTCATTGGCTATGGTGGCCTGTTCTATATTTTCATTTTAACAAGCTTCTTTATCTTAGTAGATTAATTGGGTAATCTTGGAAGGCACAAAGGCTGAGCATAGTTAAAATATATTAAGACTGATTAATCAGTGAGGAAATATATTACTAATCACAAGAAAAATAACATTCTGCCATAGTTATATGGCATCTTTTGCTATATTTGGGACATTAAATGATGTAATTACATTAATTAAATATTTTTAAATAAAGGTTAATCACAAAGGTGCCTAACATTGATAGTTATTTGAAGTCTAACTTGGAGGCAGAGATGTAGATTCCTTCTTTTCACAAGGTAATTGAAACTAAAATAATGAAACTTGTAGCTATGATGCATGATCTTCAGTTATTTACATGGTTACATGAAGCTATATTAGGTTCCTGTATCCTGAGGATAATGTGGAAAATTCAGGAGAATTTTGGAGGTTTTTACTATTTATTAAAGCTCTGAACATCTTACCAATTAAATTGATGACTATTCTACCAGAGCATCTCATTCTCTAACATTTTAAGCATCTGTTTTCCCAAAGTTTCCCAAAATATTCTACTGAAAATTATCATTTAAAGGAG